>NW_012149507.1:5949113-5985992 GCF_000956105.1 Propithecus coquereli
GTATGCCAGTTGGTGCAATTGCTGAGGACTCTGGTCGAGATTTTCCTTTCCAGACCACTAGCCCCTAAGATGACTACAGCCTGGGCACCAAATGCAAGCTTTTGTGTTATGTTCTTGTCAGGTGTTCAAAACCGATCAGCTGTATCGTGCCAACACACTGTTTCCTTTTGCTTAGATCCAAGGTCATACAGATTCAGGCTAGTCCTATGGGGAAAGTATTTTTTCTCCTATCTCCCTACCTTCAGGGGTGGGCTCTGTCCTGGAGGGCTGTGGGAGGGGTGTTGGCTGAGACTGTCACAAGGCCCAGCCTGAAAAACGTCTTCTCTTGTTTCTTTCCTCCTCTGAGGGCAGGTTTTCACTTGCCAGAGGGGCAGATAACCCCCCAGGCTGAGGGAAGGGCGCTTCCTGGGGCTACCTGGTGTCTCAGCTCAGGAAGTGGGGATCCTTATTATTCCGCCCCTTCAAGGGCAGGGTTGACTAGCCAGAAAGAAGTACACACTTCAGGGATGCTAGAGAAGCCCGGCCTAAGACCCCTGAGGGACCCAGACCCGAAAGCAGCCTGTCCTGCTATTCCACCCCAGCGGATGTGGGGTCAGTCCCTTTAGTACGCAATATCGGTGGTCAGATCGTAGTCAAGGGTCATCCACCTCCCCCACAGGGTCACAGTCCAGAGAACAGCTTCCCTTGTTCCTCCGCACTGCCAAGGGTGGGGAACTAATTCCTTGGGAGGAGGCGCTGATCACCAAGTCACCACGAAAATGAAGCTACAGGACCCCACTGGGAAAACAGCCTCCTTCACTCTCTACTCAGCCCTTCCTGCAGTGGAATCTGTCCGTTTGGCCGGCAGCTCCGGCCACCAAGTCACAGCAGAGAGGTGAGCGCGTGTCTCAGCTTGAAGAGCGGCCTCCTTGGTCACTGGACACTCTCAAGGGTGCGTGCTGTCTCCTTGGTGCAAAACAGCCCCGCTGTGGAGATTCAACAATCGGGCTCCTGCAGTCATGGGCTACAGACACACACCCACACACATACACACTCGCAGAAAGAGAGCAAAGAGGAGGAAGAAGTGAAAGAGAAGGAAAGACGAAAAATGTATATATGTATATATATATACAAAAAACGATAAAGAGCAAGAATTAAGAGAAATATGTATATAGAGAAGGGAAAAGGAAAAAAAGGAAAAAAAGGAAGAGGAAACGAAAAGAAAAAGAAAAAAGAGAAAAAGAAAAAAGAAATGAAAAAGAGAAGAAAAAGAAGAAAGAAGAAAAAGAAAAAAGAAAAAAAGGAAAAGTAGAGGAAAAGAGAAAATAAAAAAACCCACACCAAAAATGACCCCTTTACTCCGCCTGGAGGCAGAGGCAGGTCCTTTGGCATGATGTGTGGGTAGGGGTCGAGTCGCCTGGCGGAGGGGCTAGTTATGTCGTCTCAGATCACTACTATACAAAAAAATTTAAAAGAAAAAAAAAATGGCCCCTTTACTCCGCCTAGTGGCAGAGGCCGGCCCTTTAGCGCGGTGTGTTGGGACGGAGGTCGAATCGCCAGGCAGAGTGGGACTTATGTGTCCTGGATCACAGTTCTATAAGCAGTCTCTCTCAGTCCACTCTCAGTTCCCCGTCATTTTGCGGACAGCGCCACCGACTGAGTGGAACAGGGCCTCCTGGAAACTAGGCAGCAATATCGCTCTTTCTCTCTTTTCCGCTCTTTCGGAGGTGGGGCTTGAGTCTGCGGCTGGGACAGACTGTCTGCAGATTCGAAAGAAAAAGTGGCTGCGCGCGCCTCTCCTCGCAGGGCGCGACCAGCTCTGCCGCAGAGGCAGCGGCTATGACTCAGGTGGACGCTCGGGCAACAAGTCCCCACAGTTGCAGGCTTTGGGGTCCCCGAATTGCAGCTGCCCAACCCCTGCTAGTCAGTGCTGAAGCCGACTGCACGGGGAGGGCATCCGGAGCTGGGATCCACCGTTGCCTATTCCCAGAGGTGCGCCCTAGGGCCGCCTGCCGAGCCCGCCGTGCACCCTACCCACAGCGCCTCTGTGCTGTGTCCCTCCCAGCACCCGCGGAACTTTCAGTGATTTCCACGGGTAGAGCCTCTTTTATGGAGTTCTCCTCCCCCGATCCAGTCCCGGCGGTCTCCTGTGGCAAGAAGCCGCCTCCAAACTCTCCCCTGTGGACTCCGGCGCGGTGTCCGATCCAGGGAGCACGCGCTCGGGCCGGTCCCTCCCCTCCGATGCCAACCCAGCGCCGCGCTCCGCTGCGTTCGAAATGGACCCCGCTCCTGTCTCGGCTCCCCACCGCCTGTCAGTCTGCGCCACCACCTCGCACCGACCTCCGGCACTTCCCTGCCTGCATGGGATTGGGGTTTAGTGAGGGAAGAGTCGTCTTCCTGTGAGTCAGATCTCCCCGCCCAGGAGTGCCCGCCGCGGGGGCAGCTGTCCTGCGCTGCCTTTCCCCTTTGTCCCAACTCTCCAGTAGTTTGCGAGTGTTTTTTCAGTTCACCTGACTCTATCCGCGGGACTGCCTGTCCGTCACTGCCTCTCTGTAGATTCACGAAGCCAATCCTGCAGGGGAGCGCCTCACTCGCGTGTGGGTGTCCACGTTTTTCACCTCCCACTCTGGGAGCAGAGAGCCAGGAGGTCACCCCTAATCGGCCATCTTCCCCCATTTCCATTAGTGGTGTTCTTATCCTCACTTTATACACCAGTTTATATAACTGGGTCCTTATTGCCAGCGCTGTATTTAAGTCCCTATTCTCTGTCCATATCTGTCCTATTCAACCCAACTCATTCCCGGGACTAAAGTCCAAAAATCTTCAAGCCTATACTGTGTCCCTGCTAAATACATCCAGACCTCTGTGACACTGCCTGCCAGCTATATCGCTCCCAGTTATCTGGTTTTTCTCCTTTAAGCCTATTAAGCTCAGTCACCTTTGATCTAGTGTGTCATCAATGATGTACTGATGCATAGCAAATCCCTTCATAGCCAGGAACTTAAAACAACAATGTGTTATGTCTCCATAAGTCTGTGGGTTGATTGGGCTCAGCGGGATGGTTGTTCTGCTGGTCTCACCTGGGTCACGTATGCATCTTCAATAATCTGTCTGTGACTGGGACTAGAGGGTCTAAAATAACCTCACTTATGTGCCCTACTTTTAGACAGAAAAAAAGGAGAGGGCAGAGAGCTAATTGGTTTCAGCTCAAAACTATCCTTATTTCAAAGTGGTATATTTTAGGGTGGTATATTCTGGTGGTATATTTAAGTTTTCCACCCTTCAAGGAAGCTTGATGGAGGTGCCACCTTAAGTTTTGTTATGTATTTGACTAGTCCAACTTACAATGCCTAACAAGACCATTAGAATTCAGAAAAGAAGTCCTGTTTACAAAATAAGCATATGGCCAGAGAAGCCTATAAATGGTATCTCTTAGGAAGATAATATAGTAGGCAAGGTCAGTGGGAAAATTGTAAAATATGGCATAATCAAGAGAACCAGTCAGAATTAGAAGAAATGCAGGAGAACTCTGATTTTTTAATTTATGTGTGTTTATGCAAGTAAAATATTTTGCATCAAGAAAGCCTCCAATGACTTATATTTTAGCCTTTTTCTTTGCTCTATGATCCAATTATGAATATATTAAACCTCCACTTGTGTCCTCTGTACTTAGAACTAGTGCCTTTTATCCAGCTCATAATTCTCCCTCAATGTTGGCTATTTTAAGGAGAAGCTTAGTCATCTTAATTGCATAGTTTCCAAAGTTAATGATTTCCTAAAGCAAGGGAATAATCATAAATTAGTCTATATTGCTTTCCTCTAATATCTTTCCTGAGTCTAAATGAGTTTATATACTAATGGGTATTAAAAGTAAATTTTCAGAAGCATTTTTAAGACTGGCATCTGACTCAGAGGTTTACATTCCCTTTCAGAAAGGAAGACTGTGAGAAAGGGAAATACACTCTTTTAAAGTAAGTCTCAGTAAATTGACATATTAAACAGGAGTGCTAGTAAAGCAATCAATAAAATCACATTTACATTAATTTACCATAGATAAAACAAATCAAATTCCTTTATAATATTTTTTATGGACATATGCTTATTTGTATTAATTTTCTAATTAAAATGTTAAATTACCTATAATTCCACTTCTCAGAGAACTAGAATTGCATGCATGTTTTAAAGTTTTCTTCTCTGCATAGATCTATACATATACTATGTACAGGAATGGAGTCATATTACCCATAATGATCTTTTCCCACACTGACAGTGTTATAACAGATATCTTTTGTATATATCCAATTTTTTCACTCATGAGACATACTTCATAGTGTATAATAGATTCTGAGATATGGAATGCTAAATTAGAGTTTATGAACATTGGTAATTTTGATAAATACTCCCAACCTGAGACACCTGCCCTTCATCCTACTGCTGGGCAATATATTCATTTGACTCTCTGGACTCGTTCCCCATTTCCTTCTCTGTGTCTTTCAGCCTCACTCCTGAGAGACAGTTTGTCTTGGTGGTAAAGGGCTATGTGATCACCTTGGGCTTGAACTTGGAATTTCCCACATCTATATCATATTTTTATATTGACTTTGACATGGAAAACATGAAATCTGAGGTGATTCTTAACTTGAATATATAAGCAACAAAATTAATAAGAGAATAAAAATTTTAGAAGTAAATAAGAATAATATATACTACATGGATTTACAAAATGGAGCCATCTTGAGAGGGAGAAATTTGCTTTGGTAAGGGAAGAAAGATGCAATAAAATTTTCTCAACCGTAACTAAAAGAACAAAATGTATCAGAGGATTTTTTAATATAATCACTTGTTGGATTCGATTTTACTTTTTGGCAGAGGTGGGAGGTAGAGGGAAAGGGTTATCTAATAGAAACATCCAAGGTCTGTTTCTTTAAAGTTTAAAACATGTCTCTACATTGAGAAGGCACTTGAAAACATTCAGCAACCTTTTTTCATAAGAATGCTTAACAAAATAGGCATAGATGGGACTTACTCAAAATGATAAAAGCCATATATACAAACCCACAGCCAACATCATACTGAATGGGGAAAAATCGAAAGCAGTCCCACTTAGAACAGGAACCAGACAAGGTTGCCCTTTATCACTAATTCTATTCAACATAGTGCTGGATGTCCTAGCCAGAGCAATCAGACAAGAGAAGCAAATCAAGGGCATCCAGATGGGAGCAGAAGAGGTCAAACTACTGCTCTTTGCTGATGATATGATCTTATATCTAGAAAACCCCAAAGATTCTGCCAAGAGACTAATGGAACTGATAAATAAGTTCAGCAAAGTTTCAAGTTACAAAATAAATGTACACAAATCAATAGCATTCATATATGCCAACAATGGTCAAACTGAGAACCAAATCAAAGACTCAATACTTTCACAATAGCAACGAAGAAAATAAAATACCTAGGAATATATTTAAGGAGGCGAAAGACCTCTACAAGGAGAACTGCCAAATATTGAGGAAGGAAATAGCAGAGGATGTAAACAGAGGAAAAACGATTCCATGCTCATGGATTGGCAGAATCAACATTGTTAAAATGTCTATATTACCCAAAGTGACCTATGGATTCCCTATTAAAATACCAACATCATTTTTGCAGATCTAGAAAAAATAATTCTATGCTTTGTATGGAACCAGAGAAGACCCCGTATAGCCGAAGCAACCATAAGCAAATAGAACAAATTGGGAGGCATCAATTTACCAGACTTCAAGCTATACAAGGAGGGCAATGCGCACTATCCGAAGGATGGACATATTTGAAACACGGACTTCGGTGGGGGGGGAACCAAGGGCAACACACCTAACCTAATCATCTGTACCACGGGAAGGGCGGCGGGAGGAGGGGGGAGGAGGGAGGAGGGGACGGGTATTTGTATACACAAGGAGTGCAATGCGCACTACCTGAAGGATGGACATATTTGAAAACGGACTTCGGTGGGGGGGGGAACCAAGGGCAACACACGTAACCTAAAGGTATGTACACCCATAATTTGATGAAATAAAAAAAAAAAAAAGACTATAGTAAATAAAACAGCATGGTACTGGGACATGAACCACAGGGATAGACCAATGAAATAGGACTGAGAACCCAGATATAAAGCCATCCTCATATAGCCATCTAATCTTTGACAAAGCAGACAAAAATACTGGGGAAAATAATCTCTCTTCAATAAATGGTGCTGCGAAAATTGGATAGCCACATATAGAAGATGGAAACAGGATCCACACCTCTCACCACTCACAAAAATCAACTCACGATAGATAACAGACTTAAACCTAAGGCATGAAACTATAAGAATTCTAGAAGAAACTGTTGCAAAAACTGTTATCAACATCGGCCTAGGCAAAGAATTTATGAAGAAGATGCCAAAAGCAATCACAGCAACAACAAAAATAAATAAATGGGACTTGATCAAATTAAAAAGCATCTCACATCCAAAGAAACTATCATGAGAGCAAACAGACAACCTACAGAATGGAAGAAAATATTTACATGCTATACATTTGTTAAAGGGCTAATAACTAGAATCTATATAGAACTCCAGAAAATCAGCAAGATAAAATCAAACAATCTCATTAAAAATTGGGCAAAGGACATGAACAGAAAATTTGCAAAAGAAGATAGACTTATGGACAACAAACATGAAAAAATGCTCAACATCTCTAATCATCGGAGAAATGCAAATCAAAACAACAATGAGATATCACTTAAATCCAGTGAAAATGGCTTTTATCAAAAAGTCCCAAAACAACAAATGAGAGGATGTGGAGAGATAGGAACATTTATACACTGCTGGTAGGACTGCAAACTGTACAACCTCTATGGAAAGTAGTGTGGAGATACCTCAAAGAACTAAAAGTAGAACTAACATTTGATCCAGCAATCTCACTACTGGATATCTACCCAAAGGAAAAAAAGACATTCTATAAAAAAGACATCTATACCCAAATGTTTATAGCAGCACAATTCACAATTGCAAAGGTATGGAAACAACCCAAGTGCCCATCAATACATGAGTGGATTAATAAAATGTGTTATACGTAAACTATGAAGTACTACTCAGCCATACAAAAAATGGTAAACTAATACCTATTGTATTATCCTGGATGGAGCTGGCACCCATTCTTCTCAGTGAAATATCACAAGAATGGAAAACAAACACCATGTACTCACCATCAAATTGGTACTAATTGATCAACACTTATGTGCACATATGGAAGTAACATTCATCGGGTGTTGGGCAGGTGGGGGGGAAAGAAGGGGTTAGGTAAACTCACACCTAATGGGTGCAGTGTGGGTAAAGGTGAAAATCAATTTTTGTGCAGTTTTGCCATATTATCTCAAAATCTAAAGATTTCAGAGCAAATTTCAGGATTTCAGAACAAATTGTGACTGTGAAATAAAAATCTCCTACTCTCTTTGTTCCTTTGACATTGCATAGTTTTTAAAATGCTCCTAGTTAGGGGAGGTAGGTCAGTTGATAATAGAAGAGTGAAATAAAAATCAAAGGAAGTAGAAAGCAAGAAAAGGTAGCTGTGAAACTTGTAATAACAACTTTGTACTAGAAAAAAAATCTAAAAGGCATAGTTTATGTGAATACAGAACACTTTTGATGAAAATAAATTAGAAAGCAAGTTCAGCTTCTAGTAGTTGAAAATTAGGGTTTTAAGGAAACTGCTAATATCATACCCCACACTTGTGCTCACATCTCACTGACCATAACTCAATTCCACTGCCACATTTACAGATCAAAGAGGCTGGGAGATGCAGACTGTGAGTGGACAATAATTCATCCAGCAAAAAGCCAGAGTTCTACAACAGACAAAAGGGAGGATGGGTGCTAGGCGTCTCTGCCATGCTCTTATTCCACAGCTCTTCTTGAAACAGCCCCCTCCTCTGACTCCTAAAATGTAGCTGCAGGGGAGAAAAAGTAATATCTCTTCTTCACCATTGCTAGGTTCCTGGCTGAGAACCCTATAACAAATGGCAGGTTAACAAGAAAGAAAAAGCATACAGATGTATTAATGTAAGTTTTATGTGACACAGGAGCCTTCAGAAATGAAGACCCAAAAAAACAGAGAAATACTGTATATTTTTATGGACAATCATGCAGAAGTATGATTGAAGGACAAAGGGGTATGATCATGGTAATACACAGTGGGGAGCTTAGCAAGGCCTGTTTGGTCAGGTGATTCTTCGTATCTTGGTATGTTCAGAAATGAGAACATTCTTCTCCTCCAGGTATAAGGAGGACCCCTCTGGAATGAGGGTCATATGATCTACTTTCAGGAGAAGTCATTTAGGTCCACTTCGGGGAAGAAGGAGTGAGAGATCAAAGAACTTCATGCTTCTGCTGTTTTCTCAAAGTGCCATAATTTAGAGTAGTATGTCCTAAACCATCATAGGCCTAATTCCATGTTACATAGCACACATGATTTGAGAGATAACTTCTCCCACAGTATTACATTTAGCTGCATATGACCCTGTAAAGTAGGCATTATTATCATTACCTTCCAACTCCACTAATAATAAACAGAAGCTCAGAAAATTATCATAATTTGTCAAGAAGCAGGACACATATGGATGTTCTTTTGTTTTTGTTTTTCCTTTGTTTTACTCTAGGCCAAATTTGCTCACCATTTCACCACAACCTAGGTTCTTCCCCAGCCACTTAGATTATCCTTCCACCATCTGCTAAGATAATTTTCAGAACAAAGTAAAATCATAGCTCACATTGACAAACACTCTATCCTTGGGCAAACTATAGTCAGTCTCCTCTGAGTACTCTTCTTAACTAGGACTCATTTTAGGGCCTTCTCCTCAAACCTGCCTAGCCCAGTTGTAGCAAAAGTCCTGCTAAGCCAGTTTAAAAAGAATCTCCCCATCCTTGATATCTGATCACCCTCAATATCTCTGTATCTGATCAAATCCCCGCCATCCCCCAGGGGATATCTGACCACTCTGGCCTGCCTTCAGCAAGAATCCTGTTAGATCAGTTGAGCAAGAATTCTTCCTACCCTTGATGTCTCCTCTTAGTCATTTTCCATCCACCAACACTCCCAACCTGCTCTTTGGCTATAACTAAATCCTCACTTTTCCGTGTTGTATTCAGAGTTGAGCCCAATCTCTCCTCCCTGTTGTGAGAGCCGTGACTCCTATCACGAGAGCCCCAAATCAAGTCCTCCTTACCATCTTAACAAGTGTCAGAATATTTTTTTCTCTAACAACATACAGATATGAACATAAACACATGTTAAAGAATTTGTTTTACTCAAATGTTATGAGGGCAAAAGGCAGATGATGTAACAGGTTTAAGTCAAAACAGCCCAAGTTTATATAAAAGAATCTTGAGATAAATTGCAAATAAATACAAAACCAGTTTTTCCTTACAAGAGAGAGCCAATTAAAATCACAGAACACCATTTACATATCTATAAGTTACCTACAACTTAGAGTTGCAAAATAGCTCAAAGACAATGGACAAGTCTAGAAACTAATTACCTGGAAGTGTGTGCTATAGAAATGCAGTTTTGTTTTCTATACATGTAACTATAGAAAGCCCTTGATCTTTAGTCGATGAACTTGGCCTCATCATCTTCTATAATATTCTCTCAGATACAATATATGATTTTATGAGTTAAGTTCTCTTTCCTATACTGATAATCTCAAACTATATATTTCCATCCCCCATAAGCCTTACCTGAGGTTTAGCTCTATGTTTCAATGTTATACAATGCATCTACATTTGAAAGCTTAAATGCTATGTCAAACTTCATGTGTTTAAGATTAATTTCTCTGTGCATCTCATTAAATGAGAAGTACTTTTCAATATACCCACTTCTGTTATTATTGCAACTTTTTTCCCAGAATCACAGAATTAAATTCTCAGAATCATTTTAAATCTTCTAATTTGGGCTCCATATCCAATATTAATTAATTTCTTCTTATTTTTCCAACAAAATGTTTCTTAGGTACAAGTTTTCCATTCCATTTGTCATCAAAGTCCTGAATTGCTTTCTAGTCTTTCCTTTCTCATTTCTAGCCCCTATTATCTAATATGTGGCTACCAGATTAATCTCTGTAAAACCCACATTCAGTATGTAGCATAGATATTCTCAAGTATATCACATACAGAATTAAATAGGTATGGCACTTGTATTTTTCAAAGATGGCTAATAACATATCTTCACAGGCTCTTGTTACTCCTCTACAAAGAGGTGGACTCTTTGTCTTCTCCTCTTGAAGTTGATCATTCCTTTGTGACTCCCTCAACCAACAGAGTCCAGTAGAAGTGACACTATGTGACTTCCAAGGCCAGGTCTTAAAAGGTAATATAGCTTCTACCACCTGGTTCTCTCTTCCTTGGGATGCTTGCTCTTGGAACCCAGCCCCTATGCTATAAGGAAGACCAAGCTGCACGGAGAGGTTACATGAAGGGTGTTTTGGCCAACAGCCTTAGCTCAGGTCCTATCTGATAACCAGCATTAACTAGCAGACATGTGGGTGAGGAAGTCTCCAAGATGACTCTATCCCCAGTCCCATCTGGTAGCCACCACATAAAAGAATCCAAGTGAGGACTACCTAGCTGAAGCCAGGCAACTCCCAGGACCTTGAGAGATAATAACAGTAAATAATTGTTTTTTTTTTTTTTAATGCCACTGTATTTGAGAGCAGCTGTGAGCAATGAATAAGCAATAATGTAGGACAGGCTTTGCAATCACAGTTTAGGATTTCATGGGGAAAATAGGCAGTGCAGAGGTTATAACTTGTTGAATTAATTTTACTAATAGCATTTTGAGCTGTGAACTTCTTGAATGTAGTGATCATGTTAATCATCTGAATGCCAATTGTCACAATGTCTTACCCATGGAAAATGCATAAGAAACGGTGTTTAAATTATTAAACAAATAGGGCTAAAAGTGCATTTTACTCAGTTTGGCTTGATTAGGCCTTCAAAACAGTGGCTCTTAATTATAACCAGAAACTATAATTTTGGGTTTGTTTCTATGTTTTGGATTACATTTCTTTACCTTGAAAATCAAAGAATCATTCTTAGAGGTCCCTTTACTAAGAGGTTATATCAGAAATAAGCCCATTTAAAAGCCAAGTTTATAGTATAAAATCAGACAGTCAGACATTTTAGAATATTTTTCACATTCCCATAGTCATTCATTTTAATTATTAATACAAAATGTCTTAATTATAAAGAAGAAAACATAAAAGAGAAAATTAATTAAAATATTTTGTTGCCTCATTCAGGTTTGAATGTTTATGTATATGTCTCAAAATTATATAAATTGTATTTGGAACAACATATACTGGTGCAAAGTTTGAAACAATAACTGTTATTCCCTTAGCACATTTTTCCAGAAGTATATTTTTATGGTAGAAAACTCTCTTTGTTTAGTATTTACAGAGTATAAGGCTTTGAAATCTTTTGGTATATGTGTACTTTTTTATGTTATAATTCAAACAATTGAATATTCAATTCAAACAATTATAATAATTTTAACAATTATGTATCAATTTCCCTAATAGTTCTGAGGCCTAACTTAAAATTATAATAAGACGTTGGAAGGGTAGATGGCTATTAATTGGAGGGTCACACAAATTTTAGGTAAATTAAGTAGATAATAAAATCCAAATATTCCAAATAATTTAATGCATAAAGAACAAGATAAATGTTAAATTTGGCAAAGTTCGAAAAACGGTTTTAGCATAAGCTCATTGTTCTAGCCATGAGGAAACAAAAGAGGCGCCTTACATGAAATCTCAAAAAAAGACCAGCATTCACATGTGTTAGCTCAAATGTCCACACGGAGAGGAGCCCTATGACTGAATAACCATGGCAGGTAGCATAGTGACCCTTCAAAGAGGTCTATATCCCAACCCTTGCAACTTGTGAATATGTTACATTACATGGCAAGGAGAAATTGTGGTTGTAGATAAAATTAAGGTTACTAATTAGCTGACCTTAAAAAAGGAAATTATCCTGGATTATTGGGGTGAGCCTAACGTAATCCCAAGGGCTTTAAAAGTGGAAGAGGGAAGCAGAAAAGTCAGTGTCAGAGTAATACGATATGAGAAAGACTCATCTGGCCATTGCTGGCTTTCAGAATGACAGGGGCCATGACTCAAGGAATATAGGCAACCTCTTGAGTTTGGAAAAGGCAAGGAAAGGGATTTTGTCCTGGAGCTTTCAGAAGGAACTAGCTCTGCCGACACCTTAATTTTAGCCTAGAGAGAACTATTTCACATTTCTGACCTCCAGAACTATAATAAGTTTATGTTGTTTTAGCCACTAAGTTTGTAGTACAGTACATCCTCACTTAATGTCATCAATACGTGCTTAAAAACTGCAACTTTAAGCAAAACAATGGACAGTAGGTCTGCAAATAACATTTTGTTCAATGTCATTTCATTATAACAGTGATAAGAAAAAAAATTGTTTTGTTATACCTCACTTAAAGTCAGTTTCCAAGAATCTACCTATGTTAAGCAAAGACTGACTGCATCTGTTACAGCAGCAATAGGAAACTAACACAATAACCAAGGTTAGATCTCTGAATAGAAAGACACCAAGAGTGGAAAACAATAAATCTTCCAAGTGCCAAAGTGAACAGAATGAAATGACTCCTAAAATAATAATCTTCACTTCCTCTGATAAGAACTTCAGATCCAACATATAGTTATTATTTGGAGTAACAAGTAGATAAAAAAGAAAAGACAGAAAAAGTGATTGGTCAGCATTCTTAAGCTATTTATATCTTCTCTTTAAAAATTAATGTAGGAATAAGAGAAAGCCCAGTTTCCTTGGAGATTTGTTAGTGTGTTCCAGTTGATGAGAATCTAGTGATTCCTTTATGAGCAATAAACTGGAATCTGAAGATGATGAGGCTGTATCAGCAAAAGTGCTTTTGTGAACACTTACCATGTGGGGCAGTCCAACATCCAAAGTTCCTTTCCTATCAACACCTTGACCTCCATTTTGGAGAATTCCCCATGCTGTGCAGTCTTAGGAGTTAGTGCTCACCAGAAGGACCTAGAGCCTCTATCCTGGCAGCAGCAGTGGACCAGACTGTTGCCGTGGTGGATCTCAGCAGTGGTGCCACTGCTCAAACCTCCTAAGTTCTCATGTTCCTACGCATTTTCCAAACCTGGGGCTCCAGCTTCCCTACACTCATTAAGCCTCTGATAGCCTTCCAGGATTTTACCTTCTGTCCAGTAAATGAATCTGTTCCCACAGCTTCTAACAAAGAACAAAGCAGATATCCATCCATACCAAGGAATAGCTCTAACCTTCAACCCCTAAATAGCCATAAATACCTATAACGTAATATTTTATTCTGTTTTCAAAATTGCCAATTGACTGATGAAAGCTATCCTAATAAGCAATTCTGATTCTAACTGCATGAACAAAAAAATTTTTTACGTGAATTTACTCCCTGCTCTGGAATCAACTATAAAATTAATTTCTGAAATAAAGAATTCTTAACAATATCACAAAGAGAAGACTGACATATTTGACTATCAAAATATTTATATAATTTTTAAAAATAAGAAAAATAGAATAACTACTAGAAAAAACAATTTGAGAAAATGCTTAAGTATAAAAAAAGTATCAGCACCTGTACAAAATAAACAGCTTATGTAACTGTCCCCAAAACATCCAATATCCTAGAGACAATTCACGCTTGAGAAAACACAAAAGGTTCCAAAAATTTTGAAAAATATTCAGTCTTGGAGCAAAGGAATAAAAATTAAAATGGCATTCAGATATAAGTTTCTATGTATGAAAATCAAAAAGATGTTTAAATTATTGGCACAATTTTGATGATATGGCAAAAGTAATATATTTATATTTAATTGTGGAACTATAAAAATGTATTGCTGGCTATTCCTTGCTACAAAATGATAATTTTTGAAAGTAATAAAATATTAATTTAATAGAGAAAGAATAGCTATACAAAGATATTCATTATAGCATTATCAAAATTTTAAAAATCAATAAAAGATGGTAAGAAATAGTAAAGTAAGTCAAATATAATATACAACAGAATGCTATCTAGTTATTGACAATAATTGTGGAAACATTATTATTATATAATATTCTTATAATATATTATTATTATATTATATTCCTAATATAGGAATCTTAAAAAGAACACAAAATTACAGCCAT
Source organism: Propithecus coquereli (assembly GCF_000956105.1). NCBI lineage: Eukaryota > Metazoa > Chordata > Mammalia > Primates > Indriidae > Propithecus > Propithecus coquereli. Next base: position 5,963,323 of record NW_012149507.1, read on the forward strand.
ATAAGTTTATTCATAAAATAAAGATTAAAATGTAATATTTTCAGAACATTGTGTTTAGTTATCAAAATTATGAGATAGTTTTTATTTAAAAATGACTTTAATGTAAACACAGTTTTATAATAAGAGAAAAAAATAATAGATAAGTGACAATATTAACATTAAAATTAGAAACCTCAACAACATAATCAAACTTTTAAAATGTTTGTTTCCTTTCTGATTAATCAGTCAAAAGATATTAATTAAAACATAACAATGAAATAAATCTACCAAGTATATTCTCTTGGAGAATGTTAAACTCAGAGTCTTATATTTTTACTGTTTCCCAAAGAATTCCAAGTTCATGATAACCCCAAATCCAAAAAGTTCACAATGCGGACTATTATATTGAAACAAACCAAACATAAAATGAATCATCCTGTCTGCACAATTCAAAAATGCTTGTTTACATTATAGTACAAGGATAAATCATATATCATTCATGTAAGAAGAGTTATTATTCAAAGCTTGAAGATGAGACAGAGATACAGAAAAAGAGAAATAGACAAGCAGACATGCAGAATATGTATACACAATTGTAACCATCAAGAAATGGTATTAATACATTCTCTTTTGAGTGACCTTCAGTAATAGCCATCATCACTCTTAAAGCAGATGCAAGAAAGGAGTCCTACCATCAGCCATCAGTAAGGAGAATTTAGAGGAGGTTAAAGAATGGGGAGATCTAAGCTGTCATTTGACATGAACATGTGTCAATTGTAAAATGGTGGCCTTTTAAATACACACTAAATGTTCATCTACAAGCTGTCAGGTCACAGATGGAAAACGGATCTCAAAGAGATCATTCATATGTAAATTCTAAATAATTTACTCAAGAACATGCCTCGAGGCTAGAAGATATTACCAGTCATGTCTCTGTATCCATTTTTATGTACCAAGCCTGACAGTCCATCTGTCTTTAGTTCCCTTCCTTACCCCAATAAAATTCTATACATCTCTCAAACATAAGATTAGTAAGGAAAATCACACAGGCAGGGCTAAATTTAAAAAGCCTATTTTTTTTCTCATACAGTAGCAGTGATTTACAAGAAGACGAAAAATTCATAGCCAGGCAGGACAGAGTATATGATTTCTCACAGGTCAGTTAGACCAAGGTTTGGAACATGCTGACCAGCTAAATGGCCAATGCAATTAGGTGGCCAATAGAAACACCCCTGTGCACCTGGCCTTCCATGGACTGGCACTGTCATACATTCCCTTAGGCCTGTGTGGTAACCAAGTTCATGATAGGTGCAAAGCTGCGCTATGTAATAAGCACAGAGACCATTAAGAGTATCCTTAGGACCTCTGATTTCATATCTTATTTGACCCATGAGTAATAGGTTCACTGTAGTACAGTATTATACATTAGAATAATTATTTTTAAATGTGTATGCAAACCATATTTCCTTTAAAAACCATTTGAGTATATCTTCTGATGTTCTCTGATATTTTTTACTGAGAAGTTGGAAATTCAAATAAAACATAGAGCATTTTTTCATATGTTTATCAGCCATTAGTCTATCTTCTTTTGAAAAGTTTCTGTTCATGTCTTTTGCCCACTTTTTAATGGGGTTGTTTGATTTTTTTGCTTGTTGATTTGCTTGAGTTCTTTGTAGATTCTGGTTATTAGCCCTTTATCAGATGTATACCATGTGAATATTTTCTCCCATTCTGTACATTGACTATTTGCTCTGTTGATTGTTTCCTTGGCTGTGCAGAAGCTTTTTAATTTAATGAAGCCCCATTTATTTATTTTTATTGTTGCTATAATTGCCCTTGGGGTCTTCCTCATAAATTCTTTACCTAGGCCGATATCTAGAAGAGTTTTTCCAACATTTTCTTCTAGAATTCTTATGGTTTCATGTCTTAGATTTAATTCTGTTATCCATCTTGAATTAATTTTTGTGACAGATGGGGGTCCTGCTTCATTCTTCTACGTGTGGCTATCCAGTTTCCCCAGTACTATTTATTGAATAAGGATTCTCTTCCCCAGTGTATATTGTTGTCTGCTTTGTCAAAGATCAGATGGCAATATGTGGATAGTTTTATATGGTTCTCTGTTTTGTTCCATTGGTCTATGTCTCTATTTTTGTGCCAATATCATGTTGTTTTGGTTATTATAGCCTTGTATTAAATAGTATAGCTTAAAGTCTGATAAAGTGATGCCTCCGGATTTGTTCCTTTTGCTTAAGGTTGCTTCAGCTATTCAGGCTCTTTTCTGACTCCAAACAAAGCATACAATTTTTTTTCTATACCTGCAAAAAATGACATTGGTATTCTGATGGAGATTGCGTTGAATCTGTAAATCCTTTGGCCAGTATGGACATTTTAACAATGTTGATTCTGCCGATCCATTAGCATGAAATTGTTTTCCATTTGTTTACATCATCTGCAATTTCCTTCTCAGTGATTCTTAGTTCTCTTTGTAGAGATCTTTCACCTCCTTCTTTAAATATACAGAAGCTTTTCAAAAGAAGATAGACTAATGGCCAATAAACATATGAAAAAACTCTCAACATCCCTAATCATCATAGAAATGCAAATTAAAACCACAATGAGATATTCCCTAATCCATTGAAAATGGCTTTTACCAAAAAGTCCCAAAAGAATAAGAGATTCTGGTATGGATGTGGAAAGAAAGGAACACTTACACACTGTTGGTGGAACTGCAAACTAGTGCAATGTCTATGGAAAATAGTATGGAGATTCCTCAAAGAACTGAAAGTAGACCTACCATTTGATCCAACAATCCCACTGCTGTGTATTTACCCAAAGGAAAAAAAGTCATTTTATGAAAAAGACACTTGCACTATAACGTTTATTGTTGCACAATTCACAATCACAAAGAAGTAAAATCAACCCAAGTACCCATCAGTTCATGAATAGATTAATAAAATGTGGTATATGTATGCTATGGAGTATTACTCAGCCATTAAAAAAATAAATTAATCCTTTTGCAACAATCTGGATGGAACTGGAGACCATTATCCTAAGTGAAGTATCACAGGAATGGAAAAACAAACACATGTACTCACTATTAAATTGGAACCAACCTAGCAGCACTCATGTGCACAGAGGGAAGTAAAACTCAATGGAAATCATGCAGGTGGAAGGGGGGAGGAAGGAATGAGTGAAATAATACTTAACAGATACAATATATATTAATTATCTTGGTGATGGACACATTTATAACTTTGACTCAAGTATTACAAAAACAATCCATATAACCAAAACATTTGTACTCCCATAATCTGAAATAAAAAATAGATAAATAAATGTATTTTTATAGGAAAAAAAGCATTGAGCAAAACAAGGAAATGATTAAATCATTTTATATTAAGAATTTTATAATACCACTGTGTACATCTCAAAGTATTTTTACACCTGTTATCTCACTTAACTTTAAAAAAATTTGGGCAAGTGCTGAGGAGCTAGACTGCTTTCCCCATTAAATAAAGAGGAATCGGGCATCAAGAGTTGAGGGAAATGCTCAGGGTTACAGAAGTAGGGCAAAACACAAGCTCTCATGATTCAAGGATCTCTTCACTTTATACTTTTATATTTGTCATATTTCTGATATTGAATAATATCTAATGATTATTATTTTATTTTCTTAAGATATTCAGCATCTATCTACAATGCTAATCAAAGGTATGTTAACCAGTAGGTAACCTCCAAGAAGCAGATAATAATCTGTATTGTCATCAAATCTTAGAATCTAGAGTCGAATGGGAATTCACACATAACTTAATCCAGCCTCACATAAAAAATATAAATTCCCTCAATAATATACTAGATATAGAAACTTCTTGAAATCTATTTTCCTAAAGTCTAGAAACTTGTTTGACTAGTTTATAACACACTCATTGAGGATAAGTCAAGTTTCTCCCATGGTTTCTCCAACTTGACTGTTCACGTCTTGTGTGGGTTAGACTTAAGTTCATCATAGTGTTCCTTTTGATATTTTCTTTTCTTTGTAAAGGAAAAAATAATAGGAAAAATGAGGTGCAAGTTTATTAAACAAACCAAATTTCCATCAAAAATTAACACTTTATATATACAGCTAGTTAATGCAAATTAATCTATAGTGACAAAAAGCAGAGCAGTGAACAGAGCAGAGGACAGAGCAGGGGACAGGAGGGAGAAAGGAATTACAAAATGTCACAAGGAAATTTGGGGGATGACATATACAGCCATCATGTTTCATGGGTGTGTATATACATTTATACATGTCAAAACTTATCAAATTGTAAACTTTAAATATGTGCAGTTCATTTTATGACAATTATACATTAATAAAACTCTTTTAAAAATGGAAATTTTAGGCCAGGCACGGTGGCTCACGCCTGTAATCCTAGCACTCTGGGAGGCCAAGGTGGGTGGATCGCTCAAGGTCAGGAGTTCGAGACCAGCCTGAGCAAGAGGGAGACCCCGTCTCTACTAAAAACAGAAAGAAATTAATCGGACAACTAAAAATGTATAGAAAAAATTAGCCGGGCACGGTGGCCCATGCCTGTAGTCCCAGCTATTCAGGAGGCTGAGGCAGGAGGATCGCTTGAGCCTGGGAATTTGAGGTTGCTGTGAGCTAGGTTGATGCCACAGCACTCTAGCCCAGGCAACACAGTGAGACTTTGTCTCAAAAAAAAAATGGAAATTTTAAGGATGTGGAAACAACCCAAATGCCCGTCAATCCATGAGTGGATTATTAAAATTTGGTATATGTTTACAATGGAATATTACTCAATCGTAAGAAACGACAGTGATCTAGAACCTCTCATAATTTCCTGGATTAAACTTAAGCCCATTATCCAAAGTGAGGCACCACAAGAGCAGAAGAATGGGCTCCACTTGTACTCGCCATCAAATTGGTACTAACTGATCAACACTAGGTTGATCCCATGGCAGAAATACTCTCCAGGGATTAGGGGGATGGGGGCGTAAATCCGCAACTAAAGGACACGGGGAGCACTGTAGCGGGGGAAGGGCATGCCTTTAACCCGCACTTGGGTGAGGCAAAGACATAAAGTGTAACCATAATGTTTGTACCCTCACAATACCCTGAAATAAAAAAAAAAAATTGGAAATTTTATTAAAATTTTTTAAAGAAAAGGAGACTTCTGATAAGGTTATAGAAAGTGAAAATCTCTCCCTCTTCTGGACCTGATTTTTATACTTTTATCAAGCTGGCATTTATATTTTTCATCTGACTTGGCCGTCTTATTTCTTACTCCTTTTAACTTCGTCCCTAATACACTATGTAGAGAAAACAAACATGCCACATAAAGTCATGTGAATATGGGAAGTAACATTCATACGGTGTCAGGAAGGTGGGAGGGGGTAGAGGGGAATGGGTAAATTCACAACTAATGGATGCAGGGTGCACTGTCTGGGGGATGGGCATGCTTGTAGCTCTGACTTGGGTGGTGCAAAGGCAATTTTTGTAACCAAAGTGTTTATCCCCCCGTAATATTCTGAAATATAAATAAATAAATAAAAATAAAAAGAAGTCATGTGAAATAAATAGTTCCTGCTATCAGGAAATATGATAGCCCTGTGGCAAAGGAGTATCTCCTTTGCTATTAGAATAATGGATACCCACACAAATTGTCTCTTTCCATCTTGGCCTTGAGAGTTTGCCAGTTTAGGGTAGAAGGGATATTTGCTTTTCCCATCGTAAAAGTTTTCCTAAGAAGAAAACTCCACCACCAAAGCAGTAACTTTTCCTTGTATCTACAACCTTTTGCTAACTATTTTCTATGTGAAATTTTCCCAAATAGTAATTTCCAGGATATGAATTTGGGACTCTGTGTACTTGTTTATCACATATCTGTGCAAGGGTCATGTTTCTTCTAAATTTATTACAGTTCTCTGTTAACACAAATCACTGCATATAATGAATAACTAGTGTAAAAATAAGACCTCATCAGCTTTAGTCTCAATTAAACCTTTTATTAGACATGCTCTGTCTCCTTCTATCACCCACTAGAGAAGGGAAAACTATTTAGTCAAGTACTAGAGATATTATAGAAATGCATGCTATCTTTTCAAATTAGTTTTAACCAAAACCAGACTAATTTGACTACAGAACATGGTTGACTTTTCAGGTAATTATCACAAATTTCAGCAGCAGTGAACAGATGCTTTCCAGCTTTGAAGGCAGACAGGATTTTATTAACTGCATATACAGTGCTTGTGCTGCTGCCTAGAGAAATGTAAAGGCTCCCATAAATAAGATCCACAGTGTCCCGACCTCACTAGACCTTACAGCAAAAGAATTTTTTCACGAAGTTGAGTAAAAGCAGAATTCTTCATAAAACATTCTTTTTTTTATTATTTTTATTTGTTTAGATAGATAGTTTTTGAGACAGGATTTCACTGTGTCACCCAGGCTAGAGTGCAGTGGCATCATCATAGCACACTGCAACCTCAAACTCCTGGGCTCAAGTGACCCTCCTGCCTCAGCCTCCCAAGTAGCTGGGACTACAAGTGCGCATCACCATCCTGGCTAATTTTTTTTCTATTTTTAGTAGAGACGGGGTCTCACTCTTGCTCAGGCTGGTCTCGAACTCTTGACCTCAAGTGATCCTCCCGCCTCAGCCTCCCAGAGTGCTAGGATTACAGACATGGGCCACTGTGCGTGGCCTCATGAAACATTCATATATTATGTCCCAACAGTGTGAGAAATGCCTTGAGATTTATTTTTAAGGCATCGAGTGTTCTGGCTTTGAGAACCATAAGTAATCATGTACAAAGAATTATTGCAGAACTCAAATAAGATATTTACTTCCTTTAGCCTATAAAGGATGTCGAAGTTTGATCAGGCTACAGTCTGACTAAGGGAACCGTTCCAGCTCAAATCTTTACTTAAAAGGTAAATAAGATGTGTATAGTGGTTGTCTTGGTCCTTTAAGCTAGCATCACTCTCATTTGGTACCAACATATAAAAATAAAAGCAGTAGGAAACAGTTCTAAGAGATAATAAAATCAGAAACAAATAACATCTCTGTAGTACATTACAGTTTGTCTGAGTGTTTTATATTCATTATGCTCCTCCTCAAAGCAAATCTAAGCTGCGTAATAATGACTATCCACATCTTTCTTATAGAAGATGAAACCAAGTTACAGAACAACTGCTAAATGACTTGACAAAAGCTGCACAACCAATATTTGAACCTAAATTTTCTGGCTTCAAAAACATTAGTCTTTCTTTTCTTTTTCTTTTCTTTTTACTTTATAGCAGTTATTGTTTTATTCTGATCGTGACAGTAATAGATGACCACTGTAGAAAAAGTTGGAAAAGCAGAACAATAGAAAATTAAAATCATCCAAAATCCCATTACCCAAGACAAGTGTCAGTAAAATCTGGTGTATTTCTATGGATACATTTACATATCTACTATCTCTGATCAGATTTTCCATAAAATCCACTCTGAGTTGGAAATTTGCATACAGAAGATTTAATGGCTTATTCTCCGGAACAATATCCCTATGAGAGTGAGGGAAGCAGGACTGTGGAGAGGGAAAAGTTGAATCCCAATGCAGCTGCAACAGAGGCATCAGTCCATTCCATGGGAGACCTAAATCTTGGACGGCCCTTCCGACTGGCACTGAATTGAGATCAGGAGCCCCTCTGTAACCATAAATCAACTAGTCACTGGTTATAAGTTTCCCCTGGGAAGGAGGCTGGCCATCAGACAAGGCAGCCCCCATGGGTCAAGGATATTCTAAGAGAGGGACACAGACGTGGGCTGTCAGCAGCCAATCTTCCAGGCAGCTGATGGAATAAGTCTCTGTCCTGAAGAAGAGACAACAGGCTTCACTACAGTCCACCTCTGTGCCACACAGATCCACGTGTCTTGTAAAATAAGTCCATGCCTCTGTGAGATCAGTTTCCCTGGGATTCTGGCTGGTCTCTTATTTCTGGGGAAATTGCAAGAGGAAGGTTAATGAATTGGACTACATAGAGCACTACTGCCACAGCTGGTCTCACAGCCACAGTTGACACTCATTGCCTCCGAACTCAACAATCCTTCCTTGATCCCCCTTTCCTTGGCTAGCACATCTGCTGATCTAGACCCTCATACCTCAGAGATCAGAGGCCCCTTCTCACCATGCCCTTCCCAGGCCTTGAAAGGGGCACTTCCCCATTTACCATCAAAATCAGCCAGGGCAATATCGAGACCCCTCTGGGGCAGTCTCCATTGTGTATAGCAGTCCTCTCTCCTCCTGATGATCAGGGTTAGTCACCCTCCTACAATGCTGAATCCTTTCCTTGTTCTTGTGTCTTTAGCAAGAGGAACCAAAAGTTACCAGGCAACAATTTATAGGAATTAATTTTAAACGGGACTCCTTCATCAGAGTAGAAGACGTTGCTCCCTGGGAACCAGGACTTCCAGACACATAGAGCCAAAACCGTGAAAACAACAAGCCCAAATTCCCCAAGTGGGTCATTAAGAGTCATGTTAAGTGGAATAACTCTTTCACACGTTGGTTCTCAGACACATCTCAGCATCACACAGTGATCGTTGATTTAAAGTGTATGCAATGTGTCCTGGAAGATGGCACGCCAAACTCACAGAGCATCATCCACAAGCTGGTGTTCAGCTTTACTTTCAACAAGCCATTCCATTGCTCTATCTGGCCATAAATTTCTAGGTGGTACGGTATATGATAGAGCTAGGACATCCTACGGGCATGTACCTGCTAATGCAACTTCTTTGTAACGTGGATCCCTTAGTCTGGGGCATTGCTATGCAGGAGTCGCTGTTGGTCAATCAAATACTTTATAAGCTCTCAGATAATGTTGCTAGCTAAAGTCCAGCAGTAAGAAAAAGTAAATCCATAACCAAAATATATGTTTGTATCAAGAACATCGTTCTTCAAAATGATGGTGAATTGACAAGGGGATATATGGCAGTGGAGTAGCAGATCAGTCCCAGTGGGTGGGAGCCCAAGCCTTTGGGCTCTGAGGCTGTGCTGTTCCAGTTCTGAGTCTACTGGGTTAGCCCTGGGGAGGCCAATGACAAAGACTGGTTTGTGTCAACTAGTCAAGTTATTCTGTGTACTCAGTTTAATTCCTCTTCCATGGAGATGCTCTTTGATCTGCATTAATATTTAAAACAAAGTTCTTCACTCTTAGAGCCCATAACCATAAGACAATACATACATTTTTCCCCTTTTGTCCCCAATATTCCAATTTTCCTCCTGCCAGGCCCCTGTTTAAACAGTCAAGCCATTTGCCACTGCCAATGAGTCTGCATACATTGTTGCCTTGGCCTACTTCTTTTTCCTGCATGGCCAAGTACACCACAGGAAGCTCCGGCCATTGGGAGCATTTCCCTTCATCACTTTCTCTTTGAGAAGAGCTACGGTGCAGCCACATTTCATCTTACTTGCACCTACGTATCAAACTAACCATTCTGGGAATCAAGCTTGGCCTTTTTCCTTCTCCATCAGCTGGTCACCTTGGAACCTCCATGGTACCATTAAGTATGAACTGAGAGAGAGGCCACAGTGCAACCACGGTAAATGGCATGAGATCTGGATTATCTTCTCATATGCAGTTTTCTTGTGTGCTCTGCTCCTAATCATAGATGTGCAGCTTTTATCTTACAGTAGAGTTCTGTGAGGCCTACTCCACCTGATGGCTTGCTGGGACTAAGGGACCCAGCTCATGATGGTTAGCTCTGGTTACAGGCCAGTCCATTCCTACCATGGTCTAGTAGCACACCATAAGCTGATTTTCAAATTGTATATAGTTTTCTGCAAAATCACTAGAGGGCTACATTGTGATTCTCCTATTGAACCGGCCATAAATTACACAAGACATATTTTCCCAACATAGGTAATGCTAATACTGTAAAGTTTTCCCTGTCATATGGCCTAAGCAGCAGGGCTGCTTGCACCATGCCTGGATCTGTTGATTAGTCCTTTCCTGTTATTAGTCCTGGGCTCTCCTTAAAACTGGCAGCCTTTCTTGTCACTTAGTAAATGAGCGAGGACATTTCCAAGTGAGGAATATGCTGCCTCTATAACCTCAAGCGGCTTAATATATTAATATATTGTGGTTTGTTTTTTTTCCCGAGTGGCAAAGAGTATGATATGCAATAATTTATAGGTTATCTTTTACTTTTGAGAGGATGCCATAGCACGCCCAGAGCACTAGACCTCTAAAAACTCCACTGATATGATTGGGCCCTGAGTAATCTTCTATATCCCACTTCTGGAATGTATAGTCTTACTCCAGGCTCCAAATCTCTTGCCACTACTTGTTCATCTGGGGCAATGAATATGACATCATTGATATAGTGGATTATCGTCATGTTCTACAGAATGTCCAGCTGGCTTAGGTCTCTTTATACCATATTATGAATGATGTAAAAAGATTAAATAACCCTTGAGGAAGACCATAAATGATCATTGACCATTCCATGTGAAACCCAAACTACTTCTTATTCTTCTTTCTGATAGGGATGGAAAAGAACTCATTCAGCAGATCATTGGCCACATGTCATGTTCCTGAGACTATGTATATCTGCCCTAGACAAGGTATCATATCTGACATAACATCTGTAATTGGTTGTGTTTGCAGTAGTCTATTGCATTTGACTAGAACCTATGTGGGTTTTTTTAAAGTCCAGACTGGTGACTTAAATGAAGATATGATGTGGATTATTACCCCTGCATCCTTTACAGATCTAAGTGTGGCATTAATCTTTTGTGACCATGTAGGATGCAATAATTTTTTTATTTATTATTTTTGCTGGAAGTATGAGGACAAAAAGGAGGAAAGTTTCGGAAACTTCACTTGGACTTCCCCACTTTGATAACTCTTACTCTACAGGGCAAGAAACCAATGTGTGGGCTCTTCCAGCTACCAAGTATATTCATTCTAGTTAATACATTTGGAAACTGAAGAGATGACATCACATGGGTTGTGGATCTGGTGAAAATACTGTAATTTCAGATCCCTCAAGTTGCTGTCCTTTTGCATCTTTAGTTCATTTCTGATTTTATCACTTTTGCCTAACCCTTATTAGACTCTCTTTTCAACTTTTGAATCTGTCTTCAGCCTTGAACATTATTTTTCACATATCCTTGCCTCCATTCCTGTAGCCCAATAGTAACACTAACAACCACCCATGCTCAAGGCCAATTCTCAGACCCCTTAGCCCACAAGGAGAGGCTTATATTCCCATTTATTCCTCAAGGGAATTTGGAAGTCTTCAAACATAGTAGAGTATAAACCGGGAGTTTAGCAAATGGCAAGGTTAAGGGCAAAGTTCTCTGGACTTCCCAGTCTGCCCAAGACTTTTGACCCAAACTGCAAGAAGTTAGTGTTTAACTACAAATTTAGAGAGAAGGGTCCACACAATATCATTCTCACTTTTGACACCAACTGCAAGTCTGGGGGTTTTCCAAACCCCCCTCAGTTTTGATAATTTGCTAGAAAGACCCACAGAACTCATTGAAACCTGTCATATTCATGATTATGTTTATTATAAGGAAAGAGTACAATAAAATCAGCCAAAGGAAGAGATGCATGGGGCAAGCTTTCACAGGACACATTATCCTCCTGGTATTGATGTGTGACAATACACACAAAATGATGCCAACCTAAGAAACTTACCCGAGCTTCAGTGTCCAGAGTTTTTGTTGAGTCATGATTTACTGATTGATGGCCCATGTATTAATAGTTGAACTAAGTCTGTAAAACAAGTGATACCACATGACCCAAAATTATCACCCTAAATCATATTGTTGATCTTAATGACATGGGCAGCCCCCTCCCTAAGACTATCCAGTATTGCTGGCCCCACTCTGAGTAATCTCATTAGTGTGGTCTGAGGGGCCCATCATGAATAACAAAGACATTTCTATCTCTCAGTGATATTCCAAGAATTTAAGAGGCTACCTCCTAGAATCAGGGGGCAAAGGCTCATAAAATGCTTGCTTTTTAAAATACAGTTATCAACATTAAGATACATAGGCATCCAACTCTTTGAAATTTCCCCAGCCTGAAGTACCAAATACACGTATAAAATCTAGGTATGTATAGGACCTAGGAAGAAATGAAAAGGAAAAATTCAAAAGTTCGAGATTATAGAGATTATATTTATTTTTGTTAAAAACCAAAAGCTGAACCTATGAGGAAAATAATGGTGAATAAAAAAAAAAAAAACCCAACGCTTTGTATGGAACAAGAGAAGACCCCGCATAGCAAAAACAATACTAGGCAATAAAAACAAAATGGGAGGTATCAACTTACCAGACTTCAAACTTTATTATAAGGCTGTCGTAATCAAAACAGCTTGGTACTGGCACAAAAATAGAGCCATTGACCAGTGGAACAGAACTGAGAACCCATATATAAAACCGTTCTCATATAGCCACCTAATCTTTGACAAAGCAGACAAAAACATACACTGGGGAAAAGAATCCCTATTCAATAAATGGTGCTGGGAAAACTGGATAGCCACATGTAGAAGACTGAAGCAGGATCCACACCTTTCACCTCTCACAAAAATCAACTCATGCTGGGTAACAGATTTAAACCTAAGGAGTGAAACTATTAGAATTCTAGAGGAAGATGTTGGAAATACTCTTCTAGACATTGGCCTAGGCAAAGAATTTATGAAGAAGACCCCAAAGGCAATCACAGCAACAACCAAAATAAATAAATGGGACCTGATCAAATTAAAAAGCTTCTGCACAGCCAAAGAAACTGTCACAAGAGCAAACAGACAACCTACAGAATGGGAGAAAATTTTTGCATGCTACAAATCCGATAAAGGGCTGATAACCAGAATCTACTTAGAACTCGGGAAAATCAACAAGAAAAAATCAAACGACCTTATCAAAAAGTGGGCAAAGGACATGAACAGAAACTTTTCAGAAGAAGACAGAATAATGGCCAAAAAACATGAAAAAATGCTCAACATCTCTAAACATCAGGGAAATGCAAATCAAAACCACAATGAGATATCACTTATCTTTATCAAAAAGTCCCAAAACAATAAATGTTGGCGTGAATGCGGAGAGATAGGAACACTCATGCACTGTTGGTGGGATTGCAAACTAGTGCAACCTCTATGGAAAGCAATATGGAGATATCTTAAAGAGATACAAGTAGAAGTACCATTTGATCCAGCAATCCCATTACTGGGCATCCACCCAAAAGACCAAATGATACTGTATAAGAAAGACACCTGCACCCGAATGTTTATAGCAGCACAATTCACAATTGCAAAGATGTGGAAACAACCCAAGTGTCCATCCATACCTGAGTGGATTAATAAAATGTGGTATATGTATACCATGGAGTACTATTCAGCTTTAAGAAACAATGGTGATATAGCACCTCTTGTATACTCCTGGATAGAGCTGGAACGCATTCTACTAAGGTAGGTATCCCTACCTAAGGTGAGGTATCCCAAGAATGGAAAGACAAGCACCACATGTACTCACCATCACACTGGTATTAACTGATTAACACATAAGTGCACATATAAGAATAACATCTATTGGATGTTGGGCAGGGGGGAGGGGGGAGGGGGCGGGTATTTGCATACACAAAGAGTGCAATGCGCACCACCCAAAGGATGGACATATTTGAAACTCGGACTTAGGGGGGGAGGGGGGGAAGGGCAACATGCGTAACCTAAACATCTGTACCCCCATAATATGCTGAAATAAAAAAAAAAAAAAAAAACCAAAGAACTGTAAGCAGTATGCAGCATGTATTTGAAAAAGTATAAATCGCAATGAAGAAAGTTTGTTAACTTATAAGGTAGATTTGTCGTGGAGATTTATTAGAATATAATTGTTAGATTAGAACATAACTTTTATAGCCTAGCCAATTTCAAATAGAAAGGCAAAAAGCTAACTATATAACTTTTAATGCATCTAAGCATTTCTCACTTAGTAGACAAAATCCTAAATAGGATCTTCTAGAATATAGACTAAGCATGTAGTCATAATACTACAGCTTGACTTTTGTCTATGGTGTGCTAGAAAGTTATAATAACATGAAAAATACAGAAAAGTTATGAAAAAAATAATGAGTAATTTTAGAGTGCTTTTATTAAACCAAAACAAAGCTCTTCAATAATTACAAATCGTAAGTTTGCTTACCAATCCAGAAAACAGTACTTGCAAAGAAAACCTCTTTTACAAGTATTTGACTATCACCACATAGCAGAGAGCCTGAAACATAATAGGAACTCAAGAAAAAATAACAACATGTAGTTATTAAAAATCATGTATAAGTATTTTTATATGCCAGGCATCATTCTAATCACTTTATATTTATCATATCATTTAATCTTCATGACAAGTCTAAGAGATAAAGGATAATTTTTTCATGTTATTTTATAGTTCAAAAAATTGAGTTTCAGAAAAGATAAAGAAAATACTAATGTTATACAGCTAATGAGACATTTTTCAGTATTCAAACACAGGCCATTTGAGCCTAGTGTCCAATCTCTTAAGCATTAAGTGTCCATATCTTTGTATCTCATGTTAATATCCAATATATAGAATCCATAGCAAAGGAGGGTCTTAATAACCATGTGAATATGATGTTAGCTAGCCTCTTTCCTCAGCCACTCCATGTGTAAAGAACCCATTATGGGTTTGCTGCTCCTGTATACAATGCCTTTGCCTACATTACTAACTGAAGGCTCATAAAATGCTTACTTTTAAAAATTTTTATAAATTTCTTAATATCTAAAGAGAGAAAATTCAGCTAGACTCTCATCTCTGCTTCTGCATTCAATCTGCTATGAGATCATAGGTAACTTGTGAAAAATGCCACTGTATATTTGCAAGAGACTGAGAATGACAAAAGCAAATATGGTCTTAGTATTATTATGAAAATTGTTTTGATCTTGTGGAACCATCAAAGGAGCATTGGAAACCCCCAAGAGTCCATCATTACACTTTGAGAACTTCTGCCCTGACCTAAGGCATATTTTAGGATTGAGTTACAACACCCCCTTCTGGTAGCACTATCTATTTTAGCTAGAATAAAAAGTGAGTTTTTTTAAATGGGGATAGGGGAAGGAGCGGAGTGACTTCAGCAAGACAGCAGAATAAGAAGCCCTGGAGCCTCCTTCTCTCCATGAACCCACCCATTCAATTCACAAACAAATTCCCTTTGTTATAAATCCAAAAAATAGTTAAGAGGTTCCTACACCCTAGGCGAGTGCAAAACCAGTGATGTCAAAGCTGGTAGGGAAATTCCAGACACCTTACCAGAATCCCTAGCCCCAGCACCGTGATATATGACTAGAATAAAATCCCTCAGCTTTTCCCTGGGGAGGAAAAGAGTGAGATCATGAGTCCAACACCCCAACTTTTCCAGTGGGATTATGAAAGGAGTAGCTTCTGTTCTTTCTGGTTTGAAGCACTGATGGAACCTGGCATAACCTAATTACACCTAGGGGTTATTGAAAACGAAGATGGCAGTTTGGACTGGCAGTCACCATGGGCCCTCCCCCCAGCTCAGCACAGAGCTAATGGATGAAAATGCCAGATCCAAGCTTCTCGGGAAGAGGAAAAGTTGGACCATGTGTCCAATATCCCAACATTTCTAAGCCTTGCCCAAAGGATTGCCTTCTATCTTGCCTGTCCCTGAACACTGTTGGTACCTCGCATACTTTAGCCACATGGGGGCCAGTGAGAGCAAAGATAGTGGTTAGATTTAACATGCAACTAGTTGCTATAACCCCCCTACCCTCAACCCAGGTTCAGCACAGAGTGAACAGGTAGGAAAACAAAGATTCTAGTTTCTCCCTGGGAAGAAAAATAGGTGGACAGAACATATAATAATTCATGTTTTCTGAAGGCTTTCCAAAGAACTGTCCTTTTCCTTAGAGCACTGATGGAACCTGGCCTACTCTAGATGCCTGAGAGTCACTAAGAACAAAGAAAGCAGGTTGAGTAAGCACAAAAGTCTGAGAGGTCCCGAGAATTTTTGTGGCTGAGTTGATTGGTGAGGAATTTCTATTGTAAGAGTCCAATCTGTGAAGACTGGGAGAGGTAGTTCTAGTGAGCAGACACCAACACCATCAAGGAAAATGAAGAAACAAAATATTTTCTTTAAAATAAACAAGATAAATTTCTAGAAACCAACTGTAATAAAACAGAGATATGTGATTTACCTGACAGAGCATTCAAAATAATCATCATAAATATGCTCACTAAGTTTAGGAGAACAATCCATGAACAAAGTGAGAATTTCAACAAAGAGATAGAAAATATTTAAGAAGTACCAAATATATATTATGGAGCTGAAGAATTGATGAATACAATAACTCAACTAAAAAATTCACTAGAGGAGTTTAATAGCAGACCAGATAAAGCATAAGAAAAGATGCATAGAAAACACAAAGGCCATTGAAAATAGTTGAGTCATGGGAGCAAAAACAAAAGAAGAATGTAGAGTAAAGAAAGCTTAAGGAATTTATGAGAAATCATCAAGTGGACCAATATATATGTTATGAGAGTCTCAGAAGGAGAAGAAA
The DNA here is from genome assembly GCF_000956105.1 of Propithecus coquereli. Taxonomy (NCBI): domain Eukaryota; kingdom Metazoa; phylum Chordata; class Mammalia; order Primates; family Indriidae; genus Propithecus; species Propithecus coquereli. The sequence continues at coordinate 5,979,888 of NW_012149507.1, forward strand.
GGACTAAAAAGCTTATTTGAAAAAATACTGGCAGAAAACTTCTCAAATCTGAGGAAGAAAATGTGCACCCAGATCAAGGAAGCCCAAAGGATCTCAAATAACATAAACCCAAAGAAATCCACAGAAAGACACATTATAATCAAATTGGCAAAAGTCGAGGACAAAGAAAATTTTGAAAGCAACAAGAAAAGCAATTCATCTCACACCAGGAAACCCCATGAGACTATCAGCACGTTTCTCAGCAGAAATTTTGCAGGCCAGGGGACAATGGGACAATATACTCAAAGTGATGAAGGAAAAACACTGCCAACCAAGAATATTGTACCTGGCAAAGCTGTCCTTCAAAAATGAAGGAGAGATAAAGACTCTCTTAGACAAACAAAAGCTGAGAAAGGTCATTACCACTAGACCAGCTTCACAATAAATGCTAAAAGGAGTTCTTCAAGGTGAAATAAAAGGATGCAATATAGCAAGACAAAAGCATAAGAAAATATAAAACCTGTTCGTTAAGGTAAATACATAGACTAATATAGAATATTATATTGTTGTTATGATAATAAATCACTTTTAATTCTAGTATAAAAGTTAAAAGACAAACATATTAAAAGTAACTATAACCCTGATGTTTAATGGATTTTAAAAAACCAACTATGTGCTGTCTATAGGAAACTCACTGTATTTAAGGACAAAGGCTGAAAAAAGAAATGGAAAAAGATATTTCATGAAAATTGTAACCCAAAAATGGCAAGGGTGGTTATATTTATCTCACGCAAAACAGACTAAGGCAAAATTGTCACAAGAAACAAAAAGCACATGATATAATGATAAAAGGGCCAATTCATCAGGAAGATATAACAATTATAAATATGTATGCACCCAATATGAGAGCACCTAAATATATAAAACAGGCATTGACAATACTGAAGGGAGAAATAGACAGAAATGCGAAAATAGTAGGAGATTTCAATACTTCAATTTCAATATTGGATGGAAGATCAACCAGACAGAAAATTAACAAAGAAATGGTGGACTTAAACAACACTATAAACCAAACGCACTTAACAGACCTATAGAGAACATTCCACTCAACGGCAAAAGAACATACATTCTTCTCAAGTGCCTACAGAATATTCTTCAGTATAGATCACATTAGGTCACAAAACAAAATTAAAATCTTGAAATCAAAAAAAAAAAAATCTTGAAATCATACCAGGTACCTTTCCAACCACAATGGATTGAAACTAGAAATAAGTAACAAAGGAAAACTGGAAAATTTGCAAGAATGTGGAAATTAAACATACACTTTTGGATTGTTTTCTTTGTTTTTAATTTTTTTTTATTTCCGAATATTATAGGGGTACAAACACTTTGGTTACACAGTGCCTTTGCACTGCCCGAGTCAGAGCTACAAGTGTGCCCATCCCCCAGATAGTGTGCACTCTACCCATTAGGTGTGAATTAACCCAACGCCTCCTCCCCCCGACCTGCTTGATTTCTGAAGAATGTTATCTAAATATGTGCACATAAGTGTTAATCGATTAGTTCCAATTTAATGGTGAATACATGTGGTGCTTGTTTTTCTATTCTTGCGATGCTTCACTTACAAGAATTGTCTCCGGTTGCATCAGGTTAATACAAGAAGTATTAGTTCACCATTTTTTTCATGGCTGAGTAGTACTCCATGGTATACATATACCACATTTAATTAATCCACTCATGTATTCATGGGTACTTGGGCTGTTTCCACATCTTTGCAATTGTGAATTGTGCTGCTATAAACACTAAAGTATGGATATCTTTTTTATAGAATGTCTTTTTTTCCTTTGGGTAAATATGCAGTAGTGGGATTGCTGAATCAAATGGTAGTTCTACTTTTAGTTCTTTGAGGTATCTCCATACTACTTTCCACAGAGGTTGAACTAGTTTGCAGTCCCAGCAGCAGTGTATGAGTGTTCCTATCTCTCCGCATCCATGCCAACATTTATTGTTTTGGGACTTTTTGATAAAAGCCATTCTCACTGGAGTTAAGTAATATCTCACTGTAGTTTTGATTTTCATTTCTATGATGATTAGAGATGTTGAGCATTTCTTCATATGTTTATTGGCTATAAATCTATCTTCTTTTGAAAAGTTTCTGTCCGTGTCCTTTGCCCACTTTTTAGTGGGGTTGTTTGATTTTTTTCTTGCTTGTTTTCCTGAGTTCTATATAGATTCTAGTTATCAGCCCTTTATCACACGTGTAGCCTGAAAATACTGTCTCCCATTCTGTAGGTTATCTATTCGCTATAACAATAGTTTCCTTGGCTATGCAGAAGCTTTTTAATTTGTTCAAGTCCCATTTGTTTATTTTTGTTGTTGCTGTGATTGCTTTGGTAGTCTTCTTCATAAATTCTTTGCCTAGTCCAATATCTAGAAGAGTTTTTCCAACATTTTTTCTAGAATTCTTATGGTTTCATGCCTTAGGTTTAAGTCTGTTACCCATCGTGAATCGATCTTTGTGAGGAGTGAGAGGTGTAGATCCTGTATCAGTCTTCTGCATGTGGCTATCCAATTTTCCCAGCACACCTTATGAATAAGGATTCTTTCCCTGGTGTATGTTTTTGTCTGCTTTGTCAAAAATCAGATGGCAAATGGGGATGGCTTTGTATTTGGGTTCTCAGTCCTGTGCTATTGATCTATGTCTCTGTTTTTGTGCCAAGACCATGCTGTTTTGGTTACCATAGCCTTGTAGTATAGCTTGAAGTCTGATAAATTGATGCCTCCCAATTTGTTCTTTTTGCTTAAGATTGCTTTGGCTATACAGGGTCTTTTCTGATTCCATATGAAGCATAGAATTATTTTTCCTAGATCTGCAAAAAAATGATGTTGGTATTTTAATAGGGATTGCATTGAATTTGTAGATCACTTTGGGTAGTACAACATTTTAACAATGTTGATTCTGCCACTCCATGAGCATGGAATGGTTTTCTCTTTGTTTATGTCCTCTGCTATTTCCTTCCTCAGTATTTGGTAGTTCTTCCTGTAGAGGTCTTTTACCTCCTTAGTTAAATAAATTCCTAGGTATTTTATTTTCTTTGTTGCTATTGTGAAAGGTATTGAGTCTTTGATTTGGTTCTCAGCCTCACTGTTGCTGGCATATATGAATGGTACTGATTTCTGTACATTGATTTTGTAATCTGAGATTTTGCTGAATTTATTGATAAATTCCAATAATATTTTGGCAGAATCTTTGCAGTTTTCTAGATATAAGATCATATCATCAGCAAAAAGTGCTAGTTTGACCTCTTCTGCCCCAATTTGGATATCCTTGATTTCCTTCTCTTATCTGATTGCTCCGGCTAGGACTTTCAGCAATATGTCAAATAGAAATGGTGATAGAGGGCATCCTTGTCTGGTTCTAGTTCTAAGAAGGAATGCTTTCAATGTTTCCCCTTAGAACATATGGATCTAACGGACATTTACAGAATATTCTCTCCAAAACACACCAAATATACATTCTTCTCCTCAGCTTATGGGACATTCTCTGAGACTGATCACATCCTAGGCCACAAAACATGTCTCTTCTCAAAAAATTTAAAAAATAGAAATTATACCATGCATCTTCTCAGACCACAGTGGAATAAAATTAAAAATCAACTCCAAGAGAAACACTCAATTATGCACAAAGTATGAAAACTAAACAACCTACTGCTGAATGATAGTGAGGTCAAGGAGGAAATTAAGATGGAAATCAAAAGATTCTTTGAACTACATGATAAAGAGGACACAAGTTATCAGAATCTGTGGGATATAGCTAAGGTAGTCCCGAGAGAAAAATTCATAGCCATAAATGCCTATGCCCAAAAGACAGAAAGACCACACAACTTTTTGAATGCAGCAAAAGCACTATTAAGAGGGAAGTTATGGGATATATGGTTACATTTAAAAAAAAGAAAAATCTCAAGTAAACAATTTCACTTTACACCTGAAGGAAATGGAAAAAGAAGAACAAACTAAACCCAAAATCAGCAAAGGAAAGGAAATAATAAAGATTAGAGCAGAAACAAAGAATAGAAAAACAATAGAAAAAAAAACAATGAAATTAAGAGTTGGTTTTTCAAAAAGATAAATAAAATTGAAAACATTTAGCTACACTGACCAAGAAAAAAAAAGAAAATATTCACCTAAATAAAATCAGAAATTAAAGAGGAGACATTATAACTGATACCACACAAATACAAAGGATCATAAGAGACTATTTTGAGGAATTGTACTCCAACAAACTGGATAACATAGAAAAAATGAATAAATTCTTACAAACATACAACCTATCAAAACTGAATTATGCAAAAACAGAAAGTATGAACAGATCTATAACTAGTATGGATATTGAATCAGTAACCAAAAATGTCCCCCCAAAAATAAGCTCAGGACTAGACACCTCACTGGTGAATTCTATCACACTCTTAAAGAAGAATTAATACTAATCCTTCTCAAACTCTTAAAAAACTAAAGAGGGAAAATTTCCAAACTTATTTTATGAGGCTAGCATTGCCCTGATACCAAAGCTATACAAAGATATCAGTACAAAAGAAAACTACATGTCAATATCCCTAATGAATAGAGATGCAAAATCATCAACAAAATATTAGCAAACTAAATTCAACAGCATATTAAATAGATCATTCATTGTAACAACCAAATGGGATTTTTCCCTGGGATGTAAGGCTGATTCAACATATGCAAGTCAATAAATGTGATATACCACATTAAAAGAATGAAAGATTTTTTTTTAAACCCACATGATTATCTCAATAGACACAGAAAAAGCATCTGACAGAATTCAACACATTTTCATGATAAAAAACAACTCCCAACAGACTAGGAATAGAAGGAAAGCATCTCAATATAATGAAGCCTGTATATGAAAAGCCCACAGCTAACATCCTACTCAATGGTGAAAACTTAAAAGCTTTTCCTCTAAGATAAGGAAAGAGGCAATGATGCCCACCCTCGCCACTTTTATTTAACATAGTACAGGAAGTCCTAGCCAGAACAATTAGGCAAAAAAAGAAATAAAAGTCATCCAAATTGGAAAGGAAGAAGTAAAATTATCTCTATTTGTAGATGACATAATCATATATATAGAAAACCCTAACAACTCAACAAAAAAAAAAGAACTAAAACAAATTCACTAAAGTTTCAGGATACAAAAATCAGTGGCATTTCCATACCCAAATAACAAACTATCCTAAAAAGAAATTAAGAAAGCAATACCATTTATACTAGCAACAAAAAAGAATAAAATATTTCCAAACAAATTTAACCAAAAAGGTGAAACACTTGTACACTGAAAATTATAAAACATTTATAAAGGAAATTAAAGACATAAATGGAAAGACATTCGGTTTTCATGGATTGGAAGAATGAATATTGTTAAAATGTCCATACTTCCTGTAATGGATCTACAGATTTAGTGTAATCCCTATCCAAATCTCAGTGGCATTTTTTTTTTTACAGAAATAGAAAAAACAATCCTAGAATTCATATGGAACCATAAAAGACCATGAACAGCCAAAACCATCTTAAGAATGAAAAACAAAGCTGGATGCATAACACTTCCTGATTTCAAAATATATTGCAAACCTACAGCAATAAGATTATGGTATAGGCATAAAAACAAACCTAAAGACTAATGGAACATAATAGAAAGTTCAGAATAAACCCACGCATACAGGTTTAAATGATCTACAACAAGGGTGTCGAGAAACATAGTCTTCAACCCATGCATACAGGTTTAAATGATCTACAACAAGGGTGTCAAAAAACATAGTCTTTCCTACTTCAATGGGAGTAGGAAAACTAGATACAGACATGCAAAAAAAAAAAAATGAAAATGAACCCTTATCTTACGCTATACACAAAAATTGACTTAAAATGGATTAAAAACTTAAACGTAATACCCAAAACTATAAAACTATTAGAAGAAAACCTAGGGAAATACATAATGAGTGTGATATGCACTGTCTGGGGGATGGACATGCTTGAAGCTCTGACTCAGGGAAAAGAGAGGGGCAAGGGCAATATACGTAACCTAAACATCTGTACCCCTGTAATATGCTGAAA
>NW_012149507.1:5986042-6018995 GCF_000956105.1 Propithecus coquereli
TGAACCCTTATCTTACGCTATACACAAAAATTGACTTAAAATGGATTAAAGAATTAAACTTAATACCCAAAACTATAAAACTTATAGAAAAAAACATAAGGGGAAAGCTTCATGACATTGGTCTTGGCAATGATTTCATGGATATGACATGAAAAGCACAAGCACAATAACAAAAGTAGACAAGTGGGGTTATATTAAACTATTAATAAAAATTTCTGCACATCAGATGAAACAATCAACAAAATGAAAACGCAACCTATAGAATGGGAGAAAATATTTGCAAACCATATATCTGATAAGGGTTAATTTTCAAAATATATAAGGAATTCAAACAACATAACAGCAAAAAACCCAAATAAACTGATTTTTAAAATGGGCTAACGGCTTGAATACACATTTCTCTAAAGAAGACATACAAAGGACGAACAAGTATATGAAAAGATGCTCACATTACTAACCATCAGATAAATGCAAACAAAACCACAATGAGATATTACCTCACACCTATCACGATGGCCACTATCAAAAAAAAAAGGGGGGGGTGGTGACATTTGTTCAATCATTGGTGAGGATGTGGAGAAATGGGAACCCTGTTGGTTAGAATGTTAAATGGTACAGTTGCTATGAAAAACAGTATAGAATGTGATAGTTAATATTATATGTCAACCTTACTGGGCCAAAGGATGTCCAGATAGCTGGTAAAACATTATTTTTGAGTATGTGTTTTCGAGAGTTATTCAGAGAAGATTAGCATTTGAATTAGCAGATTGAGTAAAGAAGATTGCCCTCACTAATAGGAGTGGGCATCATTCAATCCACTGAAGGCCTGAATAGGACAAAAAAGGTGGAGGAAGGATGAATTTCCTCTCCCTGCTTGAGCTGGGCCATCCACCTTCTGCCCTCAGATCAGCACTCCTTTGGCCCCCAATTCTCAGATTACATTCCCTGCATTACACCACCAGCTTTCCTGTTATCCATCTTGCAGATGGCAGATCCTGAGACTACTTGGCCTCATAACTGGATGAACTAACTCCCATATACACCCACACACATACACATATTCTATCAATTCTGTTTCTCTGGAGAACCCTGACCAATACACAAAAGTATTTCAAAAAAAATTAAAAATAGAACCACCATATGATCCAGCAATCCCACTCCTGCTTGAAAAGAAGCAAAATCAGGATCTAAAAGAGACACTATCCTCCTATTTTCATTTCAGCACTATTCACAATAGCCAAGAAGTAGAAACAACTTAAATACCCATGGACAGTCAAATAGATAAAGAAAATGAAGTGTATACATACAATGCATTATTATTCAGTCTTTAAAAAATAATAAAAATTCTGCAAAATGTGACAACATGCATAAATCTTGAAGACATTATGCTAGGTGTAATAAGCCAGTTACAGAAGGACACATACTGCATGATTCCACTTATATGAGGTATCGAAAGTAGTCAAAGTCATAGAATGAGAAAGTGGAATGTTGTTTTCCAGGGGACTGTGGGGAGGGAGAAACGGAGAGTTGCTAATCAACAGGTGTAAAGTTTCTGTTATAGAAAATGAATATGTTCTAAAGATCTGCTGTACAACATTGTGCCTATAGCTAACAATACTGTACTGTGAACTTAAAAATTTGTCAAGAGGATAGATCTCTTGACCTAGGATAGATCTAGGTTAAGTGTTCTTAACATAATAAAATATTTTTTAAAGCCAAAATTAAATGCTTATTACCTTGAAGGTTTACTTCTCACTCGTCCTACATGCACATTATGGTTGGCTAGAGGCTTTAATCCAGGCCTCCACACTCAGAGGCTGAACAATAGCCATCATTTCAAATTTGCCTGTCTGTGGCAGAGGGAAAGAGAGAAATGGCAAATAGACACAGTCTCTTAAAACTTCTACTTATTAGTGGGGAGGGGTGGCACAGAAGTGCAACCTTAGCATGTTCCCAGAAGGTAAAACAGAAATATTTTGTATGATCTTCATAGTTGCAACAGACTGAAAGTTTATGTCCTCCCCAAATTTATATGTTGAAATCATACCCCTCAATGTGGTAGGATTAGGAGGTGAGTCCTTTGGGAGGTGATTAGGCATGAGGGCTAGTGCCCTTATAACAGAGACCCTAGAGCTCCCTGACCCATTCTACCAGGTGAGGACAAAGAGAGAAGACCGATATCTATGAACTAGGAAGCAGGCCCTCACCAGACACTGAATTTACTGGTGCCTTGGTCTTGGACTTCCCAGCTTCCAGAACTATAAGTGATAAATTTATTCTCTATAAGCCATACAATCTATCATATTTTGTTATAGCAACCCGAATGGTCTAAGACAATAGTATTCTTTACTTTAAATGTATATAGTTCAACCAGTATTGTTAGTCTTCTTAAATGAGATTCACAAGTATAATAAGATTTAAATAAATGTAAACATCTAAGGTCAAGGTAGTTATGTCACCCACCACTCTTATAGAATCAGTTGTCAAAATTCAAGACTATACTGTTGCAGCAGTCCTGTGAGTCTGCAAATCCTTGAAGTCTCTTTGCAAATCCAGGGAGCCTCTCCTCCAGGAAGAGAAAGCTCTTGGTTGCCCTAGGCTATCTAAGTCGGCCCACAGGAGATCAGAAACACCATGAACAGGGCTGACCTACCATTTATACGGCTAAGTGTGAATAGAAACCCACAGAAAACACTTAATGTAGCACCAAAATTCCCCTTGTTGCCATAACTTTATTTTTCCATTCAGTAGAGTTCAATTTTTCCTTTCACTCATTCATTTATTCTACAAATATTATTGAGGGCCTATGCGCAACGCATGGTGCTAATAGGTGGAAGAAGAGATAGTTAAACAGTGGAGAAATATTTAACAATTTAATTTTAATTGTGATGAGAAACTCTGAGAAGCTGTAAAAGTTAAGAGTGCAGAATGTAGTTTGGATGACTTTACAATCTCAGTTTACTCTTTTCTAGCTATATGATCTTGGGTAAATTTACTGAAACATCTCTTAGTCTTGGTTTCCTCTAAATCAAGAATGATAGCATCTGCTAAAGGAATAAGAATGCCTACATTATAAATCTTTTGTGAGGATTATGTGAGATAAAATGTTTTGCACATGCCTGCCAGAGTTAATGCTTAAAAGATGTTAACTATTGTCATTGTTGCTATTGTTGGTTATTACAAAGGAAAAGTATTAACAGCTATATCATTAAACTAATAAAGCCCTCCCTTTTAATAACAATTTCACTAAAATTGGAAAACTAAGAAAAACATGAAAGCTTAAACAAGAAATATAAAATAAATTAACATTAGGAAAGTTAAAAGCACACTTGATTTAGCTAGAAGGTTACAGGCAAATGCTGGAGTCAATCCTGATAAATATCTTTTCCCTATATTTCACCTCATTTCTGGTCAGCCAAGAATTTATGAAAATAAGGAGAAAATGGCATCATCTCAAATTTTCTTTGATTTTCCAATGAAGCAAATAAGCCTGGCACTATTAATCTCAATTGCATTGAGGGAAATGACACACAGGAATCCTAAAACGCTTCCAGGATCAAGTTTTACAGAATTTCTAGCTTCCATTTAAATTATCTCTGCCATTAACATGTTACTCATTGATTTATACAGTCCATTTCCATATTTCCTATGAATATACAGGTTAGCGGCAGAAAGATTGCTAGTATTTTTATGGATGTTACCAGTCACAAAACACTCTTTGTATAGTGTAACATGTTTTCTTTTTAAAGCATGAGAGGTAAGCAGGACAGGTCATGTAAGCTACCATTTTTCCAGAGAGAGAACTGATTTTTTATAATGTAAGTGATTTGCCCAAGATCAACTGTGGGTAACAGACTATGATTCAATCCAAGCCCTCTTAATTGAAACATCCAACATTCATGTTATACCTTGGAACACATATGAATTATTCAGGAAACCATGGACCTCTGGGGAAGGGCACAAAATATAGGTACAATTATAAGGACATGGAGGACGTTATTAACAATGGCTTTAACTTTGCCAACTCTCACTTAAATATTTGTTGAATTTAGGAGTTTTTTAATAGCTCTGCAAAATTGCAGTATATTAATACAGTTTACCTTTGTATCTTTTTTCTGCCCCCTAATGACAGTGGTTGAATTAATGTGCCTAAATAAATGTACAGTCCACTTGTGAGTGCATGTTTGCATGGTACATACCAAAAAATGATCCAAATCTGATGCAAGGCTGGGGATATGCTGTCCCAGCCCACATCGCCATTTGCACACCAGCTGGCACTGGCTGACAAGATGCTACCAGATGGGTCTTCATGAGCCTCCTAAATCAGCAGTGAAATTGAGAGTGGAGTCATCAAATATGCCATTACTGCTGAAAACAACAAAATGACATTACATACCTATTTGATACTCTGAAACAGCCTTGAATCATGAATTGAGTGTCTCTTAAGAAAACTGAAAGGAGCGGTGAAAATAAGTACTTTAGAAAAAAAAAATAAGTACTTCAGACTGTAAATCTGTCTCCTACACTCCTGATAAATCTTTTCCTCAGAGAACACTTCTAAAGACAGAAATACCCTTTTCTCCTCGATTTATAAGGACTCTCAAAGCTTTTGCATAAAAGAGAGGGAGATGATGATGAACTAGGTAGAGAAACCTCAAAACAAAATGTAGCAGATCCAGGCAACTGATAAATAGAGGAAAGCGTACCTAGTGTGGTAGAATAGACCTTTTGCTAAAAATGCCACCCTCTCCGATCCATAATGTCAGAGCATGGCACTCATCACACACCCGCCCTACTGTAACTATTGTTGTACATGCATCATTGTCCTTGCAGTGAAAAGGTCTACAATTTCAAATGTGATTAAACAATTTAAATTTGAGATAACTATCTGCATGGCTTTGTGTAATATACTAATTTCTCTAGGCCTTGTTTCCTCATATTAAATAAGGCTGATACATTTGTCCCTAGGTATCCATAGGGGATTGGTTCCAGGATCTCCCTTGAATTCCAAAATTTGTGGATGCTCGAGTCCCTGATATAAAATGGTGTCATATTTGCATATAACCTACATACATCCTCCTGTATACTTTAAATCATCTTCAGATTACTTATAATACTTAATACAATGTAAGTGTTCTGTAAATAGTTGTTATACTGTATTGTTCAGTGAATAATGATAAGAAAAAAGTCTGTGTATTTATACAGTTCGGATGCAATTTTTTCCCCGAATATTTTCAATCCATGCTCGGTTGAATCCACAGATGCAGAACCCACATGTACAGAAGGCCAACTGTACCTACATTTTAAGATTGCTAAAATAATTAAATGAAAATGTATATACATATAAAAGCCTAACATATAAAAGGAATGTAATAAATTACAACTGTAATTTTTATTATCATACAATTTTGAGACTTGACCAAATTCTAGCAATTTTGCAAAATAGAATAAAATAGAATTTTTCTTGAAAGAATAATAAATGAATGAATAAATGAAGACATAAAATGCAGAAGTTATAGAAAGAAATGCAGGCCATGTGCCACACTAGCTCAGTGGGATGGCAGTACCATACAGAATATATAAAAGGTCAAATGTTGAGGCTGTGCTTTGCTAATGAAAAAAAATAACAATTTTTGTTCAGTTTAAAATAAAGTTTCCAAATTAATAGCTCCCAGAAAGAAGTTTATGAATATCCAGATTTTCTGAAAATTCATTTTTTTCTTCCTCCAAATTTTTTCAGGACATAGACAAATACATACTTAGCAAGATCTTATTCCCACTTAATATGAAAGTAAGGTTTCTGTTGCTTTTTCCGTCATAGTATTTTTCAAAGTTTACAACTGTACACTTATTTGTGTGAGTCCTTGATTAATGATGACTTACTCTGCTAGACTGAAAACCCCATGAGGACAGAGACCGGGATGCTTTTGACTCATTTACCTTTGTAGTCTCAGTTTCTGACACAATGGCTGGTACATAGGAGGCATTTGAAATAATTGTTCAAGGAATAGATATTATCCTTTTCATACCCTAAAAGCATGCCAAGAGGACTGACGTTATATATTCAGGTTTAGTTTTCATTTTAAACAATCAAGTTTTAAAAAAATTGTGAAGAATTGATAATGGATCATTTTAGACACTCAGCACTCCATTAATTGCACACGTTGCAGAGCTTTTGAAATCAAATGTCAGAAATGGAAACTTTAAATGACGTTCTGCTTTCAACCAGTGATCCTACAGAGGCTGTGCGCTGACTCTAACAACATATACAGTGATCTCTCAGGATGCTCTTCATTGCTCTGGTGGCACACTCAGAGAAGACACCAGTGTTTATGGAAACTGGGACGACAGCTAGTGACAGCCTCTGCTCTGGGCCATAATGTTCTAAATGCAGAAGAAAATTCCATTTCAGGATGCCTGGATTCAACAACAATTTACGCACTCTTGATAGGTTCTGGTCTCTGACATCAGGATCAGAACTACAAGCAAAAGAAATACAAGTCTTGAAAGAAAGAATGTGTGATTGGTTTTCAAGTAAAAAGGATCTTATAGAAATATTGGGCCAGCTGTGGTGGCTCATGCCCATAATCCTAGCACTCTGGGAGGCCCAGGCCCAAGAACTGCTTGAGGCCAGGAGCTCAAGTCCAGCCTGAGCAAGAGCGAGACCCCATCTCTACAAAAAAATAGAAAAATTAGCTGGGCATGGTAGTGCATGCCTGTAGCCCCAGCTACTTAGGAGGCTGAGGCAGGAGGATCAGTTGAGCCCAGGAATTTGAAGTTGCTGTGAGCTATGATGACGTCACTGCACTCTAGCCCGGGGGACAGAGCGAGACCCTGTCCTCACCCCCACACAAAAAAAGAAATATCAAACTGCTGGTGAACTCACATACACACATACACACATACAATTTTATCTATCTATTCTCACACAACTCTGAAGATCCATAATATATAAAAATTTTAATGGGATTAAAGATATCTATTTAATATGGCTATTTTAAGGAGTAAATTAAATCATGTATGTGACAAGCCAAGACAAAATTGGAATCCGAATGCCTGCTGGAATGCAGGAGTGAGTACTTGGTCAATGTGGAGGGAAGGAGTTGGGCAGATCACTCCAGAGCCACCTCAACCACTGGTATTCAAGAACTGAAGATTTGTTTGGGGGTCAATCCTCTCTGCCTTCACATATATTGCAACTTTAATCACTTCCCATCGCCTCTACCACTCGCCTAGTGCTAGCCACCAGCTGTCTCCAATGGACTTCAGCCTTTCATCCAGCTCTCTCCCATGCCCTCGCCTCTCCCCATCCTATTTTCCCACCCCCACCTCCCTGGTTTGGTCTGTTACCCACAGAGCAGCCAGAGTGATCCTTTTACAATAAAATTGGATCTGGTTACTCCTTCCCCAAAATTTCCCAGTGAAATCTAAATTCCTTGCCACAGCCAAGAATATCTGGCCACCGGCTGACCTCTGCAACCATATACTTTCTTACACTTCAAAATAGCTTATGTTATTGTTTATATTTATTTGATTATTATCTGTCTTACCTGCCAGAATGCAAGCTGCATGAGAACAAAGACAGTATGTGTTTCATTATTCTATCCCCAGTATCCAGAAGAGCTAGTGCACATAACAGACACTAAATGACTATTTATTGAATGAAAGAATGCGTGAATATATCTCATCCATAGTCAAAGTCAGATGTATTCATGGGAGATGAAGTCAATGGAAAAAGAACTCCTAGCTGTAGCTGTAAGGAAGACAGAATACAGTTTTCAGTGATAGGGCCAAAGGAGTCAAAACAGGAAAAAATTAAATGTAGAAACATATATACAGGCAGTAGTACATTAATTTTCTATTGTTGCATAATAAATTACCATGAACATAGTAGCTTAAAATAAGCCCCAATTTATTAGCTCTTAGGTCTGTAGGTCATTCCGGGTAGGCTTAACTAAATTCTCTGCTTAGGGTCTTACAAGACTAAAATCACGTTTAACAACCATTGAAGCAGTTTTACTGCAAAAATGGAAATGAACAAAATCACCTATTGTCAGTAATACTCACATCACTAATACTCTGTAAGAGAATGTGATTACAAAAGTCCATTCTCATCCACAATTGATTTATTTCTTAACATATAGCTTCCAAACAACTTAAACAAGAAAGAAATACTGTCTTCATACAGAATTACTAAACGACAAAACACACAGTGCTGGCTTTAGGAGCAAACTGATTCAGATACTTGTTTCATATCCATCATTTATTAGCTGTGTGACTAGGAAGTTCATTTAACCTATCTAAGCTTTACTCTTCTCATCTGTACATTTGGAGTGAGAATATTACCTACCTCAGAGCGTTCTCATGAGGATGAAATCAATGTTTGTAAATCACTTCACTTACAGGAAGCACTAATTAAATATTTGCTATTGTTACTGTAGCTTAGTATTAAAGAATATGTCTTATATTTTTTCCAGTATTTACTGGCATAAATACCCAAGGAGTCTCATGCATTAAGATTAGGAAGACTCATAATTATTAAAACAAGGAAGGTGATGTGTGAGAAATTTATGTTTAAGTTTATATGCTTTTTAAAATGATATTTAATAAGATTTAATCCCAGAAATAACAAATCAAATTGCTAGGCACTTATATTTGTTTGTAAACACAACTGCCAGAATATACATGAATATATTTAGCTAGTATATATCACCTAAAACAGTTTCTGTGACAAAAAAAAGAGTGGGCGGAAGATGTGGTAGAAAACACTCATTTTTAAGATTAAGTGTGAAATGTGTTGGAAATCACCATGGAGATGTTGTAAATAACCAAATTATCCAAAATCTAGCAAAAGTTTGGAATTAAAATTCTTCTGGATTTTATACAGAAGGATATCTAGTGCCTCAATAGTGTTTTCAGGGATAATTCTACCTACTTAGATGTCGAAATTAAAATGCCACAATATATCAAAATTATTAAAACAGTCATTGGATAAAAGTTTCAGAAGGAAAACATAAAGTACTACCATTTGCAGTTTTAACAAAAGTTTTACACCTGATTAACCTGGCAGTCAAAAAATGTAAGAGATTTCTTGCAGGTAAATCGGCCACCACTTCTACCCCAGAACTTCTCTATTTCTTCTGTAATAACTTTTAGAAGTTATAGGCTGTTATAGGCTATAGCCCATAAATTCTCTAGAGAAATATGCTGCTAATTTTCCCCATAATAATAAAATAATGTCATATTTTTTGTAAATAGAATATGAGTTTGGCCAATAATAATAGTCTTCAGATGATTTTTGATGCCTGGGGGAACCGGGCATTTAAATCATCTTAAAATACATCAAAATTTTACTGGATCCAGCAAACATTCTATCTCCATAAATCATTTTAGATTAAAACCCATCAAGCCAAATGTTAATGTAGAGAAAATAAAATGTTACTTAAAAATCCAGAAAGAAAGAGATAGGATATGCCTCAGACTAGAAATAAATGCCCAATTTCTCTCTGCAATAACTCAAACATAGATTCCAAAATGACATACAGTAGAAGCTGACACTGGAACTCAGTTCTGAAATGTGGACACCTGAACGATCAGTCCATTTCTAATTCTTCAAACGGCACCCTCGTGGCCACCTGTGGACAGTCAGTGTAAAGCCCCCTTTTCGCCCATTCATGACTCGATTAGCCGTCAAGTCAGAAATCTCCCTCAGTTCTGCACACCAGAGACCGGAGATTCCAACTGAAAAGTCTAGGGCCAATCCTCTCGAAGTTCCCAACTCATCTCCTGTTCCTGTAACTGAGATCCTGGCACACCCAAGGCTACTCTGCCCCTCGCAGAGATATTGGAAACTCTCAAGTCCCCGTTGGCAGCAACAGCAGCGTCACCCAGAGTCCACATCATTTACCAAACAACATTTTATGGGGGTCACTAAAATAGGCACAGGCAAGGTTAAGGGGTGCCAGATAGGGGAGAATAAGGGACACAGATATAATCTTTACGCTAAATAAATTTTCTATCTAGTGGCACAAGATGGTGACACGGTAGATGTTTTATCCTTTCACTAAATAGCTAGACAAAAAGTAAGCGCAGGAATCAAGCCAGGAAACAGATCCAACTCTTTAATGGCTTCCAAAATTTTTGAGATGACAGGGCTCTGAGGTGCAGTTTATTTTTGGAACAAAACAGGAACCAATTTGTAAGTAGGCAATAGCCTACCTGGTATAATTTTATCAGGGGTACTAGATATGTTACCTTTCCTAAAATACCACCGCTAGGCGTCATTTCACTATTCTTGATCCATTCTTTGGATGTAAACCATCCTTTCCATCCTAGGAAAACCCCTTTAAAGTACAAATAACTTGAAAGCAGATAGTGTTTGACATAAGTAACAGGGACATTTCACTTGCCTTAGTGCCCAAATAACAATAATCCAAGTTTGCAATTCTGTATGACCTCTGGAATTCCAGTGTCTCTGGCAATTGCTAAGGGATGTGTATTCTACAAATACGTACTGTCCCTTGCTGCATCAGCACCCTTCTCCTGTCCCTAAGCAGGTCACCTCTCAGCCTCTTTCCTATTCTGCCAGTATAGAAGCACAGACACAGGCCTTCCCCAAAGCACAGCTAATTAGAAGCTTTAATGTTCAGCACAATGTTACTAAAACCTGTGCATAACGAAATAGAAAGAAAAACTTAACCTACACATTATACTGGGAACTAAATATGACTGCCTTGGTCACCGCCAATCAGGCCACCAAGAGTCCCCTGATCACTCTCCATCCCCTGAGCTACCACTGTGGCTGCCACTGAGTTGAGGGGCCAGCTTAGCAGCTGACTGTGGGAGTGACCTTCAAGCCACACTTCTCCACAGTCAGGCTTCTCACACCTCCACGGGGTTTTTCAACACAGAAATTTTCTCTAAACAAAGGAACAATCTGTTCCTCAAACAAAAACAGAAACACTATTGGTAATTCTGACATAGCAGGCCCTTTCCACACACTCCTATCCCTAAGCATAACAGTTGCAAAAAAAAGTGGGCCATTCTCCTGGTCAGAACTGCCTGCAACTTAAGTATGACCCAGTTTAATCCTAACAAGAAACCTATGAAGTGGGTATTACGCCCCCATTTTACACAAGAGGAGCTGGGCTGAGAAAGTCTAGTTGTTTTGCCCACACTCACCCAGGCCCCTCTGGCTCTGATGCCTTGGCAGACAGCTAACAACAAGAATGTGACCGTAGTAACGACAGGAAATGAGGTCCAGCCAGAAGGAAAAGAAGAGACCCAGACAGGGGCTGCAAAGGTACAGGCAGCCTACAGCTGGGCCTGCGCACTCCATCTTCAGACCTGCTCCTAGGAAAGACGGCATAACCCCTGCAACCACCATCCCCGACTGCCCGGCTCCAGTTAGCTCCAACGTGCCAAGTTCAAGCTGCCTCTTGAGTCATGAATATTTAACATTCAAGGACTTATTCATCTCTCCTAATACACTCATTTTCTGAAATCATTTTTTTATTTTGTTGGTTCAGGTTGAAGTTCAAGTCTGGAGTCAAAGCCCTAAAGTCATTTATCTTGATATGTGAAGACGGCCAATACTATTATCATTTTAGAGCCTCGTTCACATCTTCTGTCATTGCTATTGGCATACACTGATTAGAGACTCCCCAAAGGCCACCAGAGGTGTGATTTCATCACATTCATTTCATGCGTTTGTAGTGCAGTAGCAACTGGACCCATCCACAACTATGACTGTGAACCTCTACATGGAGTTAACTAAAATTAACATCTCAAATAAAGAAGTCGGACTTAAAATTCATGTCATAATTTGATCATAAAGAGAGACAAGTAAAAAAAAACGCTAGAATTGCCTTTGTGCAGAAAACTCCTCTTACAAATCAGTCTCTTGAAAAAAAGTCCAAATTTCCGATGGTGCATAAAATTCCAATTACAAGCTTACTCAATATATACCTCTAAATTAAAACTCAGTATTTTGATACTGGTTTGGATTTTATAATGAGGCCATTAAGAAATTCCAAAAGTTCTGGAGATCTAATGTTGAATATATTTAACACTACCGAACTGCATACTTAAAAAATTGGTTAACACAGTAAATTTTATGTAATGTGTTTTTACCACATATAAAATGGCCAGTTTTCAACAAAAACTTATGAGAGATGCAGAGAAGCAAAAAACTTTGAATTGTCCAAAGAAATAAAAAAGGGCAACAGAGCCTGCCTTTAGGAGGAGCTGCATGCTAGGCTCAGTTCCACGTTTACCGCCGAGTTGCTTAGCCGCATTCTTTCTAGTTTGTCAGAACACAATGTCTAAGCACTATTTTTCCAACCCGTTGTTTTAGTCTTAGCTCTGCAACTATGTAAATGCTCACTATTTGTCACTTTGCTGAAGTTTTCCATGGTTTCTCTAGGCTGGAAGAAACTCATCTGTTAGATTCCTCAAGAAGGGCTTGTAGATAAGATTGACCTAATTTCCCCTCATCTTTCCTTCTTCCCCCAGCCCCATCATACCTTCTCTACTTATCTAATTACCCCCAGAAGTGATGTTTCTCTGAGGCTGACACTTCTAGAGCCTTTTAAATTCCTTCCCTGTAGCTGGTGCTGTGAATGACCAAGTCCCAGATCACTGTTAAGTGTTTGGCCGTTAGTGTTGGACTTGCTTGTTGTGAAGGTGATTTTGTCTCTGCCTCATCCACATCCTCTGTCGCTCTCTCCTTTTTTTTTTTTTTTTTGAGACAGAGTCTCACTCTGTTGCCCGGGCTAGAATGAGTGCTGTGGCATCAGCCTAGCTCACAGCAACCTCAAACTCCTGGGCTCAAGCAATCCTCCTGCCTCAGCCTCCCGAGTAGCTGAGACTACAGGCATGCGTCACCATGCCCGGCTAATTTTTTCTATATATTTTTAGTTGTCCAGATAATTTCTTTCTATTTTTTTTAGTAGAGACGGGGTCTCGCTCTTGCTCAGGCTGGTCTCGAACTCCTGAGCTCAAACAATCCGCCTGCCTCGGCCTCCCAGAGAGCTAGGATTACAGGCGTGAGCCACCGCGCCCGGCCTCTCTCTCCTCTTTTGTTTGTGGACCCCTAAGCCACTTTTCCCCACTCTCTACACTCTTGGCTTCATAGCAATAATGCAAGCTCTGCTGGAAGTTGTTGCTTATTTCTCTAGTTACAGGAAATACAGAGGTCATAGTGGTCTCTGCCGCCTAGAAACAGTGAAAGTGTGGCTCATGTGAGATTTGATTAGCTCTCATTGATCTTATGATTTAGGGAGAGGATGTACAAGGAGAGCTGGATTCAGGTGCCCATCATTATCCTCCAGTCTTTCTGTAATGTTTGATGTAGATGGTTAGATCATTGATTTTAAGTCTTGCTTCTTTGCTAATGTGTTTCCTTATAAGCACTGCTTTGGTTTCATCCACAAGATGTGATGCTTTCTTTTTAGTATCATTTAGTTCAATATATTTCCTAATTAACATTGTGATTTCTTCTTTGATCCATGAATTATTTATAAGTAAATTATTTTTTAATTTCCAGACATATGGTAACTTTCTAGTTGTCTCTGTGTGATTGGCTTCTAGCCTAATTCCACTATGATCAGAGAACATGTCTTCTGTGTTTTTAATTCTTTGAAATTTGTCAAGACTTTCTTTAAACTCACCTTACGGGCAATTTGGGTGAATTTTCTATGCATACTATAGTTGTTAGAATCAGTGCTCTAAAATATCAATTTTGCTAATTGTTTTGTTCAACTATTCTGTAACCTTACTGACTTTTGGTCTGTTTGTTTTATCAGATCCTGAGAGAGGCTTATTAAAATGCCCCACTGTGATTACAGATTTCTTTTTTTTCTGTATTTCTTTGTTATATATCTTCAGGTTATGTTATTAGGCATATTCAAATTTAGAATATTTATATCTTTCTGGTGAACTAAACCTTTAAGCATTGCACAGTCTTATATTATCATTAGTAATGTTTTTTGCCTTTAAGTATATTTGGCCTAAAAGTAATATAGCAAAGCCAACTTCCTTTAGCTAATACATGCTATACCTTTTCTATCTTTTTACTTTCAATCTTTCTACATGCTATTTTCACATCTCTTCTAACCAGCTTATCATTGGACTTGATTTTATTATCCTGTGTGAGAATATCTGTCCTTTAATTCAAATTTAATGTAATTAAATTACTTTTTAAAATCCATTATTTAAATCTATTTGTTTTCTATTGGTTCCATATTAATAATTTGTTTCCTTTTCTTACCTTTCTTATAGTAACCATTACTATCCCTATTGTCTTAGAAGTTATACTAATCTTTTACCTGTTTTCTTTAAGGTTATAAAATTCATTCTTGACTTATTCAAGTCTAATATATATTGATAGTTCTATCTCTTCACAATGTAGGAGATCTTTATTTACTCTCTTTCTACTTATTGTGGCTTATTTTAACTCCATATATTTAAAGCCTTAAAAAACATCATAGCTTTCGTTTATATGGTCAATTTTAGCTTATATTTACCTACCTATGTCATTCTTCCCAGAATCTTGCAGGAGTGTCTGCTGTTGATGACTTCTGTTTGTATTTGTTCCAAAATATATTTATGTCACCATCATTTTTGAAGGTTATCTTAACTGGGTATAAAATATGAACTCAGCAGTTATTTTCTCTCAGTAACCTAAAGAGTCAATTGGTTTCCACTGTTCATTTTGAGAAGCGGCTGTCAGTTTTATTGTTGTCCTTTGATGTATTAATATGGTAATATGTCCTTTTCCATTTGGCTGCTTTAATATTTTTGTGGGGAGAGGTTGCCATTTTGCTATGATAATCCTAGGTGTAGCTTTCTTTTTTACTTACTCTTCCAGTTTGTAGGGCTTCAAGTTTTAATTTTATGCTCTTGATCATATTTGGAATATTCCCAACCATCAATTTTTCAAATATTTTTCAAACTCTTTCTGGGGCTCTATTCATTATATTTCTTATATCTTTTACACTTTTTTTCATTTATTTTATTCTTTGGTCTCTCTATGCTTCAGACTGATGACTTCTTTATTTTTTTCAACTTTCTATTTAGTTCACTAATTCTCTCTCCAGTGGCATAAAATCTATTGTTGAACTTACCAACTTAATTCTGAAAGTCAAATGATGACTCCTGCAGTTGTAAAACTTCCTTTTGTTCATCTTTACTATTTGCAGTCCTCTGCAAGAATTCTCCAGCTTTTTTTTAAATTTCAACAGAACTATTTGGTATGGTGTTTTTCAAGTCTGAGTATGATAACATTGTTATCTGGACCATCTCTGAATCTTTTCCTTTTGTACAATATTTTTATTTGCTTTTAGCCACATTATCTTGCACCTTCACATGCCTGGATATTTTGATTGAGTGCCAGACATGTTATAAGACAAATTATAGAAATAATTTAAGGCACAGTATATTATCTTTCTCCATAGGAAATTTACACTTGGTACTTGTTTTGGCAATCCCAGAGCATCTCCTCAATGTAATAATAGAGATTAAAAACAGAGGTGATTTGAAGCTGGACTTCAGTCTGCCTCTGGTTGCCCTTTCAATTATGTGTAGTTTTTCAGAGTCCCAACCCATAAGAGGCTTAGGTAGGGGCCAGTTAATAGAGTTCTTGCTCCATTCCTCTATTCTTGCTTGCCTAGGCACACAAAAGTGTAACGTAATCCCATCTTAAAATAAACACTTTAAACTAAATGAACAAACCCTTCCTCTATCTTATCAACATTTTCTGCTCCATTTATAGAAACTTCCCCAAAGCATTGTCTATACTAATTTTCTCCACTCCTTGTCATCCCATTCTTTCTTGAACCCACTCTAATCAATCTGTTTTATCAATACTCTGGCAAACTTTTGTAAAGAACATAGTACCCTCACATTTCCAAATCCAAAAGCCTCCAATCTCAAATGACAGGATGTCACACTTTGTATGTCTGAATAGTATTCCATTGTGTATATGTACCACATTTTCTTTATCCATTTATCTGTTTTTGGATACCTAGGTTGGTTACACATCTTAGGTATTGTGGATAGTGTTATAATAAACATAAGAGTGCAGATATCTCCTGAACATAGTAATTATCATTCCTTTGGATAAATATCCAATACTGGATTTGGTGGATTATATGGTAGTTCTATTTACAGTTTCTTGAGGAATACTGTTCTCCATAGTAGCTGTACTAATTTACATGTCCAACAGTGTATAAGAGTTTCCTTTCCCTTGTATCCTTGCCAACATCTGTTTTTGTCCTTTTGATAATAGCCATCCTAAATAGAGTGAGATGACATCTCATTGTGGCTTTGATTTCCATTTCCCTTATGATGAGTGATGTTAAGCATTTTTGACATATTTCTTGGCCATTTATATATCTTCTTTTGAGAAATGTCTATTCAGATCATTTGACCATTTTTTAATCAAATTGTTTGGTTTTTTTTTTTTTTTTTTTTTTTTTTTTGCTGTCAAGATGTTTCAGTTCATTGTATATTCTGGATATCAGTCCCCTGTCAGATGAATAGTTTGCAAAGATTTTCTCCCATCTATAGGTTGCCTATTCACTCTGTTGATTGTTTCTTTTGAAATAAAACTGAAGTTTTTCAGTTCGATATAATCCCATTTGTTTATTTTTGCTTTTGTTGCCTGTGCTTTTGAGGTGTTAGTCATAAAACCTTTTCCCAGACCAATGTCCTTAACTGTTTGCTCTATGTTTTCTGCTAGTAGCTTTATCATTTTGGGTCTTAAATTTAGTTCCTCGATCCATTTGGAGTTGATTTTTGTATACAGTGAACAGTGGGAGGTCTAGTTTCATTCTTCTGCCTTTGGATATCTAGCTTTTCCAGCACCATTTATTGAAGAGACTGTCCTTTCCCTGATGAGCGTTCTTGGTGTCTTTGTCAAAAATCAGTTTGTTGTGGATATGTAATTAACTTCTTGAGTTCTCTAATCTGTTCCATTGGTCTTTGTCTCTGTTTTTATACCAGTACCATGCTGTTTTGGTTACTACAGCCTTACAGTACATTTTGAAGTCTAGTAATGTGATGCCTCCAACTTTGTCCTTTTTGCTCAGGATTGCTTTGGTTATTTATAGTCTTTTGTGGTTTTTGGTAGGGTCTTTAAGGTTTTTCTACATATAAGATCATGTTTTCTGCAAACAGGGAAAATACGACTTCTTCCTTCCCAATTTCTTTCTCTTGCCTAATTGCTCTGGCTAGGACTTCCAATACTATGTTGAATACGAGAGGGCGTCCTTGTCTTGTTATAGTTCTTAGAGGAAAAGCTTTGAGTTTGTCATATATGGCCTTTATTATGAGAGATACTTTCCTTCTATACCTAACTTATTGAGATTTTTTTATCATAAAGGGATGTTAAATTTTATCAAACACTTTACCTGCATCTACTGAGTTAATCATTTGGTTTTTTGTGCTTCATTTTGTTGATGCAATGCATCACCTTAATTGATTTTTGTATATTAAACTATCTTTGCATTCCTGAGATAAATTCCATTTGATCATGGTGTCTTATCTTTTTGGTGTGTTGTTGGATTCAGTTTGCTAGTATTTTGTTGAGGATTTTCGCATCTATGTTCACCAGGAATATTGACCTATAGTCTTTTTGTGTGGTTATTTCTTTCTCTGATTTTTGTGTCAGGGTTATGCTGGCCTTGTAGAATGAGTTAGGAAGAACTCCCTACACTTTCATTTTTTTTTTCCTGACAATTAATGTTTGTTTTTATTTTTTTATTTATTTTTTTTTTATTCCAGAGTATTGGTACAAACATTATGGTTACACTTTATGTCTTTGCCTCACCCAAGTGCAAGTTAAAGGCATGCCCTTCCCCCCCTACAGTGCTCCCCATGTCCTTTTGTTGTGGATTTACTCCCCCATCCCCCTAATCCCTAGAGAGTATTTCTGCCATGTGATCACCCCAGTGTTGATCAGTTAGTACCAATTTGATGGCGAGTACAAGTGGAGCCCATTCTTCTGCTCTTGTGGTGCCTCACTTTTCTTCCATTTTTTAAAATAGTTTGAGAAAAATGGATAGTAATTCCTTCTTAAAGGTTTAGTAGAATTCAGTGGTGAAGCCATCCAGTCCTTGGACTTTTCTTTGTTAAGAGATTTCTTATTAGTAATTCACTCTCATTACTTATTATTTGTCTGTTCAGGTTTTCTATTTCTGTGTTGGTAGGTTCCACATGCTCAGTAATTTATCCATTTCCTCTAGGTTTTTGAATTTCATGAATGAAACTGGAGGACATTATGTTAAGTGAAATAGGCCAGGAGCAGAAAGTTAAACACTGCATGCTCTCACTCATGTGTGGAAGTTAAAAAATATTAAAATCATAAAAGTAAAAAGAAGAACACAGGTCATTAGAAGCTTGGAATGGTAGGGAGAAGAGGGGCATAGGGAGAGATTTGTTGAAGGATACGAAATTACATTTAGATAGGAGGAATAAGTTCTAGTGTTCTATACCACTACAGGATGGCCATAGTGAACAATGGTATATTATATAGTTCCAAATAGCTAAAAGAAGGATATCGAATGTTCCCAACACAAAGAAATGATAAATGTTTGAGATGATGGTATGCTAATTACCTTGATCTGATCACTATACATTATATGTATCGAAACATCACTATGTACCCCATAAATATGTAAAATTATTTTATGTCGGTTAAAATTTTTTTTAAAACTTCCAATCTCATCTCACTTGGCTAATCAGAATAAAATCTAAAGCCTTCTCATGACTTACATGACTAGACTTGCTCTCTTCCCACCTCCCTTTCTCCCTTGTCTCATCCATCACATTTACCCTCCCTAACTCCACTTCAGCCACACTGACCCCTTTGCTAAACCTTCAATAGGATGACCACACACCTGCCTCAGAGCTTTCCACTTGCTGTTCCCACTGTCAGAAGCATTTTCCCCCAGATATCCACATGACTTTCTTCACTTCATTTAGGCTTTAGTTCAAATTACAAGTTATCAAAGAAGACTTTCCAGGTGACCTTATTCAAAATAGCACACACTGCAGCATTATCTGATCCCATTGCCTTGCTCTATTTTTGTTCTTAGCATTTATCACCTCTTGACATATATGATTAGCTGTTTATTATCTCCCATACCTAAAATGCACTTCCATTGGAATAGTGGCATGGTCTGTTTTTCTCCAGAGTTGTATGCCCAGCACTTAGAAAAGCACCTGGTACATGGTAAGCCTCAATAAATACTTCGTGAATAAATTTTTTAAAAAACAGAAATAGTTTGAGCTAGTCATAAGGACCTGACTGAAAATTTGCTGATCTCTATTAGTCAAATTTTGTTACACTAAGTAGGTTAAGTAATAGAGTCCATATTAGTCAGTTCTCCACTTCCCCAACTAAATCTTAATAATAAACTGGTGAGGAAAAAATAAACTAATTATGACTTAGCAGATTTTGCAAAATGGAACAGTTAAGGAGAACTGCCAGTGGACACAAGTGTGTAGGAAGAACTCTGTAACATATCTGAGCTTCTCAGAAAGGGTGGGCTGCTGCAGTGCCCACCTGCCCGTTCAGTTAATATTGTGAGCTCCAGTTTGAACCTTCATAATTTACACAGCAAATAAATTTCAAAAAACAAGTGGTGATGCTGGGAACTGACAGCAGTCAGTTATGGTCCAAGAGAAGGCAGGTCACACTCATCTCCAAATATACTAAAAGAGAACTGCCCAACCATTAGAATAGTTTATGCTGCATGCCAGGGTGAGAAAAGAAAAGAATGGACAATTGATGCAATTTTCATTTTTCCTTTTCTGTCTATAAAACTCAAATTAGAAAGGCTTTGTTTAAAGGGAAACCATTTTAGTTTACTGCAGTTCTACAATTTGACGGCACCTATTTTTTTGGAGATGATTATAGAAGGACCTGAAGTAACACATATAAAACTGTTGTCTACCCATACAGATGAATGGGGATTTTGTAAGACAAGAAATAAAGGTTAGGTTAGATTGGTACCCACCATTTATCTTTCCTAAAATACAATTTTCATACTTGGAAATTCATAATGTCTCTGTAATGTCTCAGCCTTATTTATCCAACAAAAAAAGAAAAGTAGTTCTTTCTTTTTCTTTCTTTTAAGTAACATTCTTAAAAAATCTCCTAAGCTCTCTTAATATGAAGTACTAGGTTGATAGCACCTAACAAAGGTATTGGAGAAAGAAGGGGTGGGAGGATTGGTCTAATTATTGAAGAAATTCTTGTCATCCAATCCATTTTATTTTTAAGGAAACTACTGTCTCAATACTTTAATAAATGTTTTAACTGAAATTGTAGGTGTACACATAATGCATTATAGGATGCTGGAAATTTTGGTTAAGGTAGAATTACTCCAAATGCAATAGATGTTTATATTTCAGGTGCCTCGATTCTACTATTAATACAATGCTCTTAATGGAAACAGAAAATAAATATACTATCAGTATAACAAAGTTCCTAAGTTAAAATATAAAAACATATTTTCTAGCCCTATAAAATTTTCTCTAAGAATTGGGAAAACAGTCAATCACAGAGGCTTTTGCTCTCTGCATCATGGTAACATTTCTCTCAATTATCATCTTAATTATCAATATCCACATATATCTTCAATAATCTAAATTATGGTTTCTGTATATATAATAGAGTGTTATACTGTTCTGACAACAAACTCTGTTCTTTACTCTGTCATTCTCATGCACTCTTGAAAGGCTCCCAAGAGGCTTCTAACCTTTGTTGGAAAAAAAAATCTATAAGAGATTCCTCAGAGAGAGTCTCAAAACAAAACAGAGAAAAAGAGGGATAAAAGTTGGAAAGATTTCTAAAGCCTGGGGAAAAATAAGTCAGTGTCATAAAATCAATGACCTGACAAGACAAAAAATTTTATTTCTCTCCATTGAGTCCCAATGCTAGGTTAGCTTTTGTATTGTAATTCTTGAGCAATGTGGAAAAGATCCTAGAAATGCTAAAACACAAATATGGTGGTCCCCCCTATTCTGTGGGGGATATGGTCCAATACCCCCAGTAAATGCATAAGACTTTGGATAGTATCAAAACCTATTATTGTATAATTCTTTCTATACATACATATCTATGATAAAGTTTAATTTATAAATTAGGTGCAGTAAGAGATTAACAATAACTAATAGTAAAATATAACAATTATAACAATGTACTGTAATAAAAGTTATATAACTATTGTGTCTATCTCTCTCATAATATCTCATTGTACTGTCCTCACCTAGTTTTGGACCACGCCAAAACCACAGGAAGTGAAACTGGGATGAGGGATGACTAAGTGTAACTTCAGAATACTTCATAGGTTCTCTGAACTGAATTTCCTACCTCTAAATTCAAGGTTGGCTTTTCTAATGTAACAAGAAAATATGCCATACTTCCTGGGAAGAATTTTGAGTTTATAATACTCACTTTCAAATGAATTTCATTCCACAGAACCATGCACTCTTTATAGCATCTCCATGTTACTGCTGTAGTTAGAGGACCCAGAGACAAAGAGCTTCACATTTTCTGGGACTTCTTTAACCTCAGTTGAGTGAAACCCATTAGAACTTGGGGAGATTGAAAGTGGGGAACATAAACATATGTGGCATATTTCTGTTTCCTCTTGAAACCTCATCAAAACAATAATAAATATTTTTTTAAATCAATAAACACTCAAAGATACCATAAGTGGGAATAAGGCAACACCAAAGCTGTCACATTTGTTTCCATGCATATCTGTACTAAAAGAAAACTCCTGGTCCACGAGGGTATTTTACATAAGAGATGTCAACACGTTTTGGGCAGAATGAAAGCAGCTAGTGAAGCAGCAATTGATACAGCAGAAGGGAGAAGCCCCTTAAAGAGTTGAAAGTGACTGTCCCTTGGGATCAGGACAGGGAGTGGCGGGGAGGACGCCTGCTTTTCTTAAAAGCCTTTTAGCACCATTTACTTTATAGACATTTATTGCTTCATGCGAGTAAAAATTGCAGTGAATTAAAATTAAAAGGAGAATTTATAGGAAAGATAATAGCACTAATCGGGAATGTGAAGGATTGAAAGAAGCAGTCTGTAGGAAGGTTACTGTGATTAGTCATTAGTGCTGTGAGATCAACTATTTCCTGGTTGTCCCTTGATCTGGCCATACGGTGTGTACTTCATGCTCCTCTTGTGGTTAGGTGGGGCAGTGTAACTACTTCTGGTCAGTGATTTGTGCCTTCAGAGCATGCTCAGTTTCCTCTGCTATGGGAAGCAACAACCTCTGAGATGGGTCTGCTCCATACACCAGGGTCCCTATGTGAATATGATGAGCAAAGCCCTCCACTGACCCATGACAGATATGAGCATGGACAGGAAATATGCCTGTAGTATTTAAACCACTGTCATGTAGGGCTCTTAATTACTACCAAATAATGTTGACCATTCTAATACAATTAGGAATATAGCTGGGCCTAAAGGACAGTCAGAATCAGAGACTCTCTCTGTTCCCATTGCTGCTTTTCTATGAATATGGGTGTCTTTTCATTTCCCTACATTTAGTAGCAACATAGTTGCCAGCAGATCCTGGGCTTCACATCCCACAGCATCTGTCAGCTGGAGGGCACCGACTTTCTTCCTCACTCTTAGGTCGAAAACCTTGCAGAAGGACTTTGCTTGCCATGGCTACACCCCTGAGCCAATAAAGAGAGGTCAGTTGTTCAGAGTCAGGAACCAAGAGATAAGGGCGTGTAAGAATCATGAAACCACACTGTTGGAAAGAGAGTAGAGCATATCCCAGAAATGGTAAAGTAATGTTTCCGGGACAGAAAACATTGCTGAGCAAATTAATGGGCATCCGCTCCAAGTCACTATAGATTTATTACGTATCTCCTTAACATTTTGATGTTTAAATAAAAATATTTAACATCCATGATTTAATTCTACTTTTAATTCTCTTAATTCTACTTTTACAGTTTCACCTCTCATCACTCACCAAGCATATCAGTGACCCCACTCTAGATAGGCTACCTGTAACTACACATAATTTTCCAAGGAGCCATGGTCTTTCATGCTTCTGTCTTTGGTACACCATGGGATCTCCTTACCTCATTGTCCAAGTAACCAAGTCTGCTTATTCCTACAGACCAAACTCAAGTGTTACTACCTCTGAGAACCTTCCTAGAGGCAGTGTGCCTTAGTGGAAAGTGTCCAAGCTTTAGACTCAGAAATATATGAGCTGAACATCCATTGTGCCCTTTACTAGCATGTGACCTTGGTCAATTTACTAAGCCCTTAGAAATCTAATTTCAACGGTAGTAAAATGGTAATAATAATGACAAATTTTTAGGGATTTATGGATTAGAAATATGTATGTGTAGTCCCCAAAGCATAGTATTTAACAGCTTGAAAATACATATTCTATACTTCATATGATATTATAGTGCAATTTTCTACATATATTTTTGTCTTCCATACTACTCTGAGAGCTCCTTGAAGACACTCAGCATGACCTACTCATCTTCAGTGGGTACAGCAGTTTCTAGCACATTAGAATTGAGGAGTTAAAAAAACAATTCTGATTGTTGATCCGTACCCTAGAGATATTGATTTAATTGATCTGGGATGCACCCAGGGCATTGGTGTTTCTTCAAAATTTTCCCTGGCGGGGTTAATGTGCAGCCAGGATTGAGAATCACTGTATTAGGTGCTCAAATATTTGTTGAGTGAATGCTGTTTATTCTACAAGGCATTTCTAAGGCTTCACTAAATATTTCATTTGTATACAACTTTCACCTTTAACTTTAGGGAAAGCCTATAACCTTAGTGAAGGTGGCCATTTAATGAGATATATTCCTCTGTTGTACCTTGGAAGAAGCATATTGACAAGTAATTGATAAGGAGCTCAAGGCTGAACGAGGTTGACTACATTTGATCACTCCTTTTCTCTCTCATGTAAGTACCACTGTCTTAAAAAAGAAAAATTGTCTGTCTTAAAAAATTGAAAGGAAAGGATTCTGAAGGCATGTTTGGCTTATCTTTTCTCAAATTTCTATTTATACGTTTTAAATATACTAGCTAGCTTGCTAATTATACATTACCTCCACTGTAAAAATATGCTGAATAATGAATGTCCATTCTAACAGAACAGATAATATTTGCTCCTCCCTCCAGATATACCCTGCAAAAATATATATATATATATATATATATACACACATATATATCAGCTGCTTCTAGCATTGGCTAATAACATACATTGAATTTGAATTTCTTTTAAAGATGTAGTTGGGATTTATGGTGTTTCTTAGTTTGTAATAAAAGTGTGCAATGGATAGTGAAGATCTGCAGCAATTCCAGGTGTTTCTTAAAAATAACATTTGTTGTCAAAGGGGCATTTTTTCCATTGTGTTAGCAAAGAAAATGGATTTTAGAAAACAATAAACTCTATAATGTCTTTCTATTCTTTTCCTTTCTTTCCTTTCCTTTCTACCTTTGCTGTTCTTGAAACAAGTGACTAATATACTGCAATGTCACCATGACTGAAAAGGATTTGAAATTACAAAGAAAATCCAAAAGCAACTTCTTAATCCCTTCAAAACTTTGTGCCCCATCTCTAAGCAGCTGCCTCTGAATAATTAGGAGTGTATGAGTAATATAGTCTGATAAAAAGGTAGAATTGTTTCAGAATAGACAGTTGATCAAATCTGGATGCTAAATTATATTATTTGAAATACTCAATTTTATACTAATTTATGTAATGGTTTTGACAACAGCTTAATTTAGCAGGTTTCCATTTTCTATTTTAAAATATGTAGCTATCCCTAACCATCATTGCAACCACAGACTGTCACTTCTTTGGACCTCAGCTTCCTCTTCCAGGGTTGCATGGTGAACAATTGTAATAGTTGAATTCCAGATTCCCTTAAATTTCATCAGTTCTGTGTTTTTAAGAAACTCACTGGTTAAACAAAAGGCAAAATAGACCAAAAAAAAGAGATAAATTATCAGCCAATGCCTTTTTACTCTAATTAAATTGCAAGGCAATTTTGTTTTCTGATGCAACACCCATAGGCTACTGTTATAGTGAATGGCCATGTTTGTTTCACTTTTTATTAATAATCAGCTATTACAGAGAGTAGCCATTTTCAAATGCTCCAGAGACCACTGGGACCCCCAAGACCCTTTGAGAGTATACAAGGTCACAATTATATTTATAATAATCCTAAGTTGCTTTTTGCCTTGTTTGCTCTTACTCTCTCCCAAGTGTGCAGTGGAGTCTTCTGGAGGCTACGTGATGCACGCTATCACAGCAGATTAAATGCGGAAGCAGAGATGAGAATCCAGCTGCATCTACTAAGTCAGGGATTTGTAAAAACAAAAGATACAATGGCACTTTCGATACTGAACAGTTTTTGTCTGTAAAATATAGTTATATTTCATGAGAAGTATGTTAGATATGTGAACATAAATAATGTATAGTGACTTTACTGTTTTCAATTAAATATTTTTAAATTTATCAATTTTCATTTCTAGTCTATAAATATCAATAGCTATAACCCCCACAAAAAAAAGCTCTGTGGGGTCCTTAAAAAAATTTTAAGATTACAAAAGAGCCCTGAGGCCAAAGTTTGAGAGCTTCTGACTTAAAATATTAGAAATAATTACAGCTGCTTTAATGCCTTTGTACCTACACATAACATTTTCAAAACAGTTACTCATTTTCCAGTCCCTGCCCTCCACATGCCAAACCTATATTATCCGGGCTTATCACACCTCCTTCCACAAACATGAATTGCATGGGCTGTGTGTGAACACTCTCAGGGAAGGAACCATGTCTAGTTCTCTAGCCAGGGAGTCTCAAACTGATATTTACTGAATGAACAAATAAGTTGATGCTATGCAAATGCAATGTGAAACATATCACTTCTGAACTTTTTTTAAGATGATAACTCTAACTATAAAATAATAAATAATTACATAAAAACCCTAACCCTGGTTAAAATCAACTGCTTTCTATGCCACAGCCCCCCACCCAGACAGCTGACATGGTTGAAGAAAGGCACACGAAGACGCTGACTAGTCTCACTTAAAATGTATGAGTATTAAAAAAAAAAAATTTATGAGTATTAATTTGAATTGGATCCTTAAGGGAACCTGACAATCATACTCTATTTCCTTAGATAACTATTACATACCTTCTCCTCGCTCCTCAAACATGGTACATTTCCTCCCCAATCCTCACTCTCAGCTAAAGACTTAGTTTTCTATTTCACCACAATTATTATCTATAAGTTTCTTCTCTTCTCTACTTTTTGCACCATAGGTGGACTAACTAACTGTACCCCTCCTAAGCCAATGCCTGCACTAGAGTCCATCCTTCCCCTCCCGCCCACTTACTAGAGGACATCCTGCAGACATTCCATTCAATCAGTTGTCTCTCTCTACCAGAACATTCCTGCCAGCATAAAAATAGGCTGAGATTTCTCCCATTTTAGATGTTTTCTCTTAGTCCCACCCCCGCCCAGCCATAGCTCCATCTTTCTGTTTCCCTGTATAACGTAACTTCCTTCAGGTTGCTGATATTTACCACTTCTAATTCCTCTCCTCCCATTTTCTCTCAATCTCACTCCAGTCAGGATTTTCCCCCAACTGTTTTTTGTCAATGTCACCAATGACCTCCATGTTGCCAAATCTAATGGTTAATTCTCAGCTCTCTTTTTACTGGACCTTTCAGATAACATTTGACACAATTGATCACTGACTTCCTGAAACACCTTCAACATTTGGCTTCCAAGACATCTTACTTTTCTGGTTTTGCTTCTGCATCACTGGTCATTTCTGAATTTTACCAAATTACTAACAGTGAAATGCTTTAGGGTTCAGACCTTGGACCGCCACTCATTTTCCCTGGTTTACACTCATTCACGTATTTAGCCTGTGGTTTTAAATACCATTTATACCTTAGGACTCTTAGATTATTACTCTTACCCAGACTATTCCCCTGAACTCCACACTGTCATAGCCAACTGCCTCCTCAAATTTCCCACTTCCCCCTCTGGATGTTGCAGAGACATATTAAACTCAATTTACTGAAAACTGACTCTATATCTTCCCTCCAAAACCTGTTCCCCACCCACCCACTGCCCACTGTCTTCCATATCTCCATCAGTGGAAACTCCATCCTTCTCGGCACTCAGGTCAAAAACCTCAAGTCATCCTCAACTACTTTCTTTCTCTCTCAACCTATGTCTAATATGTCAAGAAATCTTACTGTCTTTGATCAGCTTTGGGAGGGGCTCTGACCTAAACAGCATAAGTATGATATAAACTGAAACTTAGAAACAAAGTTAAATAAGGTAGGGATTTTTGAACCTGTATATCACTTTAATGCAAATGGCAAAAACTAAGATATTGTCCTTTAAGTATACACCAGTAAAGATGGTATGCAAAAATACACAGGGAAATGTAAAATATAGGCAGGGTAAAAGGAACTTGTCCTAACCCAAAAATGCCCACATATCTAGGGTATTTGAGCCTTACTTGATTGTTATACATTGGCCATTTAATTTACACACAGACACATGAATAATGATCATCACTGGTATCATTAAAATTTGTTGAACCATCATTATCAATATTAACAATTACACTATAAATTTATATCCCAAAAAACTCTTGGTTCAGGAAGTAAAGAAAATAGATTTATCTATGGATGTAATATCCTGAGAACATTATTTATTTATTAGATTACACCATATCTGCTTTGTTTAAAAACTCCAAGGAGAAAGGACTGACTGGTCTCAGCATTAAGATTAATTGTGCGTCTCCTGAGAAATTTCTTTGATTTTATCTTATTGTCCCTGTGAATTGTGTAACTAACCAGGTTTATTTTTTTTAAGTTGGCTCCTTAGAATCAAATTATAGCTCACTCATTAACAAGTGAGTAGGTTATTAGGTTATGCATATTATAATCACTATTAGCTCCAATCTATGTCTCATATTTTCTTTTATTATTTCATTGCCATTAACTTCTATAATTTTGGTATATTTTCTATATTCTCACAAGCCACCTTTTATTCATTCCAGAATAAGGTGGGGGTACAAATAAATAGCCACGCCACTAAATAAATGCATACATATGTGCATATATACACACAAAGATAAACACAAAAGAGTTAGTTGGAAGGCTGAAAAGGAAAATATCTAATGGTTAAAGATGGCTCATCTGTGTTTCTGTGTCAGAGAAAACTCTGAGAGAAGGTTGTGAAAATTGCTATCAGTAGGAAACAAGAATGGCATTTATTACTTATTCCAGGACTAGTTCAGAAAGAAGGGGGTTCCTCCCTTAAGAGATTTCTGAACACAAACATATTGGATTGCCTGTCAGAAATTCTTGAAACCAAAGAGTTAATATAATATTATTCAACCAACTAAAATAGAAATAATCATAAATGTATATGATCCTTCTAGTCATGCTAATTCCGCTTTTCTACCAAGACCTGACTTAAATCTATTAAGCACAAAAGTTATAAAATTGACTTGGACCAAACAGCAAGACAGAATAGCGTGAACATGACTTATTTCAATTTTCTTCACACAGTTATCCAGTCTCTTTGTCTTTTTTATAGGAAAAGATCCACTCTGTCATCAGATAAGCCAGAGGGAGCCAGAAAAGGATTAGACATCTGATAGACAAGTAGGGATAAAACACCTTTCCTACATGAATTTAGTTTTTAGCGCCAGTTGTTTTGGGGACTAATTTTGTTCTGTTTCGTTAAATGATTATACTATGTGGTTTCCAGTCTGCTCATGTGTTTTCTGAGGCTTTGGGGTAAATGAAGTAAATGAGAGCACATAGCGAAAGAGATGAAGAGTGGCAGCTGCCTACCACGCCTGATGGCAAGAGCAAATCATTTATATCAAGAATTGAAAACAGGGTTGGATTCTCTGAATCAAGTTATCCATTCTTCAAACCAAATGTTAGCAAGTGAAGGATTTTCAATATTTCAGCTGAAGATTTCAGGTCAGAGAACAATGATTCCTGAGCATGACAGGGAAATAGACGCGATATTTAATCTTCTTTGAAAATCCATTAATTTTAGCTCTCACTTTATGCTTCCTAATAAAACAAAACAGAGGCACGATGCCTCTCTTAAAATGCGTATGAAATGGTATCAACTTTATAAAATATATTCCTGTTAACATTTTTGAAATCTTGGGTGAATTTTATCTCTTAAAATGTCATTTGGGACTTATACATGGTGTTTTCCAATCCTTACCATACATCTTCATCACTTAAATGAAAGTTCCATGGAAACAATTGACTGGAGTGGGTTTTATTTTTCCTCTCAGGAATTACCAAATGAAAAATACATTATTAGCACGTGGCCCACAATCATTTGACAGCCAGGATAAAAAGTAAAATCATTTTTAAGAAGCAGCTGATAAAGGACTAGACTCATTAAAGTGAATTCAAAGGCTCCTGGCTAAGTGGTAAAATATTTCAAAGGATCAAATCTAATAAACTAATAAGAAAGCTCAACGACTGCCATATCTACTCTGCGCCAATTTAATTCAATGTTGCACACATGGTAAACCTCTTAGCCCAACACTTGACAGAATAATTACCTCATTAAAGAAGAGTGTAAGCATAGTGTAAAAATCTTCATGGACTCAGGTTTTCCCAAGGAATAAAAGCTTTATATGATCTATTTTTCATTTGATAAAAGAAAACGTAAGCTTAAAAGTGCCATCAGGTTTTTGGAGGGGATGAAAAGGGACTCTTTTTTGGTAGGAAATAAAAGCATATACATGGAATTAGAAAAACATGACAATTTATGTTTCAGTTTTTTTTATGCTCTACTGTATTTATAATAATAGCACAGTTCCGAGATTTGGTTTCTTTGTGGAGCACAACATATATTATCACAAAATAGAATAATAGTATCTACTTAAGATTGGAATAGAAGGAAAGATTTCCCAGGAAAGGGATCCTCAACCCCTGTTGCATGTTAGAATTACTCGGGAACCTTTTATAATTACTGATGGCTGCATCTCATCCCCAAGATTCTGATTTTATATGGTTTGGGGGCAATGTCTAGGCATCAGTACTTTTTAAAAGCTTTCTAGCTTACTGTAATATTTAACCAGAGGTGAGAAATCACTGTTCTAAGTAAGTCATCATATCATGTCCTGGAGCACTTCTGAGAGTAAAAAGGACCCCATTAAAAATTGTACCCGGCCAGGTGCGGTGGCTCACGCCTGTAATCCTACCTAGCTCTCTGGGAAGCCGAGGCGGGCGGATTGTTTGAGCTCAGGAGTTCGAAACCAGCCTGAGCAAGAGCGAGACCCTGTCTCTACTGAAATTAGAAAGAAATTAATTGGACAACTAAAAATATATAGAAAAAATTAGCCGGGCATGGTGGCGTATGCCTGTAGTCCTAGCTACTCGGGAGGCTGAGGCAGGAGGATCACTTGAGCCCAGGAGTTTGAGGTTGCTGTGAGCTAGGATGACACCACGGCACTCTAGCCCAGGCAACACAATGAGACTCTGCCTCAAAAAAAAAAAAAAAAAATTGTACCTGGATTAAAGAGTAAACAGCCACTGTCATGGGCAAAGCAGAAAGTATGGTAAATCCACCAGATAGTCCATGCTGAATTCATCTACAGTGTTTCTGATAAGAGACAGTTCAATCTACACTTCATTAGCTGCATAGTGGGAAGTTCCTTATCTCCCAAGACAACACCTTACATCTTTTGACCATTAAAATATAGTCTCTATTGGTTCTACTCATTGTTTCCTGAGTTCACACATAAGGGTCTAACCCCTCTTTCATAGACAGGATATTGAAGATACATATTACGCTCCCTCCTTAGCAAACACGTTTTCTCTTCTGAAGCCAATTTTTTTCACCTCCAGATGAAATACCATCCAGTTTTTCGGACTTGTCTCATGTCATGGTTTTGAGTTTTCTCATCATCATGGTTGCTCACATCTGAAGATTTTCAAGTTTGTGTATGTCATCTTATAATATAGAGCCAATGTGGTGATCCCGTCATGATTATTATTTGATATATGCATATATTTATAAAACTTAAGATTTGACATAAGAGTAAGCCTGCATAATTACCTGAACTGCTCAAACCTCTTTCCCAACAACCGGGAGAATTGTAGGCACCCTAAAAAATAGGCCTTATGGCTATGAGGAAGAAAAGGGTTCATGAGTCTACAACTTGTTTATCCTAAGGGATGCCTAAGGCAATTTTGATCTTTACCACAACTCCTTGCACATTTTGACTGATGGAATTTACTAGCTAAAGGATGAATGAGAGACCTGAGGGTTTGCATTGTAATGGTTTCTTTTCTAGGGCTGCTTTTAGCTGGATATACCTAGTCTATCTAGATCATTTATTATAAATAAATGGGCTTCAGCTGGGATAAATAATGAATATCAGTCATTTGACCAGATAAGGTTATGGGCTTACAAGACATTAAAAGCAAGAGATTCCCAAACTCAGTGACTTCCTTCTGCCTTGCCTTGCTTACAGTCAGCATTACTCATCCCAAAACTAAACTGCATCCCAGTACTGGAAAAAGAATTCAAAGAGCTATGTCTGAAAGAGTCAAGCCTCTCAGATATGCTATTGCTCATGGCTTATTTTCTTTGCTAATCATTAATAAAACTCAGTGCTCAGTAACTTCCTGTGTTTCTAACATTTTAGTCCTTGGGATTTCAGTTTTGATCCATTCCTAGGGTACTCTTTTTTAGGGCCTTAGTGTTCATACTGAACAGTGTGCTGTCTTCATCACCTTTGGTTGAACTCTGTCTGGTTAATCCCTTTAGATTAGTATTTCCTTTGAAATAAAAACTTGGCTTCTAATTCCAACTTTTTCTGTGCAAATGGCTTTTTTTTTAAAAAAAAAAAAGTCTTTATTGAGAATATGATTTACATACTATACACTTCACCCATTTAATGTGTCCAATTAAATGTCTTTTAGTATGTTCAGAATTGTGTGACCATCACCACAATCCAATGTTAGAACATTTTATAATCCCCAAAAGAAACTCTGTACCCACTCCTCCAGCAACCACCTACCAATCCCCCCCACTTCAACCTATGCAACCACTAATCTACTTTCTGTTTTTATAGATTTGCCTATTTTGGATTTTCATATAAATGGAATCATACAATATATAGTCTTTTGTGACTGGTTTCTTTCACTTAACATTATGCTTTCAAGAGTCATCATGTTGTATTATAGCACATGTCAGTTCTTCATTCTTTTTTGTTACTTAATAGTACTCCATAGCATAGACCTACCACAATTTATTTATCTATTCACCAGTTGATGTATGATGAGTAGGTGACTAGCAAATCTGACTTGGGCTTTTCTTTTCGGAAATATTTATAATGACATTCAATATCTTTGCTCTGTGAAGAGGCATTCCGATTTTCTATTTCTTCTTGTGTAAGTTTCATTACTTTGTGTCTTTCTAAGAATTTGCCTATTTTATTTAAATTAGCTAACTTGTTGGCATCCATTTGTTTACAGAATTCCCTTATATTCTTTTCATCATTTCTATAAGGTTGGTAGAAATATCTCCTCTCCAGTCATGATTTTAGTGATGTGAGTCTTTTCTTTTTTTCTTTGTCAGTTAAGCTAAAGATTTTAAAGTTTTGTTAATTTGTTCAAAGAACCAACTTTTGGTTTCATTGATTTTTCTCTACTGTTTCTCTCTTTTCTATTGCATTAATTACCATTCTAATCGCTACTATTTCCTTTTTTTCTGCTTGCCATTGGGTTAGTTTGTTGTTCTTTTCCCAGTATCTGAAGATGGAAAGTTATGTTATTGATTTTTTTTAATGTAGATGTTTACAGCTAAAATTTCCCTTCTGAGCACTGCTTTAGTTACAAAAATATTATTATGTTTTGTTTTT
>NW_012149507.1:6019045-6043556 GCF_000956105.1 Propithecus coquereli
TTTTGTGGCTGAGTAGTATTCTATGGTGTATATATACCACATTTTCTTTATCCAATCATCTTTTGATGGGCCTTTAGGTTTATGACCCATTGGTTATTTAAGAGTGTATTGTTCAATTTCCAAGTATTTGTCACTTTCCCAAATTTCTTTGATCATTGATTTTTATTTTATTCAGTTGTGTTGGCAGAACACTTTTGTATTATTTCTATTCTTTTAAATTTATTGAGGCTTGTTTTATGGCTTAGTAGATGGTCTACACAGGAGGATTTTTCATGCATTCTTAAGAACAGTGTACATTCTGATTTGTTGGATATAGTATCTATAGATGTAGTCTATAGACAGGTTTAGCTGTGTTATAGTGTTTTTCAGTTTTGTATTTTCCTGTTGATCTTCTGCCTAGCTGTTCTGTTATTTAAAGTGATCTTTAACAAAGTATACAAAAACATACAACAGGGACAAGAATTCATCGTCAATAAATGGTGCTGGGAAAATTGGATAGCCACAAGAAGAAGACTGAAATAGGATCCACACCTATCACCTCTCACAAAAATCAATTCATGATAGATAACAGACTTCAACCTAAGGCAAGAAACCATAAGAATTCTAGAAGAAAATGTCAAAAAAACTCTTAAAGACATTGGCCTAGGCAAAGAACTTATGAAGAAGACCCCAAAAGCAATCACAGCAGCAACAAAAATAAATAAATGGGACCTGATCAAATTAAAAAGATTCTACACAGCCAAGGAAACTATCACTAGAGCAAATAGACAACCTACAGAATGGGAGAAAATATTTGCATGCTATATACCCAATAAAGGCCTGATAACTAGAATCTATGTAAAACTCAGGAAAATCAACAAGAAAAAATCAAACAACCCCATTAAAAAGTGGGCAAAGGACATGAACAGAAACTTTTCAAAAGAAGATATACTTATGGCCAACAAACATATGAAAAAATGCTCAATATCTCTAATCATCAGGGAAATGCAATTCAAAACCACAGTGAGATATCACTTAACTCCAGTGAGAATGGCTTTTACCAAAAAGTCCCAAAACAACAAATATTGGCGTGGATGCAGAGAGATAGGAACACTCATACACTGCTGGCGAGACTGCAAACTAGTACAACCTCTATGGAAAACAGTATGGAGATACCTCAAAGAACTAAAAGTAGAACTATCATTTGATCCAGCAATCCCACTATTAGGCATCTACCCAAAGGAAAAAAAGACATTCTATAAAAAAGATATCTGCACATGAATGTTTATAGCAGCACAATTCACAATTGCAAAGATGTGGAAACAACCCAAGTGCCCATCGACACATGAATGGATTAATAAAAAGTGGTATATGTATACCATAGAGTACTACTCAGCCATAAAAAATAATGGTGAACTACCTCTTGTATTATCCTGGATAGATTTGGAGCCCAGTCTTATAAGTGAAATATCACAAGATTGGAAAAATAAACACCACATATATTCATCATTAAATTGGTACTAAGCAATCAACACTTATGTGCACATATGGGAAGTAACATTCTTTGAGTGTCAGGCAGATGGGAGGGGTGAGGAGGGGATGGGTAAACTCACACCTAATGAGTGCGGTGCATGCTGTTTGGGGGATGGGCACTCATGTAGCTCTAACTCAGATGGTGCAAAGGCAATTTATGTAACCAAAGCATTTGTACCCCATAATACTCTGAAATTTAAAAAAACAGAAATTTTAAAATGAAGTAAAATAAAATAAAATAAAGTGAGATAACTGAAGTCTTTAACTATTATTGCTAAATTGTCTATTTCTCCCTTCTATTCTGTTAGTTTTTGCTTCATATATTTGGGGATATGTTGTTTAAGTACGTATGTTTATAATTGTTAAATCTTCCTGATAGTCTGGCGCATCTATCATTTTAAAATGTCCCTCTTTATCTATAGTAACCATTTTTGTGTTTTAAAGTCTTTTGTGTGGTACTT
Source organism: Propithecus coquereli (assembly GCF_000956105.1). Classification (NCBI taxonomy): domain Eukaryota; kingdom Metazoa; phylum Chordata; class Mammalia; order Primates; family Indriidae; genus Propithecus; species Propithecus coquereli. The sequence continues at coordinate 6,021,019 of NW_012149507.1, forward strand.
ATGTAGACATCCAGCTTTTCTATGATTGCTGTTCATGTGGTATTTCTTCCATCCTTTTACTTTCAATTTGTATTTTTTAACCTAAAGTGTGGCTCTTGAAGAAACCATTTAGTTGGAGCTTGATTTTTGAATCCAGTCTAACAATCCACACTTTTTGAATGGATTGTTTAATCTATTCAAACTTAATGTTATTATTGATATATTTGGATTTAAGTATGCCATTTTAATTTTTGTTTTTATGCCTCATGTCATTTTTGTTTACTCTTGATTTTTTATTACTTTCTTTTGCATTAACTGGATATTTTCTAGTGTAACATTTTAATTGCTTTAATAATTTTGTATAATATTTTTGCATTATTTTCTTACTGGTTGGGGTAGGGCTTATAATATACAGTTTAACTTATCAAATTTTATTTCAGATTTATATTAAGCTACTTTCAGTGGGATGCAGAAACATTTCTCCTACATAGCTCTATTCCTTTTCTGCTTCTTTGGACTATTAGTGTTATATATATTATATCTATATATGTTACAAGCTCAGGAATACATGTTATAATTATTGCTTTATATAACCTTGTCTTTTGTATAAGCTGGGAGAAGAAAGAAGAGCAATTATACATTTATACTTTTTTACTTTAACATTCTTACCATTTTGTAGTTCTTTTCATTTGTTCCTTTGAATTCTGGTTACCACTGGTGTCATTTAATTATTCCAATACAGCTTTACTCTCAGTCATCTCATTTGTGTTACTTTCTAATATATTACATTTCTATGTGTTATAGCAACAACAATACAATTATATACATATTCTTTGATATAATTATGTTTAAATCAGTTAAGAAAGGAGAATAAATTTGCAAACGTATTATCTTTTTTTCTTTTTTTAAACAGAGTCTCACTCTGTTGCCCAGGCTCAAGTGCCATGGCATCAGCCTAGCTCACAGCAACCTCAAACTCCTGGGCTCAAGCGATCCTCCTGCCTGAGCCTCCTGAGTAGCTGGGACTACAGGATGTGCCACCATGCCCGGCTAATTTTTTCTATATATTTTTAGTTGTCCAGATAATTTCTTTCTATTTCTTTTAGTAGAGACAGGGTCTTGCTCTTGCTGAGGCTGGTCTCGAACTCCTGAGCTCAAACAATCTACCCACCAGGGCCTCCCAGAGTGCTAGGATTACAGGCATGAGTCACGGTACCCAACCTGTATTATCTTTTATAATTATATAAAAATTACCATTATTGGCACTCTGTTTTATAATATGGATTTGAATTACTGTCTGGGTTCACTTGCTTTTGGCCATAAGAATCTTAATTTTTTAATACTTGTTTTAGGGCAAGTCGGCTCACAAAAAATTCTCTGTTTTTGCTTATCTGAAAATGTTTATATTTCACTTTTATTTTTAAAGTTTGTTTTATTGGATTTAAGAGTTTTGGATGACAGCAGTTTTTTCCTTTCAATTTTTCTTTACTTTGAATATGACATTCCGCATCTTCTTTCATCCATTATTTCTGAAGAGAAGTCAGCTGTTATTCTTATTAGGGTTCCCTTGAAGTGACAAGCTGTTTTTCTCTTGCTGTTCTCAAGATTTTCTCTTTGCCCCTGTCTTTCAACATTTGACTATGATGTGTCTGGGTAGGATCTTTTTACACTAATCCTACTTGAAGTTCCTGAGCTCCTTGGATGTGCAAATTAATATTTTTCATCAAATTTAGGAAGTTAGCCATTAAATTTTTGAATATATTTTTCTGTCCTTTTCTCTCTCTCCTCCCCTCCTTATACTGCTACTATACCTATATTGTTACACTTACTGGTATCTGACATTTCTCTGAGACTCTGTTCATTTTTATTCTTTCTATTTTTTCTGTTTTTTCAAATTTCATACTCTCTAATGATCTATCTTCAAGATCACTGATTCTTTCTTCTGCTAGATCAAATATACCATTGATCCCCTCTATTCCATTTTTAACTTTGTTTATTGCAGTTTTCAACTTCAGAATTTCTGTTTGGGTTTTTATAATTTTTTTATCTTTATTGATATTCTTTAGAGGACAAGACATTGTCACCATACCTTCATTAACTTTTTAAGGCATAGTTTCCTTTGGTTCTTTGAACATACTTATAATAGTTGCTTTGAAATTTGGTCAACTGAGTCTGGCATGTAGATCCTCCTAAAGGTAGGTTCTGTTGCTTTTTATATTTCTTCATGAAATTCAAAGTTTTTTGCTTCTCTTCATCTCTCATAACTTTTGGTTAAATACTGGCTGTTTTATATAATATTGCACTCTGAATATGTATTCTCCTCTCTTCTTTGGGGCTTACTATTGTTATTCTTTGGTTGTTTATTTGTTTAGTTACATAGCTGAATTACTTCAGTGAATTCCATTTCCCCAACAGTGTGCAATCTCTGGGGTTACTGCTCAAAGGGTGTAATCATGGGCATGCACACAGACATCCTAGGATGAAAGTTCTCCCTAGTCTGGCCCTATTAAATTTGGCCCCTTTTGCCAGGGTAATCTTTAAAGCCAGTCTTCGAGGTTTGTTCCAACCTAAGAAGAACTGTCTCTTTCCTTGGTTCTTTCTTTTAAACTTCTAATGAGCCTACATTTTAGCTTCTTGCTCTCATGGCACTACCAGTCTCCTCTTAATTGCTCACCACCTGCATTCTCCATGTCTTTTCTTTTCTCTATTCTGATGTTTTGACATCTGGGGGCCTTGCTGACCCTGGAATGACTGCCCATCCCAGGGTTAATAAATTTCTAGAGACAAGAAACAACTTGCCTGGGAGCACCCCTTTCAAATGCAAACCACCCAATCCAGAGCCCACACCCCCACCCACCTCTTTTATCAGGCTTTCACACTGACTCCACTTTTACCTGCCCTAATCACTCAGGGCCAAGTACCAGAAATCTAAGGACATTTTTTATAGCCTAGGGATCACTAAACTTATTCAAACTAGCCCATCCCAAGCTTATTTATGCTCCCTTTGGTTCTGACCAACTCTAGTGCTTCCTTTATGGCCCACTTATCCCTATTTCTAGGGATCTGTGAGTTTTGACAGTCATTTCTGATGTCTACCTGTCTTGCTATATCTGATTAAAATAAATCCAAGGTACTTTTAAAATACCACCAAAATCTCCTATTTTTTAATAGCACCCTTAAGCTTGAACTATTCCAAATAAAGTCAGTTCCCTGGCAGTGAGCCTTGGAGCTCTCTGATTTTATAGACTCTTTTCCTGAGAAAAATCTCTACAGCCCTGATGCATGGGACAATTTCCAGAGCTTTTTAATATTTGGATATTTTTTCCTTTTATAGTTTTCATCAGTTATGGTTGTTTCACTGAGGAAACGGTTCAGGGCTTTTCATGCACCACTCTGGAAGTTACCTCTCAGGCATAGACTTTGAGTTTCCTTGGCTCCGATCTTTGAGATTGCAATCTAGCTTGCATCTACTTCTGGCACATGGAAACCTGTCTAGATCTCTGTCTTCTACGTGTCCAGAAGAACAGCTTGACACTCAGTCTTCCTCAATCAGCTTGGGCTGCTGTAACAAAATACAACATATTGGGTGGCTTAAACAGCTGACATTTATTTCTTACAGTTTTGGAAGCTGGGAAATCTAAGATCTAGGTGCCAGCAGATTCAGTTCCTGATGACATCCCTCTTCCTAGCTTGCAGATGTCCACCTTTTCTCTGTGTCCTTACATGGGAGAAAGAGGAAAAGAGAACTCTGGACACTAATTCCATCATGGGGGCCCTACCCTCATGACTTTATCTAAACATAATTACCTCCCAAAGGCCCCACCTCCAACTATCATCACACTGGAGGTTAGGGCTTCAATATACGAATTAGGCAGAGGAGGGCACTTAAACATTCAGTCCACAACAGCTCCAATCATCTTCACTCAGAAAGAGTTACAGTCAAGCCTCCTTATAATACCCTATACCTAAATATTCTATTTGGCCTTTTCTTTGGTATTCCTCACAATCAGTGAGATTTGAGCACACTTTGAAGTTATTTTGATACATATATTTCCAATGTTTACAGTGCATTTAAGTTTACATCTAAAAATTGCTTACCTGATTTTTAAAAAATAAATTTTATTAGTCCTAGCATAAACGTGTCCACCTATGTGGAAGGCTGTGGGCATCCCTACCAGTTCATGGGATTAAATGCTGTATCCACAAAAATAAAGGTGACGAACCCATTTAGTCCCATATTGTCACATATTAAGAATTATCATGCTCCTAAGGTACCTACTATTATCAAAAAGAATCTTATTGAATTACAAAATAAGCCATATATAAGAGTAATACTATCTTTGAAGAATGTGACATAAACCAGTAGGACGCTATCAAAAGAAATGTGTGATTGGGGATAAGGGCAGTAGAGACAGGACTAAATTATTAAAGGAAAGAAGAAAACAAGTTCCTTAAGTAGAATTCATTAGTCTTATCTTAGTCTGTCAAATCCTATATCAGCTCTTAAGGAGTATAATTTTAAAACTGCCTACAGTCCACAAAACTGAATAAAAATAAAAGATCCCAAACACATCCGTGCTCTTTCTCATCATTTCTTCTATTTCTCATTCCTATATGCAGCCAATAAGCAGGTGCTGCCCCTACTAGCTCGAGAAATCAGTGCAGAGTCTAAGAATTAGCTTCACACTCACCAAAAAATGAATGTCTTCCAATTTCCCAAGGTTCTGTTTGAGTGTACCTATGACTGATCATTGATTTGCTGAGCTCCTGCTATATGTCCATCACTGTATAGGGCAGTGTGGAGAATATGGCAAAAGCATAATACAAGGTCTCTAACCTTAAAGATTTTATGCTCTGTTTGGGAAGATAACTGTAATAAACAAGAATGAAATCACATAGTGTAGATTATAAATACATGACAAATTTAGTAATGAATATCATTCTATGCCAAGGGGGCTAAGAAATCAAGTCTTAAATTACCCTGTAAATCAGAAAATGTTTTAAATCTGGCCTTCACTACTTACCAGTGGTGTGATTTTAGGAAAATCACTTCGTCTTTCTGACTCTTAATTTCCTCACGTGAAGAAAAAGAAATGATAGTACTTAGGTGAGAGGGCTCTTTGGAAAACAAAATGAGAGGAGACACCTGGCCTGACAACATAGGCACATGATCAACATTAGTTGAATTGGAGGAAAAGAAGGATCTGGGCTGGCAAAACTAAAGCAGGACAAGATTTCTAGGGGGAGTAAAAAGTAAAAGTAAAGTGTCAAACTTTAACTAGGATATAAACGGTTTGTTTTCTCTTCTTTTTTAGGTTACGGTATATCAAAAACTATGGTAGTTTTGTCAGTTCCAATCACCAGCACATTAATTCTTCAGTTGTATCAGAAATATTTTCTCCGGAAATATTTGCTAAATCTGTGCAAGTTCAGAATATTTTTTGGCAAGAAGGATGGATACTATTTGACCATTGTATCTATTTCAGATCCTTACTTAGAATTCTGTGAAATGTTACATATTCAAAATGGAAGTCAAAGCATGTAATTATATATCAGCTCATAAGTGATTTTCTGAATCGATTGTCACCTTTTCCTAATTTTGGACTGTGTTTGCTATTTCAAAGTGAAATGTTGGCATGCCTACTATTTTTTTCTGCTTCAAATCTGGATGCCCAACTGTCGAACTTTTATAATTTTACTTCCTACAGCAGAATGAACATGTTTTTAGATACACTTTTAAAATTTTGCTCTAACTTATTTTGCCAAAGCAACAGAGTCTTTATGACAGAATAGAGATGCTTGCAACAAACAGAGAAAGAAAAATGAAATTTTACCAAACACAGGAATTTTATAAATTACCTAACACATGGAAGTGGTTGTTGAAGCTGCCTTTCCAAGAGCTTACAAATTCCTTTTGGCTTTTTTTATGTTTCATATTTTAAATTTTGCTGCTGTAAGCCGTGTTTAGAGTCACAGTATTAAAATGCAACCACGAATAAGAGGATTTTGTGAAAGATTCAAATCTATAGCATTTTTAGCTCACAAACAGTCCCTATAGTGGTGTGTAATTGAAAGACTACAAATTCTGGCACTATTTAGATTTAGTTTAAAACCTGGGTCTTCCATTCACTAGCTGTATGGTTTAGAACAAGTCACTTCTCATCCCAGAGTCTGCTTCTCAATATGTGAGTTGGGATAATAACAAGTGAGGATCACACAGTTTGTAAGGGTCACAGTAAACAGCAAATGTAAGGGTTGAAGGGAACAAGATAGAGGAGTAGGACTCTGCAGCAGTTGTTCCCCCTGCAGAAACATCATTTTGAACAATTATCCACCCATGCACAAAAATACCTTCACAGGAGCTAAGAAAACCAGGTGAGAGATGCATGGAAGAGCGTGGGAAGGACAGTTTTACATTACCTACATTAACCCTTCCGCAGCCCCAAGCAATACGGCACGGAGAAACCATCTACTTGGGGGGAAAGAAAGGGAAATGAGCACAGGACATTGCCTTGGATCCCAACACCGGGCATATCAGCATAAATCTGAACACTGGCAGACCCCCATGGCCCCACATTTTAGGCCAGTACCCACAAATTGAGCCTCCAGACCTGCCTTGGCACCAGGTGAGACCACATACCCTTCAAGCTTGCATGGTGAACTTGATCTCTGGCCTGTACCCTCAGCTCCGGACGGCCCTCAGGCACCCTAGTGAAGCACCAGCCATAGCTGCTTTTGGCTTTTGCCTGCCCCTGCTCTGCACCTGCCATAGCAGGTCCCAGGCTTCTGACAGTACCATGCCAGCAACATCTGCCCCAGCACCACACCTTCCATAGGGGACCCCGAGCTTCTGGCATGCCTCAGTACTGCACCTGCTTCAGGGCTTTCCCAGACAGAGCCCATCTGTGAAGACAGGAATAAACATCTATTTTTTCAAATGTGTAGGCATTGATGTATGATCAGAAAGATCAAGAACAATTAAGGAAACATGATACCACCAAATGGACAAAATAAGGTGCCAGTGACAGACCCTAAATAAATGAAGATGTATGAACTGCCTGACAAAGAATTCAAAATAACTATTTTAAGGAAGCCCAGTGAACTTTGATGAAATACAGAGAAAAAATTCAACATAATGAGGAAAACAGCAAGAATGAAAAATTTAATAGAGATTGAATAATTTTTGAAAAATCAAATAGTAAATGTAAAGTGACAAAAATCAAAGGAGCCCATCAATTATATCTACTATCATTTTTATTAGAGAGATAAATTGGTCAACATTCAAAGCAGATGAAAATTTGCAGGAGAAGGATATTGAGAAAGTGTGGTTGATTTCTTAGAGAACAGAAATATGAAGATTAAAAAATATAGGTGGTATAACAAAATAATACATAATAGAGAACTAAATGGATAGGACAGGCACCAGGTCTATAGGAGTAATTGTTCATAATATAAAAACAACAGTGCTTTATTTAGTCAAAATTAGTTATTAACTCGTTTTCTCCCGGAAGTTTTCTGTAGAGACAAATGGCAGCAGAAGGGATTCTTTTGCCCATGGGCCATGAGGAAACAAACTTAAGGATCACTTTTGACATTAAAAAGACAAGCCCAGCTTTCAAAGTCTAAATATTCCTTGGTAAATGTATACTGGAGAGATCTCTTACCACTGCCACATTAATTATCCCTCTCCCTACTCTCTTAAGAGCTTTTAAAAAGGCAATATATATAAGATTCAAAATGGTAGATATGGTTGTCTGCAGAATGGCCTTGCAAAAAACTATCTATATCCTAATCCCCAGAATTTGTAAATGCTAATTCAATGGCAAAAAAAGGACTATAAAGGTGTAATTGAATTAGTGATATTGAAATGGGAAGATTATCCTCGGTTATCCAGGTGGGCCCTACTGCAATTACCTGTATCCTTGTAAGAGGAGGCAGAGGGAGATTTGACACAGGATATAAAAGAACCATGTGGTAGAAGCAAAGGAGGTAGAGTCAGAGAGAGAAGATATTTTGTTGCTGTCTTTGAAGATGGAAGAAGGGGCTATGGGCCAAAGAATATAAGAAACACAGTTTTAGACACTGAAAAGGCCAGGACGTGAATTCTCACCTTGATCTTCTGTAGGGAGCACAGCCCTTTTGACACCTTGATTTCAGCTCAATGATCTTGATTTCAGACTTCTGTCCTCCAGATCTGTGAAAGAAAAAATTTTTGTTGCTTCAAGGCACCAAGTTTTGGTAAATTGTTACAGTAGCCATAGGAAACTAATATAGTAGATAAAATACATGTGTTTACATCTTTTCCGTCATAAATCTCATTTCATTAAACATATAAAATTTAAAAGTTATAAAACTAGGGCAACTAAAATAGAAAGGAGGGCTATCAGTGGACATGAAATGTTACATATTTCTGGTAGATGATAAATGGACAGAAATAGTAATATACGCAGAGGAGGCTGCATTGTGACAGTCATAGCTGCCAAGAACATAAAAGAAACTCCAGCATCAGAGAGGGAAGAAGTGGTGATAGATGGAAAGAAGGAGCGATGCACAGGACAGAAAGAGGGATGTTTCCTAAAGGTCTCTATGTTGTTCACTTAAGTTCCTCAAGTCCCCCTCCATTTATATTCAGGATGGTCTCCAGCCAGACATTTGTATCCAGGTTCCAAAACGAAACAGTTCTTTTAGAAAATAAAATTGAATAAACTGTCTAGAGAGAACCAGGACAACTTGTTTGGATATTGATATATCTAGAGTAAAGGCTTAGCTTAGGATTTTTAGCATGTTGAGGAAGTCGAGCATAACAACTTCCTGCCCTTGGAGGCAGAAAAGAAACCCTGCTGTCATTCCCAGCAGATAGAGTCGACCATCTATGTTATTTCTCCACTCTAAAGTTTGAACAGGCAAAAAACGTTACAGCCTTTTAGGTAAAGCCTGCATGAGGAAGTCTAAGATAGAGAAACTGGTCCAAGAAACAAACATTCATCAGGACAGGAAAAGTAAAAAAAAAAAAAAAAAGTTAAATTACAACTATAACTAAGATGTTTCATCCTTAAAGCAAGAAAAGGATGCCATGAATAAGGAACAGGAGAGAAAACAGAACTTATGATTATAAAAAAAAATTCAGAATTAGAATATAAAAATCAATGAAATCTTACAGAGTATATTAAAAAGGGTAAAGACAGAAATATGAAAGGAGAGAAGAAAATAAAATACACAGTTAATATGCAAAACAGGAGTTCCAACATCAAATCAATAGATATTTTTAAAAGGAAATTAAGACAGGAAGTAAAGAAAATCTTCCAGAGTTAAACAAAACAGTGTCTATCACTTTAGAGGCTGACCCAGGACTAATCAAAGTAAATGTACTTAGACGTACCACTGTGAAATTTTCTCACATCAAGTATCCTTAAGGTTTCCAAAGAGAAACATACTTTTTAAAATGTTCTTAAAAAGATGCAGAACCAAATTGGTGTCAGATTTCCAGTAAAAAAAAATACACCATGCTTGAAGACAACAATGTTCTGAGGGAAATGACTTTCAACCTAGAAAGTTATTCTTAGCGAAGCATTCAATCTACTGGGAGAGAAACAAATTGCACACATTTTCAACAAAGATGCAAGGATTTAGAGAATTTACCTCCCACACTCACTTTCCTAGGATGTTACTTGAGGGTGTATTCTAAAAAAAAAAAAAAGACAGAATACAAGAAAGAGGAAGTCATGAGATTTGGAAACAGTGGCTCAGCACCCAGGGGAAGAGTGAATGGAAGTCTCAGGATTGTAACTGCATAACAGATCTAGAAAGTAACCAGTCAATATTGGAGCAGGATGATGCAAAACTCTGCAAGAAAAGCCTCTCGGAAATAAAGAGAATATCATTCAATAATAGTTACTATGAGTGAGCGACTAGAAATACCAAAAATGGGATAAAAGCAAAAACATACAAGAAAAAAAAGAAAGACTACTCAAATTTGAGGAAACAAAAGCTGTGCAAGAAAGCCAGAGTATATTATTAGTCCGTATATATGCAAAACATCAAATTAGAATAGCAAGTCAATGAAAGTCAAGTAGAATAGGATGGGCCACAGGCAAAAGAATAAATATGAATTGAAAAAATATTATGCTTAAGTTTCTTCTACCAGCAATGGGGAAAAAAACACAATCAGAAATTACAGAAAACAAATAAAAACTAAAGAAATACATAGTTAAAATATGAAGTAAACAAAAATTATAGCATGATGTTAAGCATGGGCAGACTATGAAAAGAGATTCATCATCTGAACACGATTCTAACAGCTGTCTCCTTTGGATATCTCCAAAAGAGTGAGTGGCATCTACGGTAGAAATGTAGATAGGAGCAATAATACCTCCTCAAATAGCACTGTAGAAAGTAATAGATCATCAGAATAATTTAAACACAGTTTATTATTTCAACTTTCAGAACCAACCTATATACAAACCATGAAAGGCTTAATTATGGCTGCAAGAAATAAAAATATTATAAATTTTGGTAAGATCAAAGCAGAAATGATAGAAGTTGGGAGGTTGTTGGTGTAGGGAGATATGAAATGGAAGGAAGGGTAAAGATACTAATGCCATTATCTTAGAGTCAAGAATTACGACTATAACTAAAGAAACAAATGGAGGTTTAAATACATTATTTAATGGAGTCTTAATACATTATTTAAAATGAGTTAAAGTAATATTAAAGAAAATAAAAAAGATGATATAATGATATTGGGAGAAAAGGGATTGATATAACTGAATTAAATTCTAGTCTATCATAGCAAAAAGTCAATATATGTTTCTTAAGTGGATAAAACAAAAAAACTAGTATATTACTTAGCAATACACTAATGTACTAATGTTGGATATTGTTGAATATAGCAATATACTAATGTTGAATATTACCAACAAAAGAGCTTTAATTTTTTTAATGTTAAAAATTTAAAAAAAGTCTCTGAAGAAGAAAAAGATCAAATGTTAATTCTCATTGAATCTCAATGGTCAATATGCAATCCTTTGCATTTCTCTAGATTAAACACACACACACACACACACACACACACACACACACACACGTGTGTGTGATTATGAAGTCAAAAGGACTTAATCAAACACAAATGCCAAAACTAACTTGCTATGTGACAGGGCATCTTCAATTCTCTGAACACCAACATCCTGATCTGAAACATGAATAATACTATCTATGAAACATCACCGTTGTAAGAATTAAATGGGATTGAATATTTAAAGGGTTCAGTATAGCTTCTGGCACCAGAAATCTAAATGAATGATCACTTTGTTACAAAGTCCCTTCCCTTGGTGTACAGTTGATAATACAGAGAAGGAACTGGAAGTCCACTTATCTATATTAGTACAAAAATTGAGTTTCTGAAGACAATATAAAAAGTCTCAAACTTTGTTTATTATCTAGACTTCATAAAACACAGGAGAAGCTAAATTTGGACCATCTTAATATAAATTTGTGCAATAATTAAGACAATCATTCAAGGAGCCTTTAATCTAAAAAGTATGAACAAGTAATCCTTGCTCACCAATGATGTCACAAGTGTATGGTTCTGTAACAACCCTTGCTTACTATTTTATAAACTCCATGACTGTATAGCATTAGTGCCTATATCAAGCAATTAATAAATCTTTGTTGAACACTTACTAAATTCTGGGTACTACAAAATAATGTTCTCCAGGTTCCTATGATATGGTGGGAATATACACAAAAAGACAAACCAGATAGTACGTGATAAATTCCAAATGACCATCTTCAGCCCTAAACTCGTCCATGAGAATTATAATTAATACCTAGACAACTACAAAAGAAGTAGTATGTTGTGATGGAAATAGTACTGGCATTGACGTCAAAAGATCTGGTTTATGAGCCAACTCTTCTGAGTGACTGTGTAACATTGCCACTTAATCTCTCTGAGCCTCAACTTGTTCACTAGTAATATACCACCAGGCCTGACTACTTCACATTCTGTTGTGAATGTTAAAATGAGTTGACACATGAGAAATTGCTCTTGAAGGACATACAGACTCTTGCTGGGAAGCTGCTCCCAGCTGTGTCCAAAACAGCTGCTAAATGTTCATCGATTTCCCCAGAACAGATCCTCCAGTTTTCCTCCTTTCATCTCAGACACTAACTTTAATCTTCTTTGCTCTTCCGCATAGCCCTCTCCTCCTACAACAGTTATAGAAAACAAGATCAAATCAGTAGAATGGCCTTTCTTTTCATGGCAACAAAATTATTTTTACTTATCTGTGTAAATGCTTGAAGCCAGGAAAAGGTCGGAAATACAGCTTAGGACTGCTGACTTCCAGCCCATTACTTTGCAGTGTCAAACTGCATATCTATCTACTCACAGGTGACAGAGCAGGGGGGAAAGTGTGTTTCCAATTGGAAATTAAACATTGCACTACCCAGCATTGCCACTGCTTTTACTCACGCATGAGTCACTTGCCAAAGGGTCAAAATTATCTGAGTTCTGCTATCTTGCCGATACTGGTTTGTCAGGCACCAAACATCAAGTTTCCCCTATTTTTTCCCTTTCCCCTACTCTCAAATTTTTAATGTCATCATCTTAGTATGTTTTGTGTTGCTACAAAGAAATAACTGAAGGCTCATAATTTATAAAAAACGAGGTTTATTGAGCTCACAGTTCATGGCTGGCCCTTCTGGTAAAGGCCTCAGGCCACTTCCGTTCATGGTGGGAGGGGAAGGGGAACCGGCGTGTGCAGAGAGTCCATGTTGAGAGAGGAAGTAAGAGAGACGGGGGGAGGTGTCGGGCTCTTTTTAACAACCAGCTCTCACAGTTACTAACAGAGTGAAAACTCACTCACCTCCAAGGGAGGGCATCATCCATTCAGGTGGGATCCATCCCCATGACCTAAACACCTCTCATTAGGTCCCACCTCCAACACTGATGAAATTCCAACATGAGGTTTGGAGGGGACAAATATCCAAACTATAGCAGTCATTGTATAAAGTCTGAAAATATTTATCATGTATCAATAAATACAGAGCAGTTGTTGACCAATATTTTCTTGACCAATATTACTGGTTTGTTGTGGTTACTTTACATGAAGAACTACTTTCTTTAGCTAATGGCTTATGCTGGTACTATCGCTAAACAAGACCAAACTTTGCAAACTCAAAACTATGAGGACCACATTATTGTCTGAAACTCTTCAGAATTGATGCCTTCCAAATCCAGAGAGGCAGGCTGAACTTTGCATAGATAATCTTATCAGTACAAACTCTTATAGCTGAATAAAACTTCACATTTTTGTTTCTAGGCAACCAGAAATATGGCAACTTCATAGTTTTAATGCAGAATCCTACTGTCTTCAAGATCATTTATTGTAATAATTTCTGCACTTCATATAAGCTTATAGGCTTAAATTAGGCCCTGGTTGATTAAAAAAGAGGGAAGGACTGTAATTTGCTTCCTATTCAATTATTGAACATTTTTATGGTTCTAACTACATGTCAAGCACCATTGAAAGAAATAAAATTAAGGCAAAATCCCTTCCCTAAAAATATCTTAACAATCTAATGGGGAACTCTAATACACTCATAAACATCTAAATCAAACTATTACAATAAGTGTTATAAGATAGGTATTTTTACACATGCTAATTTCTTTATTATAATTATTGTGTGCCTATTGTATGCCAGATGCCATACTAGGTATGAGGTACCATTTCATGAATAACATGAAAACGTGAGTGAGGTATTATTTCTGCTCTCCAAGCTTACAATCTAGTGAAGGAAGCAGATAATAAGAAACTGGTTTTACATTATCATATGATAAATACTATAATAGATGTGCAGATACAATCAATGGCAACATCCAAGAAAGACAGCCGGACCCTGTTCTACATAATTCCCTCTACTTACAATGCATTCTCCATCCCTTACTTTGCACACGTATTCCTTTATAACCCTGGTATTCACTCTAAAGAAATAAGCTCAGTGCTAACCTTCTCTGACACTACTTTTACTACACACCCCAGGCAAATTTAGAAACTCTATGCCCTAGACATCTATTCCAGCACTTTACAAATAGTTAGGAACTCTGTAGCCATTTCTTTGAAGGAAAGACTCTGAAGTAAGAATACTGATACTTCACTGTATCATTTAGTTTTTCCAAGACCTGTACCCTTCACCTTAAAGAGTCAAGAAATATTGGCTACTGACCGTATGTGTACACTGACATTGAGTAGTTATTAAATGTAATTCTTCACAATGTCTAAACTATACAAATTAAATCTGACATGAGTACAACTTTTTTTCAGTTTACTAGGGGACTAGCAGAGCAAGTTGATACATCTCTTTCGATAGCTGGAGCATAATGCCTGGTGAGCCCCTCAATGAACATCAAGGGCTTGTGAGGTTAAAACCAAATGTTTGGCTCTTTCCAGTTCTGTGAACTTTAAAGAGAGAACCCTCTCCACACTATTGTATTACACATCTGTCAGGCTCACTAGCACATAGGTACTTCCCATTTTTCCCATAACTCAATTGTTAACTGTCACAAAATATCTGCTTCTTCATAGGTGACATTAAGCGTCAGTTGCCTAAAGAAGTATTATTGCTAGAGCAATACCCCCTTCACCAACCCTCCCCTTGTTAAACATTTTCCCATGGAGTCTCTTTTTTCTGCCTCATTTTCTTTTTAAAAGTCTGGATTTATTACCATTAAGTGATTTTAGTGCATGCAAAATCTCTGAAGTGTATTAAATTCCCAAACGTACAGCAAAGTTGTTACAGATCAAAATATTTGCTTAAAATATTCAGAAGCATTGTCCCCTCTCTTAGAAAGCCAATCTAGTTGTGAAATACATACATACACACACACACACTTTCATTCAGATTTTCTAAGCTGAGAATTGCATATACAAAACAGAGAGCACTAGGAGTACAAATAAATTTACAAAATTTTAAATGTAAAATTTATTTAGAAGCCACGGAATGTTATACTTAAGAAGGAAACCAAAAAACAAGTAGGTTATATCTGTGTTTTGGTTACCTATTGCTGTGTAATAAAACACCCCAAAACTCAGGGCTTAAACCAGTACTTTATTATTCTCTCAGAGTTCTGTGTTTTAATTGGGTCAATAGGGTGGTTTTCACTAGGGGTGTTTCATAGGATTCAGTCAAATAGCCACTGGGGCTGGAGCTATGTGAAAGCATAACTGGTCTAAATGTCCAAGACAGCATCTTCGCTCACATGGCTTCTCCTTGGCTGGGTTGATTGAAATAGCTGGGGAATGTCCTTGAATCTCCATTTCTCCCTTGTGGCCTCGCTGCTTGGCTAGCTTGGGCATTAGCTTACAGCATAATTCTTCCAGAGTGCTTGTTCCAAGAGACCCAGATGAAAAACTGCAAGGCATCTTACGACCTTGTCTCAGAAATCACGCAGCATCACTTCCACCATGTTTTCCTGGTTGCAGACAAGTTACAGGGCATCTCAGCTTTAAGGAAAGATGATTACACAAGAATATGAGTACTGAGAGACCCAGCTCAAGTGTGAGCCATTTGTGAAAACCAGCTCATCAAATATCTAACAGTATTTGTTTACCAATAGTGATACCTTAATTTAATTCTAAATTATATGTCAAATGGGTGGTACCCAAAGGGTTGGCAGAGAATATAAATGTGCAGATCACTCAATAGATTTTATACGATAATGTCTCACAATGATAACATATTAGTAAATGAAAATGTATTTGATTTTTAATTTTCTGTATTCATAAAATGTTCAAATAAATAAAATTTATGGGTAATTTTTAAATCCTCCTTTCTGTTACTACCAATCACTATTCTTTTAAAACTACTGCTATAAAGAAAGTAATAAACAGTATTGGCTGCATACTTCAATAAAAAGATTGCTTTAAGAAAAAGCATTTGATGCATTTGTATTTTACCTCTTTTGCTTTGGTGCAGATTCTAATAAGTGGCAGGGAGGCAAAAAAGCATTAAACAATAACATGCCCAAAAGATGGTATAGCAAAATGAGAGCTATTCCTTCCTGTGACTACAAGAAATTTAACAACATAGGCTGAAGCTTAAGGGAGCCATGTACGTCAAAGGAAACAATCTCTCTACCACAACATGAAAAGACATTCTTCAACTCTAAACTTTTATATCTCCCTGCTGAAAAAGCCTACGTTGCTTACATTTGAGCTCAGTATGACTATGCATACTAATAATATGACTTATTCCAGCACTCACTATTTGGTTAGAATTTATAACTTGATTTGGACCTGACTAGAGATATGATTCTGTTGACTAATCCACTTCTGTCTTAAAACAAGCAGATTATGTTTGTCAGTTTTTGAATGCTATTAGGTTAATTCAATTTAGGAAAGCTAATTGGTTCAGTGTGTTATTTTTAAGAGGAAACATGATTCCAAACCTAAGCTAGACGGTAGAGATGGGTGCTGTCCCGCTCTGCTAGCAATGTCTGAAGTGTTTAGAATCAACAAAGCTCCTCCCGGAGTGGGGTGCATCACAGCCCAGGGCATGAATCCAGCAGCTCCTGAGTGTCCACGGTTTTGAAAATCTGATGCAAGAACAGTTTGTGGGTTGCCTGAGAGCAAAGACCATATTTTTTTTTTCCTGAGATCATGTTAGAAAAAGAAAGAATACCTTCTTAAATAACTAGGTAAGATGACATGCTTCAAGCTGGTCTAGTTCTTGAGGCCTCGTTAAACCTAAAGATTATTGGTCATGCTGTGAGTTTGAATTGCTCTTTACAAAACTTTTCAAGATGTCAGTTTAAATATGCAAGTGTGCAGTATTCCAAGAAACGACAGTTTAATAGGCTGTATTGATTCTTCTGTAATTTTCAGGAATTCATATGCTGCTTGCAGAAACTAATGCCTCAATGACTAATTTATATCTAAGCTATATGAACATCATTCTTTTATCCCAATAACCCAGTATTGCATTCCATTGTTTAACATGGGCAGTAATATTTCAACTGAGGAGATAAACCACAACCCAGACAATTGGTTGCATTATGGTATATTTTATTTTATAAATTATCAGAGACAATAAATGTTTATTTTCTTTTTTTTGACACATTCACTTTCAAATTGAATAACATTGTTCAGATGGTTCTCTATCTATAGTAATAATCTCACCTCAACCCATAATCCTTTTTGTTACTGCTTATTTCCGGTTTAAGAGATTGGCTAATATTGGTCAGAAAATAAATATTTTGTATTGAAGGAGACACATGTATCAGGATTCATTCCATTGAATTCCAGTGAATATTTCCAAATCTCTATGTTATTCTGGTGGAACAAACAGTTAAGGACTAGAAGATTGCAAAATATTTACTTTCCTGTGACTCCGTATGAGGTAAACCAGAAATGAAGTTGGAAACTGACAACAGAGCAGAGAACTCAGCCGACAATAAACCGCAGAGGCCTGATTACTGGTTGTCCTTGTAACAGCACCACGTCCTCATAATCAGGATGTTATGATGAGAAAAAACTTGAGCAAATGAAGTAACTATGAATTAGAGGTAGAGCAATACATGGTTTGATCAAGAGCTGGCAAATTACTGACAGTGGCCTCTTTTTGTGGCCCTTAAGAATGGTTTTTACATTTTTAAAGGAATTTTTTAAAGCGTTTTGCCAACACGGTAAGAATATCTAATACCTATAAAGTGTATATGGAACTTGCTAGAAAATACAATCAGTAGCTAATTATGTTATAAGGTTGGAAACAGAGTACTCTGACCACTTTAAAATAAATGAAGCACTTTTCCATTTTACTGTATTTTCTACCTCCTTGTTCATAAACACAAAATCTGTACCAATAATAAAGTTTTAGCTTTACAGATGTATCCCTACTCTGGAATTTTAGTAGCAGTGCCATTTTCCTATTTGTCTCATTAGTACCTCTAATCACAGTGACTCAGAGACTACAATTCCTAAAAACAGAAGTGGGCAAGAAGTGGCATTGCTTAATAAGAACACATTTTATCGTGGTCAATACAACCCACTGGCAAAATGCTGGGGGTTGGATATTTCCACATCTAGTTGAATGTCAGAAGTCAGAAACTGTTAATGCTCTTGCAGAGACAACTAGAAAAATCTGATAAGCAAAAATACTAGAGGAGAGGAGAGCATTTCTTAGGTGAGCTTACAATCACCTAGAGTCATTTATTAATTCTGAGAGTGGGCTGAGGATCAGGTTGAGCCCAGACAAAAATTCTCCATGGGGAGGGAGAGGGTGGGGTTGGGGGAGGGTAAGAAAAGCATAAACCATTTAGAGGCCATGCAGAGCTGGAATAATAAATTTCCAACTTGAGGGACCTCAAATGCACTGTTTTTCCCAAAGAACATTTGCTGGGTTTTGGAGCTGTGTCAAGGGCCCAGGAGTTAGGAAGAAAGCTCCTGAAGGTCACAGTGAATCACTCACAGTCTCACAGCACAGAGGAAATACAAATGTATTAGTGAGGGGGCTTTCCTCATCTACATGCCAGTCTCCCCTTCAAGACATTTGTCATAATTTGAGGCTGTGTGAGGCTACAGTCTGGAGCTATGGCCTAGGAAAATCAGGACAGACCTTAATCTTTTGAAGACTTTTAAGAATGTAGACACTGACACTTTTAAAGGCACTTAATAAAAAGTCGAAGAGGTCCCTTGAAGAAATAGAAGTAAACTGAACCTTACTAAAACTATAACCCTTCCGTCCAGTTCAGTTCCTGAGGGGCTTCAGGTGATCAATCCCTAATACTAAATGCCAATCAGAGGAAAGTGAGATACCTCTCTGGTGAATGTCAAGGTCATCTGGAGCCTTTATAATTCACAATGTCCCCACTATAATAAAAATTACTGATATGTGAATGAACAAGAAAAAATATGACTAATCATAAAAATAAACATAGACAACAGGAGTAGATACACTGATAATCCAAATAAGAACTTTATAGTAACTAATTAATAAGTATTTAAAAAACAAAGGAACTGAACTTCCAGGTTCCGGTCTGGAGCATCTAAGAAGCTTGGAAGTTGTCACTGCCATGCACACAACAAGAACAAAGCAGAACACACTGAAAAGTCACAATTTTTCTTAGATTCATCAGAGAATTGAAATCACAGGACAAGCCACTGCCCCAGTAATTGGAGAGACAGACAGGCAGATACAGAGAATTAGAACTTACTAGAGCCCAAACCCAAGAGCACAAACCACCACTGGAACCAGTACTGGAGTAGGAAAACCTAAATTATAATTGAAAAACTCCTAGAAGATTAGGGGGCACAAGTCAGGATTTAAAACCCCAGGGGGCCCAGTATTGGGGGAAACCCACACTTTTTGAATTTTACCTCCAGTTTTACCAGGCTTTCCAAGTGAAGACTGGAGAAAAATCCCCACATGGTTTTGACAGAGGAAGGGGGAAAGTAGCAATTTTGAAATAAGCCCAGAGCAT
Source organism: Propithecus coquereli (assembly GCF_000956105.1). NCBI lineage: Eukaryota > Metazoa > Chordata > Mammalia > Primates > Indriidae > Propithecus > Propithecus coquereli. The sequence goes on from NW_012149507.1 coordinate 6,040,472, forward strand.
TCTATTTTTCTTAATAAAGTGTGCGCTCAAAGGAAATTATTTCACCGGAGCCTAATTGACTTTGGTTTTACCAAAGTCTATCCAACCTTGGAGAATGGAAATATCCAGCTACAGCCTTCTCTAGCCTTTCACTTGGGTGAAGCAAAATGCCCAGCTACAGCCCCACTACCCTTCCTCTCTCACCTAAGGAGGGGTGGGGTGAGAAACATTTGTAAATGTCATAGCCCAGGGGCAAAGGCTGCCTAAAGGCCAGAGACCTAATGTAGAACTGTAGAACACTTTCCCTCCCCCAGCACCTTACCGCCACATCAATAGGGCTCCTGGATAATGGTAACAGGGGAATGCAACTGAAGAACTGCATATCAGACATTTTTAAGAAATCTCTAGGGAACTAGCACTACTGTAGAAAACAGTATGGATATTCCTCAAAAAACTACAAATAGAACTTCCATATGGTCCAGCAATTCCACCACTGGGCATTAATCCAAAAGAAAAGAAATGGTATATTGAAGAGAAATCTGTACCCGTGTGTTTATTGCAGCACTATTCACAACAACCAAGACGTGGAATCAATGTAGGTGTCCAACAACAGATGAATGGACAAAGAAATGTGTATATATACACAATGGAATACTATTTAACCATAAAAAAGAATGAAATCCTGTTATTCATGGCAACATGGATGGAACTAGAGAACATTATGTTCATTATGTTAAGTGAAATACGTTCTCACTCATATGTGGAGGCAGAAAAAGTTGATATCAGGGAAGTAAAAAGTAGAACAGAGGATACTAGAGGCTGGGAAGAGTAGGGGGAAGGAGAGATAGGGAGAGATTTGTTAAAGGATAAAAATTACAGCTAGATAGGAGAAACAAATTCTAGTGTTCTACAGCACTGTGGGATGACTATTTTAACTATAATACATTATACAGTTTTGAATAGCTAAAAGGATATTGAATGTTCCCAACACAAAGAAATAACATATGTTTGAGATGATGGATATGCTAATTACCCTGATCCGATTAATATACCTTATATGTATGGAAACATCACTAAGTACTCCATATACATGTACAATTATATTTCAATTAAAAAATAAAATATAAAGCAAATCTAACAAAAAACTAAATCCAACTATATGACATTCTGAAAAGACACGACTATGGTGACAGGAAAAAGATCAATGGTTGCCAGGGGTTCATGAGAAGGGAGGGAGAGATGAATAGGAGGAGAATGGGATTTTTAGTACACTAGAACAATTCTGCATGATATTGTAATGGTGGACACATGACACTACACATTTGCCAAAATCCATGGAACTGTACAACACAAAGACTGACTCCCAATGTAAACTATAGACTTTAGTTAATAATAATGTGTCAATATTAGTTCATCAATCGTAACAATTGTATCCTAGTAATACAAGATATTAATAATAGGGAAACCTATAAACAGGGGAAGAGAGGACTTACAGGACTCTCTGTACTGTCTGCTCAATTTTCTGAAAACCTAAAATTTTTCTAAAAATTAAAATCTATGAATTTTTACAAAGTATATCATTCTAAATTAATCTCTGTTGCAAAAATTAGTAATTATTACATATAAATTATGGTGTTCATATACATATCTATAGCTTTTCACATCTACTTGGCTGTTTTTTTAAGTAAATTTCAAAAACTTAAATTCTTGAATATTTATGTGCTAAACTAAAAAACGAATACAGCATATATTATCTTATAACTCTTGAGGTTTTAGCTAGCAAATATTATATAAGGCTAGCTATTTCTCTATTACTGATTCAAAATGAATAACAATTTCTTTCAAAACTGGAAGGTCTTTGAATATATTGGTCAACTCACATAATTTAAATTGTTGCCGTGTATAATTCTGACTATTAGAGAAAATTTGGAAAAGAGTTACAGAAACTATTGGAGACATGAAGAAACAAAGTATAAGGAAAATCAAAGCAAAAAAATATAGATTCTTCATGAGGAGAGGAGAAAAGGTATTTAATTTTCTGCAAGAGTAAATGAATCAAAGAAATGACAAAAAAGATATTTTTAATCATTTAACTCAAAACATCAGTTTTTCATAACTTTAAAAGAACAAAACAGGCCATTTTTTGTTATTCTTTAAATTTTTATGGTTTTTATTCTGAAATGATCTCAAATTCATAGAAGTGTCCAGTATAGTAAAAAGAAACTTTTTTCTTCAGTTGATTAAGAGTAAGTTGCCAACTTGATGATGCCACATCAGCCCCCAAACAGTATACACTGACAACAAACAAGACTTCCTCTCTCACAACCACAGCACAACTACCAAAACTCAAGAAGTTAACATTGATCTCATACTAACATCCAATCCTCAGAAACCACTCAAGTTTCACCAGTGGTCCCAATGGCGTCCTTTATAGTAAAAGGATATAGTTCGGAATCATGTGTAGCCTCTATTTGTAGCATCTCTTCACAGTCCATCAGTCTGGAACCATTTCTCAATTGCTCCTTGACTTTTATGACTGTGACACTTTAGAAGATATCAGGCTTGTTATTTTGTAGACTATTATTTGATGTGGATTTGCCTGATGTTTTCTCATAATTAGATGCTGATAATACAGTCATGCATCACTTAATGACAGGGATACGTTCTGAGAAATGCATTGTTAGGTGATTTTTGTCATTATGCAAACATCCTAGGGTGCACTTACACAAACCTAAATGGTACAGCTTACTACAAACCCAGGCCGCCTGGTATAGCCTTTTGTTCCTAGGCTACAAACCTACACAGTGTGTTACTGTACTGAATACTGGAGACAATTGTAACATAATGGTAACTATTTGTATATCTAAATGTATATAAGCATAGAAAAGTTTCAATAAAAATACAGTACAAAAGATTTTTTAAAAAAGGTACACTTGTATAGGTCACTTACCATGAATGGAGCTTGCAGGGCTGGAAGTTGCTTTGGGTGGGTCAGTGAGCGAGTGCTGAGTGAATCTGAAGGCTCAGGGCATTACTATACGCTATCGTAGACTTCATAAACACTGTACAATTAGACACTAAATTTTATAAAATATATTCTTCTTTC
>NW_012149507.1:6045941-6057661 GCF_000956105.1 Propithecus coquereli
TGGAACCACTTCCTTCTGGACACACAGCTGCCCACAGCTGCTGCATGGTTACTTCCTGACAAACACAGCTTTACTGCTGTGGGGACAATGTCTGTCCCACCAGAGGAGCAGGCCAGGATCGTCCCAGTGCCTACGTGAACTGCTGCTAAACAGTGACAAGGGCGTTAGGAAAACGGCCTTCTCAACTCTTAGGGATTACAGCGCATGCCCCAAAGAAGTCATTTCCTCTATCTCTTTAATCTTTCAGCCCAGAAAAGAATCATTTGCTGAATGATCCTTAGTGCTGTGAACTAAAAATAAAATCCTAAGCCACTAACTGAACAGACCCCTTTCAGCCAAGGGGACCCCAGAAAAAAGCCTTAAAACTGAGCTTCCAGCCATGATGGGATGGGAAGTGTAAAACCCAATTACGCATGCGTGTTTTTCTGTTCATAAATATTCATGACTCCTTCTATAGCTTGTTAAATATGTATATTTAGCCAGCCCACTGAGTATAAGATTCTGTTCCCTTTGGTCCCTTAAGCTTATGGCCGGAGTACTGTTTCCTCGCCTGTCAGAATGGCCACTGCAAGTTGAGATCATGAGAAATAATAACCTCTTCTTTACAGAAAAAATATAAATCTTGTATTTTTTCACTATTCAAGTTTTCGATATATCTACGTAGATTTAAATGATTTCATACCATGTAAAAGCTTTTTATCTTACTAAAATAAAAACCAACGAAAAGCTGCTCCATTTCCCTAAGTTTCTCCTACAACCTTTTGTTTTAATTCTATTATATCAATGTACTTATTTCATATTGCATCAGATAATATATTATAGCTATTGCTAAAAGTCTTTGAGAGCTATTAAGAAACAATGACTATTATGTAAAGTCATTATCTCATCACCTCCTACCTCAACTAATCTATTTTGAAAAATATACGCTTTCATATGTGGAGTTTCTTAAGTAAACACCTGTGTTATTGTTAAAATGTTTTGTCTGAGTGCTCTTAAAAGTGATGATTCAATTTTCAGTTTGTAAACTCTTAAAGTCTTTATCCACAAGGAAGAATCATCATTTTCTAAAGAAAAGGTCACTATATGAAATAGTCATGGTTCTGACTAAATAAAGATTTATAAAGGCATTGCAGGTTTTATTTACTGCAATTATATTGAAAACTATTTCTCACAGAAAACAAACAAAGGGATTATCTCCTTCACTAGTATAGCATTACGCTTTTATCAATAAATAACTGTATTTTACATAACTTCATTTATCAGTGCTAAAGGTTGCAATGTCCAAATATAAGAATAATGATAATAATTTCCCTTTGTAGGTTTAAGTCTGTGAAAAGTTTTCATATGCATTACTTCTTTTGATAAAGCAATCCTGTGACAGTCGGTGGTTTTCATTCATATATTTTACAAATGAGATAACTGAGGTTTATAAAGAATTTCAATGGATTACCCAAGATCTCATAATGAAAGACCTCCATCTTGAACCCGGATTCTTCACGCCACCCTCCACGTCACCCATAGCTATGGTAACAGACTGCTTTAACCTCCAGCCCATTACTAGTTGCAACTCGTATCATTAGCAGTAAAGAAGGCTGGCAGAAAGAGTGTGTGGAATTGTGCAATTTTACCATTACCAATGGAGGAACACCTCAAAGAACATATCTTCCCAGTAGCCACTGGCGTACTTTTTGCACAATAATAAAGACTCACAGAGTTCTCTATAGTTGACCTACCACTTCTGTGTTCATTATCTCATTTGATCTTCACAACATACCTGTGAGATAGCAGATAAAGCAGATGTTAACAAGTCCATGTATTTGGTAAATGGAGAAACCAAAGCTCAGGGAAGTCAACAGATTCCCGAAGTTCATACAGTCAAGTGCATGGCATAGTTGGTTTGGGATACAGCGCTACTGGTGCCCAGGTCTTCTCAATTCAAATCCTGAACTATTTTACTCCATTAACATGGAAGATGAACAAAAATATAGTGAATTTTTAACAACATTATCTAAACTCTCTACTGCCTACTGATGGAATTTCACATTTAATGAATATTTTCCAATCTAAACTTTTTAATTTTCACTTCCAGAAAATACATTTTTGATTAAAAAATTATACCCAAATAGCTCTGCTTAAGATATTTGAGCTGAATACAGGAAATCCCTCATTTTCACAGGAGACTTCTGTAATGCCTAAGCTCTAAAGCCAGTTAGTGAGTAAGGAACTTGGCGTTTTCCTATTTTGTTTTTTTCTAAGGGGTAAAAATGAAGAGTTTTCTCCTGAGAAAAGTGAGACACTGAAATATTTTCTGCCAAAATGAATGTTATTAAAAAGGTGAGATGTGTGCAACATAATTATGAGGCCCCTTTCTATATAACTAGAGATTGAATTCCCCCCTCAGTAATTACATAAATCATGTTTATGAGATTCTGCTTTTCACCAAATGACTACATCATAGTTGCTAAGTGCTGAGTATACCCATGTTCCATGTACAGGTCCTGTGGTCCCTGTTGGAATCTTGTTCTCTTGAACCATGCATTCCAGCCCTGGCTGCCAAGTATTTTTATGTCTTCAATAAACTAAACCGAACCAAGCTATTATTACTGAATTGCACACTATTAGAAGCTGAATGTAGCTGTTGGTGTATTACCATGGGAAATAAAAACTTATTATGTTCATTTTGTGCATAATCTAGACAGTTGCATTTGCAAGCAATCAGCGTTTGCAAGGGCTGTTTCAGTTCTGGAGAGGTTGCACAGGAGTCCTCATCATGGTTTCTGTGACTGCCTGGGATTCGTAAGCTACCTGCCACAGAATTAGTTATGCAGGAATTGAAGGATGAAAATTGTTCTCCAGGCTCCAATGATGTCTGTTTCAGTTGCTTAAAATAATCTTGTTCTTCATGCATGCAAAAGTGGGCTTTATGTAAAAACAACAATACTAATGAAATGAAATAAAGCAAGGAGGATGGGCAAGAACCATGTAGATGAATTGCGTGAGGTGAAAAGCAACAATGAATTTAATGCTATAGACATTCCATCACCAAGGAGACTGTAAAAGAAATATAATTTCCAGAGAAACAATGATTTAAGAACATTTTGCTAAACAGAAAGAAAAAAAAATGTTTTTTTCCAGCACAATATTTATGGCAAAAGTAGTAGGATTATTAGCTAATATCTCTACCTCCATTAAATGGAAGCCAGAAGTAGACATAAAACTAAGCCCAGCTTAGAGCAATTAACTTTTAATTATTGAAGTCTCTCCTAGCCAAGGAGCTATACTTTCTTTTCTTTTCTTTCTTTTCTTTTTTTTTTTTTTTTTTTTGAGGAGAAGGAAAGAGAAGTTTATTACTTTGCTGGCAAAGTGGGAAAATGGCAGACTATCATCTCAAAATCCAAATTCCTATACATAAGCAGACATACACATGAACAGAAACTTTTCAAAAGAAGACAGAATAATGGCCAAGAAACATATGACAAAATGCTCAACATCTCTAATCATCAGGGAAATGCAAATCAAAACCACAATGACATATCACTTATCTCCAGTGAGAATGGCCTTTATCAAAAAATCCCAAAACAATAAATGTTGGCGTGGATGCAGAGAGATAGGAACACTCATACACTGCTGGTGGGATTGTAAACTAGTGCAACCTCTGTGGAAAGCAATATGGAGATACCTTAAAGAGATACAAGTAGATCTACCATTTGATCCAGCAATCCCATTACTGGGTATCTACCCAAAAGAACAAAAGACATCTGCACTCGAATGTTTATAGCAGCACAATTCGCAATTGCAAAGATGTGGAAACAACCCAAGTGTCCATCAATACATGAGTGGATTAATAAAATGTGGTATATGTATACTATGGAGTACTATTCAGCTATAAGAAACAATGGTGATATAGCATCTCTTGTATTTTCCTGGATAGAGCTGGAACCCATTCTACTAAGTGAAGTATCCCAAGAATGGAAAAATAAGCACCACATGTACTCACCATCAAATTGGTTTCACTGATCAACACCTAATTACACATATAGGAATAACATTCATCAGGGGTCGGGCAGATGGGAGGGGGGAGGAGGGTATGGGTATATACATACATAACGAGTGTGATGCGCACTGTCTGGGGGATGGACATGCTTGAAGCTCTGACTCGGGGCAGGGGGAAGGGCAATATATGTAACCTAAACATTTGTACCCCCATAATATGGTGAAATAAAAAAAAAACAAAAGAAATACAGAGCTTTTAAAGGCAGGGCCCTCAGTTCTAGGTTACTGTCATTAACGATTCTCATCATCCCATCTCTACTGAAGAGAAAGCCTGTGACCTCTGCCCAGCTGGGGGGCCCACCCAGACCTCTGCAGGCCAGGCACTGGGCCTGGGATGGAGCCACGGTTCAGCTGAGCCACCTTCTGTAACACAAAGAGCAAAAGACATTCCCCTGATGGGATGATGGACATCAGCAGTTCAGAGAAGAGGCCAAGCAGATGGAAAATGGCATGCTGGTGATGGACGTCGTGGACAGGCAGCTGAGGAGACTGCTCCACAGCTCCTCCTCTACAGTGAGGCTAAGCCATATTTTCAACAATACCCTTGATTACAACATTGCTTCTTCCCGAGCCCCACAGTAGTTCACAATTGCCATGATCCAAATGGGATCATGGATTGTGTCTTTTTAAGAGTTTCTAGGGTCAATAAATAGTTTTATATTCCTTTAAAAAAAAAAAGAGTTTCTATCACAAAAATCTCTCTTTGGCATTCCCAAAGGTTATTACTCAAACCTATCTCATTTTGAAGGTTTTATGGATAATCACACTAAGAAAAGACAAAAACACACAAACAGCAAAAATAAACATGATGAAATTATAAAGACTACGGAGTTCTTATAGTCACAGTCTTTTGTCTATAGCTGCTCATCACTTTATGTCAGTACTAAGCTAAGGGTGAATCTTACCACACACCCCATTCCTACTGCCCCAGGGCCCCTCCGCCACTGTGTCTCAGGTTCCAAAGTACAACGGAGACAGCCTTTCCCAGACTGCAGATCTGGGGAAGAGAGAGATTCCCCCTTGTCTCCAGCAATTTCTTCTTTAAAGAAATTCAGACTGATTGACACCAATTTCAGTGAGTTATTCTCAACTATAGAAAAGTGGTATCCTCCAGTCAGTACTTCATAGGACTATTCTTAATAAATCACACTTTTCCTCTATTTATTCTCATTTTATAAAAATAAAAAATAAATCTCTCCTTTCTCCTTCTCTACTACAATTACCATTAATACCTATGTTGTACCAAATATCAGATATAAGTAAAAAGTTGATACCATGAACATCAAGAAGAAAAAAAAAGAACTTATCACACAATGATGTGTTTTATCACAAAAATATGCCACACTTTATTTTTTAAGGTCTCATGCAAATCAGCCCATATGTTCATTTATTCATCCAGCAAATATTTATTAAATGCCTACTATGGGTTGGCATGTGAATTTGTTCCCAGTAAATGAGTCAGCTGGGAATGGAAATGTTACTATATTAAAGTGTCAATATTGTATGTCAATATTTGTCTGAATAAAGGTGGCACTAGTACAGCCACTGTTGTCACAAAGCATGTGTATGGACGGGGTGATGGTAGGGACACGTGTCTACCTTGCTCCTCAGTAATCAAAAGCCCTCAGAACTGGGACACTGCATTTCCCTTCTGTAACTCCATAAAGCTTTGAAGAGTGTCTTGAATGCATCGTTTATAAAACAAATGATTAATATTGAACTTCAGATCACCATTTTTTTAAAATAAGACTTCTTACTATTCATAGGAAAGATTACAGATATCAGATTCAGCTATAAAGGAAACCAAAAATGAAAATTCAGACAGGTACCCTAATATTTATGTGTTTGAACATCACAGACAAATAGGCTTTAAGAGTATATAAAATGTCGCCCACCAGATTATAGACCAAATATCACAGGAGGGAAGAAATGTAGCAGATTACATGGACTGTGCCCCCGGCATGGTTCTTAAAGAAAATGCTAAGAACATTACCAGGTTGAAGCAGCCTCAATTTGGAGCCCAGAACAGAGTTTACAATATAAGAATAATGGGTCTTTTTGATGTTTTTCCTCCAGATATACAGAAGATAGTTTTCTTATAACAATGAATTATCATCTACCCTGGAATCAAATTTTAAAGGTCACAGATTTATGTGTAAGAACTGTAACTTTATTTTCCTTATCTCATCTTGCTCTGGGGCTTCCATGCCTATGATGGCAGCAGAGGAGGGCAGAATAGGGAGAGGGATTTTTAAAGCTGCCAATTAAAAGGAATTGAGTCTCCTCCAAGTTATCTTGTAGTCCCTTTCAGGCATTCAAATCCAAGTTCAAATCTCTCTCAGAACTTTTCTCCTAGAGAAAAGTTCAAACTCTCTCTTTATTTCCTCCCAGACCCCTCACTCCATGTGTTGAGAGCTGTGTGCAAGGAGAATTACAGCAACCAGGAAGGGTTTGTGGTCTATTTTGCACTTTGGGACATTGCTGCATCTGGAAGGACGTCCCTTGCCCTTCTGAGGCTCTGGCCACGCTGTGCAGGTGAATCCTGAAATGTAGCATCACACTCTGCACAAAGCCAAGGTCACTGGCCTTTGCCATTGCCTCCCACTGCAAGGGGCCCTCATTCCCCATCAGATCCCAGGTTTCCCAATTTCTCTAGGACAAAAAGGACACTTAGAATATCCTATAAACCATTCCCAAGCAGTGATAAGAAGTGGGAGTAAAAACTCTGCGGAAACATCTCAAACCAAACGTGGTACTTCTCACCAAGCTATTTGGAAGTGGAAAAGGGCTTCAACAGTCATCAAGAAATAGTCCCCAAACCTATTCAGATATTTTAACCCTTGCCATTCAACTCCTGTGAGTTTCAAAGGAAGGGGTTAGAAGTAGGAAAGCTCTCTTCCTGTCTCTCTCCTTCAAGATTCCCACGTCCAAGGCAACACTAAAGGTGCTTCTCTTCTCTTTCCTATCTAACAGAAACTACGCCTAAGTCACATCTCCGCCTTGTCTAGGTGGCCTTGGGCTAGAGCTAGAAGGTTAGAAAGGCTGCAGAGGAAGGAACTGGATTGTGGGAAAGATGATATACAGGGATAAATTATGACTCTGTTACACCTAAAGTAGAACATGCTTGGTGACCTTTGAAAGAATCTCAAAAATGCACTTACTGAATAGAAGCATGGGTGTCCTTCCATTTTAATTGCTTAGTATTTCAAAACTGGGGTGTGGCCATCATTGTTGGGGAGTTCTCCTCTGGATTCTTTGAGGGCAAAGGTCTCTTGGACAGTTAAAGTTTGTAGATTTACCATTTCCTTGGGAGTTAACCCTATTTACTATACCAAAGGGTAGAGCTTTACTAAGAGACAGCCAATTGTCAGGAAATTTTCCAATGTGATATAGAAATTTAGTCTCCTAGACTTAGTCACCAATGATGACTCTACTATAAACTTGATAAAAAGTAATTAAGTGGCTACGTATGAAATCAGATATTACCATTCTAATTATTTTTAGTTTAAAAATACAGAAAATAACAAACTAAAGCACCCTAGAATGAAGAGCTATTTATTAATAGTGTATCATTTTTACTCTGAAGTACAGGCAAAGGTCTCTTTTGTTTCTCTCCCAAGTCTCATTTCTCTCCAACCCCAGAGGATGTTTAATAAAGAATTTATGTAATTTTTAAAGAATGATATTCAGGCCGGGTGCGGTGGCTCACGCCTGTAATCCTAGCTCTCTGGGAGGCCGAGGCGGGCAGATTGTTTGAGCTCAGGAGTTCGAAACCAGCCTGAGCAAGAGTGAGACCCCGTCTCTACTAAAATTAGAAAGAAATTAATTGGAAAACTAAAAATATATAGAAAAAATTAGCCAGGCATGATGGCGCATGCCTGTAGTCCCAGCTACTCGGGAGGCTGAGGCAGAAGGATCGCTTGAGCCCAGGAGTTTGAGGTTGCTGTGAGCTAGGCTGACGCCACAGCACTCTAGCCCGGGCAACACAGTGAGATCCTGTCTCAAAAAAAAAAAAAAAAAAAGAATGATATTCAGTAAAAGTATAAATTAGTATCTATATATTATTTTTAAAATATATTTGTAGTAAAAACATATAATGGTGTCTTTAGAAATTACTTATTCACATTAATGGACTATAGCATTCCATTATATGACAATTATCTATTCCCCTCCTGATAGAGATTTGTATTCATTTTCAATATTTTAAACTTAAAATTAATTCTATATCTAACAACTTCACACTTATGTCTTATACATCTAATACATGTACTTTCTAAGATAGGATAGTAATTTTCACATTATCCAACAGTATATGAGCTTTTTCATTTCTGAATATTTTTGGTACTGATGAATTTTTGAGTTTTGCTAATCTGGGGTAGGTAGATAAAATAGTTTCTCATTATTGTTATAGGATGCAGTTACCTAAATATTAGTAAAATTATCTTTTCATACTTGTGGGTATTTCAGCTTCCTCCTCCAATGTGAGAGTCTTCTCATTTTTTGATGTTGTTTGTGATTTTCATGTTGATTTAAAGTTATTTGTGTTTTTAATTTATGTTGCAAATCTTTTCCTAGTTGGTAACTTCTTTTTTAATTCTAATAGTTTATAGATCAGCTTTGAGTTTTTAAAAAATAGATTAGCATATTATATGCAAATAGGCATTTGTTGAAAGAAATTTTGTCACCTTCTCTCAAAGCCTTACATTTATTTTTTTATTCTCTAAATTGTCTACTTGTGCCTTCCCTTTTATATTATTGACATGTCTATTTTATTCCTTATAAAATTTCTTTGGCTCACTATTTTACTAATTTCTGCTCTTCATTACTTTCTTCCTTCTGTATGTTTTTGTGTTTTGTTATTTTTTCTAAATTGTAGTCCTGAATGGTCAAATATTTTCATTCTATTTTGCTCTTTAACAAATATACTGAAGGATATAAATGTCCCTCTTTTCAATCTTTAGCTACATCCCATAAATTTTAATATATAGTGCTTTCATGATCATTGATACTAAAATTTATCTAAAAGTTTCTATTTTTCATTGTATTTCTTTAATTTATAAGTTATCAGTCATTCAAGTGTGTGATTATTTACATTTATATTTTATTTTTGTTTTCAAATTTTTCCCAATCTTTATAATTTTGAAATGTTTCAAATATTGAGAAAATTAAAAGAGTATTATAGCCATATACTACCCACCTAGATTTAAAAACCTTTAACATTTTTGCCATATTTCCCTCCTTCTCTCACTATACAAATATTCAATCTGTTTTGATGAACCATTTAAAAATGAACGGTAGACATCACGTCTTCACCCCAAATTTCTTCAGTATGCATTTCTTTAAAATAAGGATATTCTCTTACCTAATACATGACAACTAAAAAATAGAATAATAATTCGATAATATTACCTACTATGCAGTCCATAGTCAATTGCTCCAATGTCTTCTACATAATTTTTTCTGATCCAGGTATCAGTCAAAGTTCATAAACTGCTTTGTTAGATTTCTTTAGTCTCTTTTAAATTTGAACTTTCTTCCACATTTTAAAGTTCCTTTTACTATTTAAAGAATCGAAATCAGTGTGATTGTTCCCCTGTTGTCATTCAACTCTTTTCTCTAACTCTTGTATTTTCTCTAGACCAGGAGTTAGGTCTAGAGGTGTATGAATTGAAGTTAATGCTTAAAGGAAGAATATTTTGTAGGTCATGGTGTGTACCTCATATTAGACCATATCTAGAGACATAATGTCACATAATCTCATTATTGGAGACACTAAATTTAATCACTCTTCAAAGGAGGTATAAGTCAAATCTTGCCATTATAAAAGTTCATTTTTCCTCTTTATAATTAGCAAGGGATGTATGGTGTAATACTTTGACACTATGCACATACCCTTTCCAGACACTTTTTATGTAGTGGTTTTAGTATCCATTGTAGAGCTTCTCTTGAATTTTGGGGAAAGGCAAAATGGTGATTCTCTGACTGTATCATTCCTTCTTCTATAACAATGAGCTTTTCTCTCTTTAAAACCTTTAACCATCTTTTTCCTGTCATTTATTTAATCATTTAGAGCAGTGGTCCCCAATCTTTTTGGCACCGGGGGCCGGCTTCACAGAAGACAATCCTCCCACAGACGGTGGGTACGGAGTGGGGAGATGGTCCCAGGATGACCCAAGCACAACACATTCATTGTGCAGTCAAACCTCTCTGCCAATGACCATCTGCACTTGCAGCTGCCCCCAGCGCCAGCACCACCGCCCCAGCTCCACCCTAGATCATCAGGCACCAGACTCTCACAAGGAGTCAGAAACCTAGATCCCTAACAAGCGCAGTCCTCCGTAGGGCTCACCACGCTCCTATGAAAATCTAATGCCGTGCAGATCTGACAGGAGGCAGCACCCACGTGGTGATGCCAGTAATGGGGAACAACAGCAAGCACTGATGAAGCCTCACTGGCCCGCCTAACACATATCTCCTGCTGCGCCACCAGGGCCCCCAACAGGCCAGAAACCAGGCACTGATCCATGACTGGGTTGGGGACTGCAGGTTTAGAGTATTACAATTAACTTGTAGGTTTTTAAAATTTAACTAATTATACTCAGTATTGTCCTGAATGCTCAAACGTTCTCAAATCTGAATGATGGAGCTGCTTCAAGCTGCCTCCTATGTCTTTTTGACATTCGAGTTTGAGCACTCCCTTGCTGATAGGTGCAAAAAGATGTCTCAAGCTCACCCTGTACTTTCCTGCCCTAGATCTGAAAGTAGCCTTCTTCAAGGAGCCCTAGTTCCTTTTAGTTAAAAGCCATTATTTAGAAACCAGAATTTGAGCACTGTGTATGTTCATTGCCATGGGAGGATCTTTCCATTTAGGCCATTTCAGTGAAATGGGCTAGGTGTGTTTATGTGTGTGTGTGAGAGTTCATATTATTAGTTACATATGTATTTGTACCACTTTTTCATTAAAAATCTCATTTTCTTATAACATCAATCTATTTATATATTGACTTTATGTTACAATATAATAAAATGTTTTCAATCATCATATTATTGCTAACAATGAATAATACAGTCAATAAATTTTAATATTTCTTGGTGATTTTTGTCCTTAGAATATATCCCACTAAGGACGCACAGTCAGATTATTTTCACTAAAGATTAGTTGAACTAATTCTGTTCTCTATGATTATATTATAAAGTTGATATATTATTGGGTTCATTTACACTTTTGTATTCAATTTTAGAGTTTGTTTTCTGATCCTTTATTTTTTATTTCAAAATATTAAGGGGGTACAAATGTTTTTGTTACATGGATAGCTTTTATAATGCTTCAGTCAGGGCTGTTAGTGTGCCCATCACCTGAATAGTATTCATTGTACCTGTTAGGTTTTTACTTCTCCATTCCTTCCTACCTCCCCACTTCTGATTTCCAATGATTTTTACTCCTCTCTGTGCCCATGTGTGCCCATCAATTACTTCCAAATTATTAGAGAGTACATGTGGTGTTTATTTTTCCATTCTTGAAATACTTCACTTAGTATAATAGTCTCTAGCTCCATTCAATTGCTGTAAAGGACATTAATTCATTTCTTTTTATGGCTGAGGAGTTCTCCATGGTATGTATGTGTGTGTGTGTGTGTGTGTGTGTGTGTGTGTGTGTGTGTGTGTGT
>NW_012149507.1:6057711-6060144 GCF_000956105.1 Propithecus coquereli
GTGTGTGTGTGTGTGTGTGTGTGTATGACATTTTATTAATGCATTCATGAATTTATTGGCACTTTTGTTGATTCCACATCTTTCCAGTTATGAATTATGCTACAATAAACATTTAAGTGCATGTGTCATTTTGATGAAATGACTCCTTTTTTATCAAAATATTAAGGGGGTACAAATGTTTTTGGTTACCTGAACCACTTTTGTAATATTTGAGTCATGGCTAGAAGTGTGTCCATCACCCAAACAGTGTTCATTGTATCTGTTAGGTAGGTCTTCATCCAACCTCTCCTCTCCCTTTCCCCTTCCTTGATTTTCCTTAAGTCTTATGTCCCTCTATGTACATGTGAGCTCATCAGTTAGTTCCAATTTAATAGTAAGTACATGTGGTGTTTGTTTCTCCATTCTTTAGATACTTTGCTTAGCAGAATGGTCTCCAGCTTCATCCAAATTGTTGCAAAAGACATTAATTCATCCTTTTTTATGGCTGAGTAGTATTCCATGGTATACATATACCACATTTTATTAATCCATTCATAAAGTGATGGGCACTTGGGTTGATTCCACACCTTTGTAATTGTGAATTTTGCTATGATAAACATTTGAGTGCAAGTATCTTTTCGATAAAATGACTTCTTTTCCTTTGGGTAGATACCCAGTGGTGGAATTGCTGGATCAAATGGAGGTCTATTTTCAGTTCTTTGAGGAATCTCCATACCGTTTTCCATAGAGGTTGTACTAATTTGCAGTCCCATTGACAGTGTATAAGTATTCCCTTCTCTCGGCATCTATGCCAGCATGTATTGTTTTTGGACTTTTTAACAAAAGCCATTCTATAACAACAGGGGTATGTGATATCTCATTGTGGTTTTAATTTGCATCCCCCTAGTGATTAATGACATTCATTATTTTTCATATGTTTATTGACCATTTGTCTATCTTCTTTTGAAAAGCTTCTGTTCATGTCTTTTGCCCAATTTTTAATGGGCTTGTTTGTTTTTTTCTTGCTGATTTGCTTGAGTTCTTTGTAGATTCTGGTTATTAATCCTTTATCAGATATATAGCTTGCAAATATTTTCTCCCATTCTGTAGGTTGTCTATTTGCTCTGTTGATTATTTCCATTGCTGTGCAGAAGCTTTTTAATTTAATCAAGTCTCATTTATTTACTTCTGTTGTTGCTGTAATTGCCTTTGGAGATTTAGTCATAAATTCTTTGCCTGGGCCAATACCTAGAAGAGTCTTTCCTGTATTTTCTTCTAGAATTTTTATGATTTCATGCCTTACATTTAAGTCTTTTATCTATCTTGAATTAATTTTTGTAAGTGGTTAGAGATAGGGTCCTGTAAATAGATGAAAAAATACAACCCAAGAATCTACTGTCTCCAGGAAACACATCTAACCCACAAGGACTCACAGAGACTCAAGATAAAGGGATGGAAAAAAAATATACCACACAAATGGAAACCAAAAGAGAGCAGGTGTAGCCATTTAGATCAACAATGGTAAAGAAACACAAAGATGGTCATTATATAATGGTAAAGGGAGCACTTCAACACAAAGACATAATAATCCTAAATATTTATGCACCTAACACAGGAGCTCCCAGATTTATAAAGCAAACTCTAGTAAATCTAAACATAGAGATAAACAGTAGCATCATAATTACAAGAGACTTCAAAACCCCACTGACAGAGCTAGACAAATCAAAGCAAAAAATAAATAAAGAAACACTGGTCTTAAACAGGACTCTAGAACAAATGGACCTAACAGACATTGACAGAACATTCTACCCAAAAACGACTAAATATACATTCTTCTCATCAGCACATGGGTCATTATCTAAGACTGATCATAACTTAGGCCACAAAACATATCTCAAAAAATTCAAAAAAATCAAAATCCTACCAGGTATCTTCTTAGATCACAGTGGAATAAAACTAGAAATAAATTCCAGGAGAAACACTCAAATCTACACCAAGTCATGGAAATTAAACAACCTGCTGCTGAATGATTATTGGGTCAATAATGAAATTAAGATGGAAATCAAAAGATTCCTCAAACTGAATGACAAAGGGGACACGAACTATCAAAATCTGTGGGATTCAGCAAAAGCAGTCCTAAAGGGAAAATTCATAGTTTTAAATGCCTACACCAAAAAGCCAGAAAGATCACAAATTAACAACCTAATGTCACATCTCAAGAAACTAGAAAAGTACAGCTTAAAGTCAGGTAAACTGATACCTCCCAGTTTATTCTTTTTACTTAAGATTGCTTTGGCTATATGAGGTCTTTTCTGGTTCCATACAAAGCGTAGAATTATTTTTTCCGGATCTGTGAAGAATGATAATGGGATTTTGATAGGGATTGCATTAATTCTGTAGATCACTTTAGGTAGTATGGACATTTTAACGATATTGATTCTACCAATCCATGAG
>NW_012149507.1:6061909-6082123 GCF_000956105.1 Propithecus coquereli
AAAAAAAAAAAAAAAGAAACTAGAAAAGTAAGAGCAAGCCAAACCCACAACCAGCAGAAGAAAACAAATAACAAAGGTCAAAGCAGAACTAAATGAAATGGAAAACAAACAAAAAAAAAACACAAAGTATCAATGAAAGAAAAAGTTGGTTCTTTGAAAACATACACAAAATTGATAGTCCACTAGCCAGCTTAACCAGAAATGGAAGAGAAAGTACTCAGATAAACTCCATCAGAAATGAAAAAGGAGACATTTAAACTGATACCACAGAAATACAAAATATCATCTGTTAATACTACAAAAACCTCTATGCATATAAATGAGAAAACACAGAGGAAATGGAAAAATTCCTGAAAACACACAATCTTCCAAAACTCAATCAGAAAGAAATAGAACTCCTGAATAAACCAATAATAAGCAGTGAGATCAAAGCAGTAATAAAAAAAAATCTACCAAAAAAAAGAAAAAAGCCCAGAGCAGATGTATTCACATCTGAATTCTACCAGACCTACAAAGAAGAGCTGGTACCCACACTGCAGAAATTATTCCATAACACTGAGAAAGAGAAAATCCTCCCCAATTCATTCTATGAAGCTAGTATCACCTTAGTATCAAAGCCAGGAAAGGACATAAACATACAAAAAAAAAAAACCTTCAGACCAATATCCTTTAAGAATATAGATGCAAAAATCCTCAATAAAATATTAACAAACTGAATTCAAAAGCACTTCCAAAAAGTAATCCACCAGGACCAAGTGGGCTTCATCCCAGGGATGTAAGGATGGTTCGACATGCATAAATCAATAAATGTGATTTCACCACATAAACAAAAGCAAAAACAAAAACAATATGACCATCTCAATAGATGCAGAAAAACCACTCAACAAAATCCAGCACCCTTTCATGACAAAAACCCTCAACAAACTAGGCCTAGAAAGAACATCTCAAAATTATAAAAGCCATATACGACAACCCACAGCCAGCAACATACTGAATGGGGAAAAGTTGAAAGCATTCCCCCTAAGAGCTGGAACAAGACAAGGGTGCCCAATGTCACCACTTGTATTCAACATAGTACTGAAAGTCCTAGCCAGATAGACAAGAAAAAGAAATAAAGGGTGGCCATATAGGGGAAGAGGAGGTCAAACTTTCACTTTTCGCCGATGATACGATCTTGTATCTAGGAAATCCCAAAGACTCCACCAAGAGACTCCTGGAATTGATAAATAAATTCACCAAAGTCTCAGATTACAAAATCAATGCACACAAATTAGTAGCACTTCTATATACCAAAAATAGTCAAGCTAAGAGTCAAATCAAAGACTTAATAACATTCAGAATAGCTGCAAAGAAAATAAAATACCTTGGAATACATTTAACCAAGGAGGTGAAAGATCTCTACATGGAGAACTATACAACAGTGAGGAAAAGAAATCACAAATGGCAGAAACAAATGTAAAAACATATCATGTTCATGTATTGGTAGACTCAACATTATTAAAATATCTATCCTGCCCAAAGTGATTTACAGATTCAATACAATCCCTATCAAAATACCAATGTCATATTTCACAGATTTAGAAAAAATAATTCTACGCTTTGTTTGGAACCAGAAAAGAGCCCTAATAGCCAAAGCAATCTTAAGCAAAAGAACACATCTGGAGGCGTCACATTACCAGGCTTCAAACTATACTACAGGCTATAGTAGCCAAAACAACATGGCACTGGTACAAAAATAGAGACATAGACCAATGGAACAGACTAGAGAACCCAGATATAAAACCATCTACCTACAACCAACTGATATTCAACAAAGCAGACAACAACATACACTGGGGAAAAGAAGCCCTATTCACTAAATAGTGTTGGGAAAAATTGGATAGCCACATGCAGAAGAATGAAACAGGATCCCTATCTCTAGTAACATTTTTAATTCTATTTTGTATGACATTTGCATAGCCACTCCAACTCTTTATGATTGTGGTTTACATGGTATATCTTTTTCCTTCCTTTTACCTCTAATCTATTTGAATCAACATATTTGTATTTATAGACAGCATACAGTTCAATCTTGTTCTTTTATCTAATTTGACAATCTCTGCCTTTTGATTAGATTGTTAATCCATTAATAACACTTAATTTTATTATTAATATGGTTGAATTTACATATGCTACTTTGGTTTTTGTCTTCTACATGTCTTCTGTCTTTTTGGTGCTTTATTCATCCTTTACTGCCTTCCAGCAAGTAATTTCTAGTGTAACATTGTAACATTTTCATTCCTTTAATGATTTTTCATTATAATTTTTATCTATTTTATTAATGGTTGCTCTAGGGCTTAGAATATTCATCTTAACTCATCAAAGTTTACTTCAGATCTATAGTAACTTAATTTCAAGTAAATATAGAATCTTTACTCCTACAGAGCCCCATTTTCTCCATTCTCTTTTTGTGCCATTACTATTGTACATATTATGTCTTTATATGTTATAAACCCAATAATACATTTTATCATTATCAGTTTGTATAACCTTAGATCTTTAAAGAAGCTGAGAGAAGAAAGAAATATAAGGATATATTTAGAAGTTGTTATATTAATCTTCTTATCCAGCTCTCTTCACTTCTTTCTGTAGTTTAGTTTTTACCATCTGGTGACATTTCCTGACTCCAATAGAGCTTTGTTCCCACCTACATCCTTCATGTTGCTATTATCAAACATATTTCATTTCTATAAGGTAGAGTCCCAACAGTGAAATTATACTCATGCTTTAGTGCACTTTTAAAATCAGTCAAGAGAAAAAAGAATAAATATGCCATTATAGTGTCTTTTATAATTATCTACATAATTACCTTTTCCAGCAATTTGTTGAGATTTTTGGATGTGTAGATTACTGCATTTCATCAAATTTTAGAATTTTTGAGCCATTATATCTTTGATTTCTTTTTTTCTGTCCCTTCCTCTCTTTCCTCACCTTCTGGAACATATTTCAACATACATTTAATGGTGTTCCACATTTCTCTGAGGCTCTGTTCACTTTTATTCATTCTTTTTCTCTGTGTTCTTCAGATTGGATAGTCTTTATTGCTACATTCAAGTTCCATGATTCTTTTCTTCTACCAGCTCAAATCTATTTCAAATTTCTACTACCCTAGTTCCAGAGAAATATATAAAATTTATCCCATTAGTGAATTTTTTTTTCCATTATTATAATTTCAACTCCAGAATTCCCATTTGGTTCTTTTCAGTACTTCTATCTATATTTTTTATTTAATGAGACATTTTTTATCATAACTTTCTTTAATTTTTAAAACTTGGGGTTTTTTTAGTTCTTTGAACATATTTATAATAGCTGCTTTGAGGTCTTTGTCTGTCTAATCTACCATCTAGGATCCCTCAAAGACAGTTTCAACTGCCTGGTTTTTGTTATTATTGCTGTTTGTTTTCCTGTATATGAGTTACACTTTCTTGACTTTTTTATTTTTATGTCTGAGATGTTTTGTTGAAAACTGTACATTTTAGAGAATATATTATAAAAATTCTGGATACTAAACTCCCTCTCTGGAGGTGGTGGTTGTTTACTTGATTATTTGTGTAATGACTTGGCTGAGCTAATTCTGCAGAGACTATTTCTCCTGCAGTATGTTCAAGTTTTTTCCCCATTTTTATGTATTAGACTGGTTACTCATGGATCACTGAGGTCAGAATAAGCCACTTATTGGTCAAACATTGTGCTTCATCTTCCTTATCAAGTTAGATTTTTACCCTTTACCATTGGATGTGTGTGGCTTGGAGGCTACTATCACAGGTCAAGAGTTTTGGTTTTATGCCCCATGTTCAGGTAGTGACTAGTAGCTTGGAAGTCCCTGTCTGATTATTCCCGAGAGTGCACAGGGTTGGGCATGTACATAGCCTTCAAGACTGCCAAAGATGACTGTCATATTATTTTTAAGTCTAGCTTCCTATGAGTTATCCCTGTGTCAGAGTAGCATATTGTTCAGTCAGGGTTTGATCAGTGGTTGTGTTTGAACAACTTGTGGCAATGAGGCTTCTACACTTTGTTGATGTGTCTTTGTATGGCTTGGGGAAGGCTTTCAAGATTGTCCCATGTTCTGCTCTGATTGCTCCTGAGGAAGCCTAGTAGATGCACACAGTTTTACCAACCCCCAGAGTTGACCGTGATCCCAATAGGGCTCTTACTTGCTATTTCCTTGATTCTCCCTATAAAACATCTGGCTACCTACCCACTTTGTTGTCTCATAGAATTACCACTCCTTTAATTGCTTTCCATCAAGGTTTGTTTTGTTTTCAATAAAGTCCTTAAATATATAGTTCTCCACATTCTAATCTCCAAATGTCAGCCCCCTCAGGCATAGCTGTAGAGCTCTTTTTCTTTATGGTCTGCCTTTCCCTCTAGGAAGAACCCCCAAGCCAATGCACCCGAGTTGGAGGTGGGGACTTGTTTTTCCTAGAGTGACACTCCTACTCCAAAGTGGGCACTGGGAGGGGTGGCAGCCACAGCCTTATTGGCTTGCCCCTCCCAAGGTAGAATCTCCAACCTCTGAGCCAGCTGCTGTGGTGGTGACTTAGGCCCCAGTATTCTTGGGTAGTGCTTCAGATATTTAAACTATGAGTGCTACAGATATTTTTTATATTAACCACAGAAACAAAATAAAATATATGATAACACACAGAAACAAAATAAAATATATGATAACACTTGGCATAAAAGTACCAATTAAAAGTGTCCTGAAGAGAATTCATTCTGGATAATACAGTTCGTGTGACTGAGAGTGTTAATCTTATCAGCCAAAGAGGCTTCCTTAAAACCTTTGCATAACAGTCAAAAATGGCATAACTTTGATGCCTGTGAGTTTCCAGAATATTTTATCTCTGAGTCAATTCAACTGGAATGAGTACTGCTCTCAGGACATACCATACACATGTCATTTTAGCTCCATTTCTTCCCACAAAGTCCTATTTGATTTCAATAAATCTCAAATAATCTTTTGGTACCAGATACAAACCTCAAAGACCTAAGAATGCCAATGCACCTTTTGCTAGCCATTTGATATAGTCCCAGGGAAATTGAACTTTGAGGTGTTTTTTGATCATCGGGTTTTATTCATACAAACAGGGTAGCTGCAATGAGAGACTGTCAGCAGACAATTAGAAAGATATACATTTTAAAGGTCATTGTTTTCATTGTCTTCACTGTGATAAAGAGCATGGCATTAAGACACAAGGACGTCAAGCCAGTCTTGCAGGGTCACTGCAAAATATAATTGGATGCCATGAGAGTTGAAGCCCCTAGGTCCCTTCTTATTCTACACTATCAACACATGAATCATGTTAAGAGTGGGAACTGAACACAATAAAGGGATTTTTTTTTCCCTTTGCTAGTGATTCTGTATTTCCCTGTGTGCAAGTGGGAAACAAAACATTTCTTACATACTAGAAGACTAATTAGATTTTTTCTAATGAATAAAGAAATTTCTTCAATAAATCCCAAAGCCTTCACCCTATATAATGAAGGAGGGGCGATTTGGGGGGGATGTGCACACATTTGCATTTGGAGACCTTTCTGACTAGTTATCTTGAACTAACAGAGGGAAAGATGGCATTCAGTGATATTTTTAAACTTTCTCACTTTTACATAGTTTATTGCTCTGGAAAGTGAGTAGTGGGATTAGGAGTGATAGGCCAAGTGTTCCTATCTAGACAAGGACATTTGTGGTCATAAATTATGATTACGGGACATCTCAATGGAATTAGAGTAGTCAGCCAATGCTTAGGTGACCTGGAAACCACTTTCACAGGTCTTTTTCTTCTCAAAGAGGTACCAGCAGCAGAATTCCAGGTCTGGAGAAAAGGTGAAGTGCATTTATTAGGTTTGTACAAAAGTAATTGTGGTTTTGAAACATGAATTTTAAATCATTATAACTAGGCTCAAACATGTCTTTATTAATCAAAATAGGAACCATTACAATCAACACATTTTTGCCAATGAGAAATAAGTTTGTTTATTCCTGTAGCATAAAAATCCATGCTTCAGGATTCCACCAACTCTTGGAAAGTATTTTCTGCATCCTGCTTGTTGTGAAAGCATTTTCCCTGCAAAAAGTTGTCCACATGCTTGAAGAAGTGGTAGTCGGTTGGCCAGAGGTCAGGTGAATATGGTGGATGAGGCAAAACTTCATAGCCCAATTTGTTCAACTTTTGAAGCATTGGTTATGCAATGTGATGTCAGGTACCATCATGGAGAAGAATTGGGCCCTTTTGTTGACCAATGCCAGCTGCAGCCCTTGCAGTTTTTGGTGTATCTCATTGATTTGCTGAGCATACTTCTCAGATGTAATGGTTTGGCTGGGATTCAGAAAGCTGTAGTGGGACAGACTGGCAGCAGACCACCAAACAGTGACCATGACCTTTTTTGGTGCAAGTTTGGCTTTGGGAATTGCTTTTGAGCTTCTTCTCTGTCCAGCCACTGAGCTCTTTGTCACCAGTTGTCACTTTTCATTGCACATCACAATCCTATTGAGAAATGGTTCATTGTTGTTGCGTACAAGAGAACACTTCCAAACGACGATATTTTTTTGATTTTTGGTCAGCTCATGAGGCACTCACTTATTGAGCTTTTTCACCTTTCCAATTTGCTTCAAATTCCGAACGATTGTAGAATCATCAACATTGAGTTCTTCAGCAACTTCCCATGTAGTTGTAAGAGGATCAGCTTCGATGATTGCTCTCAGTTGGTGGTTGTCAACTTCCCATGGCTGGCCGCCGCCCTCCTCATCTTCAAGGCTCTTGTCTCCTTTGCAAAACTTCTTGAACCACCACTGCACTGTATGTTCATTAGCAGTTTCTGGGCCAAATGTGCTGTTGATGTTGCAAGTTGTCTCCACTGCTTTACCACCCATTTTGAATTTGAATAAGAAAATCGCTAGAATTTGCTTTTTGTCTGACATCATTTCCATAGTCTAAAATAAATATAAAATAAACAGTGAGTAATAAGTTGTAGAGAACACTTTGTCTGGGAATGTTTCCTTGTTGTTTTTCTCAAGAACATGCCTTGGCCTTGAACGCAAGTCCAGGGCACCCTAACCCTGCAAACAGGAGGGGCTAGAGAGTTTAGATGCAAACATCTGCTCGCTGGAGATGAAACAACAAGGAACAGGGACATGTTGAGTCGGGACAGTGTGGGAACAAAGAAATTGCAGTGGGACAGTTGCCAAACAGGCTGTGTTAAAAATAAACTGCTGCAGCAGGAAAAACGGCTGCAGTCTTATACCGTCTTTGTGTGTCTGTGTCTCTTTGTAGTGGCTGCAGTCCTGTACCGTCTTTGTGTGTGTCTGTCTCCTTGTCTCTGTGTTTATTCCTCGGCCCCAAGAAATGGGCCACGGCAAGTGGCGCGACGAGCAGGGTCTGCGTCATTTGGGACCAAGGAACCAGAGTGGGACCTCTTTGGTATAAGGTAAGTGGCAACCAACAGAGGACCTTCGGCATTATGGGGAATTCCCCTTCAGCTGCGGAACGAGAATATCGAAAGTTAGTCCAGGGACTTTTACATTCAGTAGGAGTAGAAGTTAAAGATACTACTTTGAAGCAGTTGTTTGACTTAGCGCAGCAGCACTGCAATTGATTTCAGTTTCAGTCCCAGGTTCAGTTAAATTTGCGCAGCTGGCAACAAGTTGTTAAAGCTTTTCGTGTAGTCCACCAACGAGGCGACACGGTTAATTTAAAAATTTGGACGGTTTGTAGTGCCATAACACAAGCACTACAGCTCTTAGAAACAGACTCGGAGAAAGCTGAGTTGCAGAATGGGGAGGAGCTGGATCCCCCTCCCCTTGAGGAGATCCCAGAGGTGACTCCTCCAGTGGATAGTCAGGAAAAGGCTGACTCTCTATCTCCTAATACTGAAATAGCAGAATTTATTGCCTTATTAAAGAAGTGTTTATCCTCTTTTATCACTAGCCCCACAGCCCCGACAGCGCCCGTGGCTTATCCTGTCTCATTGCCGCACGCCACTGGGCGTCCGCTGGCCGGACTGAGTGGCCGCTCTGCCGGCGCTCCAGCGCCTTGGCCGCCGCCTTCTTGGAGCTGTGCTGGGGCCAAGCGAGGGCGGGCCCTGAGGGACGAACATTTTTTTAAACCATCTGTGGAAACTTACCTGTAATTCAATTCATTTTGCCTCACTCCAGTGGTAAGAATAATACCAAATTGAAAAGACATGAATAAGTATCCTAAAAAAAAAAAAAAGGGAAAAAAAGGGAGAAAAAGGAAAACTTTACACCCTTCTTGTTATTCAGACTCCTCTGGAATAAGCAGAATTGCAGATGGATTCAATGGAATTTTTTCTAATCATTGGAATGAGAAATAACTGATGCATTCCGTAACACTCTCCCTAAGATGAATGAGGCGGAGATCTTTCAAGGCCTGGCTAATGGTCTCGCTAAATCCTTTTGAACACCTTAAGGCATGGAATACATCAATTACTAACAATCTGTGCATTGTATTATTGGTTGTTGTCTGTTTTTTCATAGTCTACAGGCGATGGTCCCAAAGAAGAATGAATAAGAAACAACAACATCATAAAATAATGGCGGTGCCGCAACATGTCCGTACCCAGCGTTCTGTGCCTTAAAAAAAAAAATAAAAAAGGGGGATATGTAGAGGACACTTTGTCTGGGAATGTCTCTTTGTTGTTTTTCTCAAGAACATGCCTTGGCCTTGCATGCAAGTCCAGGGCGCCCTAACCCTGCAAACAGGAGGGGCTAGAGAATTCAGATGCAAACATCTGCTCACCGGAGACGAAACAACAAGGAACAGGGACATGTTGAGTCGGGACAGTGTGGGAACAAAGAAATTGCAGTGGGACAGTTGCCAAACAGGCTGTGTTAAAAATAAACTGCTGCAGCAGGAAAGCTGCAGTCTTATACCGTCTTTGTGTGTCTGTGTCTCTTTGTAGTGGCTTCAGTCCTATACCATCTTTGTGTGTGTCTGTGTCTCTTTGTCTCTGTTTCATTCCTCGGCCCCAAGAAACAGGCCATGGCAATAAGTCATTAGCAAAATAACATAAAGCGAGAAGTGAGAAATGTGCATTAAAATGGTGTATAACTACAGTTATTTAAGAATGTATTCCAACATCAAATGGCAGATGTCAACAATGCTACAACCGCAATTACTTTTGCACCAACCTAATATGTCAGGAAAGATCTAAGTAAAATTCTAAAATCAAAATGAAAAGAGAAGATATCGATGAATGTAGCTCAATGGCATCCTTAATTTCAGGAAGAGGATCCTCTTCTATTAGCAAAGCACATTTTGCCAATGATACTTGCACAGTTTTACAAACTTGGGAGTTAAGATGTTGGGAGCAAAATGTTAGCTAGAACTATTAATAGCTTGCTTTTCTGAGAGGTTGAACTGAGTTTTCAGATATACTTCCTATGACAAAAACTCAATACCATATATAAATTTTCTCCTCTGTTATTTGAATTATGTTTTTTCTCCACTATCCACCACTTATTCTCGTGGTATGGGAGAGAGGGAGGTTGGTCAGAAGAGTTTTTTCTGGCACTGTGATTCCTAAGCTTCTTGTCTGCTTCCTTTGGATAGACTGTGGCCTGCCATAGCCCTTGAACTTACTTGGACACAGCATTTCCTTCATCTTTTGCTGGATGCAGAGTGTGACAAGGAGGAATAAAAGCAAAAGGAAGCTCCATAGTCACAGTATTTGCTATTGTTTTCACTGTTAAAAAAAAAAAGAGTAAAACCCTGAGCTCATTCAAGTTTCTCAAAAATGCCACTTTCCCCTTATCTAGCCCAAGTTCTAAAACATTAAGTAGTGAGACTATAAAACTTAACAAAGAAAAAGAGGAGATAAAGTATTCTTTGTGAAGGCACTTCAGATCTTAAAGATGAAACTGAAAAGCATATCCAAATAGCATGTTTTTCTTTTTTAAATGAGATGATATTTTTCACCTCTTGAGAATTATAAAATGGCATTCCTACCTTGCCATTTCTCCTTCTCCTATCTTCATTTATATTGTCAGGTAAAATGGTTTTTCATTAATGAATCAGGCAAGAAGAGGATGCTCATTATTTGAGCAGATGCCTGGAAACATCACTGGGGGAGCAAGTACCAGTATGTCATACTGAATGAAGAATTTTTCTTTCTTCCAGAGAATCTACAATTCTTGAGTATAAAATATTTTTGAAGTCACAGAATCTGCCTAATTACAAGAGGATTCTGGAGCACCATATTCAAGTGTGCAGAAAAAGCTTCGTGGGGTAATAGTGATTGTTTTTATCACTAAGAGAACAGAAGACTCAATCATTCCTGCCAATTCAAGGTCAACTTGACTTAAACAAGGAAAGCAGAAAGGAAGCCAAAGTTTGGCTATAGATTCAACTACTTTATCAGGGAATACATTATCCACAGGTGGAAGAGCAAAAATGGGGCTTGGAGGCAGGGGGTGAAGGAGGAGGTAAGTTCTATTAAAGTACTTACATACTGGTATATAGATAGATATGATATATAGATATATATTTTCTTACCTACATTCTTTGAGAACAAGGATCATGGATTAGTCATTTTTTCACCTGACCTAGTTCCTCTCCCCAGGTGATTTCATCCATTCCCATGACTTTAAATGCCAACTTGGCATTTAGAAGTATAACTTCCAAAGTTGTATCCCAAGGAGCTTACTTCATTGAGCTCCATGCTAGTGTATCTAACCACCTGACATTTCCATTTGGATATCTAATAGGAATCACCAAACTAACATGTCCAAAACAGAATTCTTGATCTTCCCCTGAAAACCTGCTTCACACAGCATTTTCCATTTCTGTACATGGAACCACTACCCAATTACTGAAGCTCCAGGTACAGATGTCATCTTCGATTCTGCCTTTTCTCTTATATCACCACCCACTCATTTAGTTCCTCAGCAACTTCTATTGGTTCTATCTCCAAATTATTACCTGCATCCATCCACTGTTTTCCAAGTTCACTACTACCACCTTTATCCAAGCACCATCATTTTTTACCTCTTCTACTGCAGCAGCATAACTGGTCTCCCAGATTTCACTCTTAACCTGCTACCAGCTATTCCAAATATTTACTTAATATGTAAACCAAATAATCTCATTGTGCTGACTTTTGGCTACACAGAGGGGAAAAAAATATAAACTCATCATCCTCATCTACAAACCCCTACATAATCTAACCTTGCCCAGCTATTCAGGGCCTACCATCAGCAAGGAAGACCACAGAGGTAGACTTGCAACACAGGTTGGTGGAGTGAATCCAGTTTTTATAACTGCAGAGAGGCCTTTAAAAGGATTATTCTGAATTCTTTGTTAGATATTTCATGGATTTTCGATTCTTTTGGGTCCATTACTGGACCCTTTGTTGGCTTCTTTTGGTGGTGTCATATTTCCCTGAGTCTTCACAATCCTTATGTCTTTATAGTAATGCCTGTGCATTTGCGCATTTGAGGAGAAAGCCATCTCTTCAGCTTTTGCTGGTGGTTTTAGACCTTTACTACTTAATATCAGAACTTTATCTCTGGTCTGCTGTTGCTTCTCATTTTGGGAAGGACTTATCGTGAGCACCAGAACTAAAACATTGCACCAGAACTAACTTGTTGCCCTGCCATTGTTTCCCCATCTGGGGAAGACTTAAGTGAGCACCATAACTTAATCAGCAACCTTTTAGTTTTTTCTGGGACAGGGGAAGGTTCCACTAAAGCACCTGGACTTTGTGGGAAATCCAGCCAGGAATTTAGGCCTTCCTTTGGATTGTGCCCCCTGCATCACTATGGCACTGGCCAGTCTCTTCAGCATGACATTCCCACTTACCGAAGTGCAGAACAGCTGCAAAGATCCACATGCCATTTGCTGCAATCAGCATCCCCACTTTCTGTCACTCAATTCACCCCAGGTGTTTCAGTCCTTCTGGCATTTCCAATGGTTCCCATGGGACAGGACCTTCCCGTGAAGATTCCCTGACTGGTTGGGTGAGTGAATGCCCAACCTCAATTCCCTCCTCCCTACTCAGAAACCTTCGGTCTAGAGAAATTCTCTGAGACTGGAATTATGCTGACTTAGAGGAGGGGGTGGGGCAGTCTAAAATGACTGTTCTTCTTAACAGTTGTGACTTCTATCAATTCTGTAGGCCCAGGGAGTTTCTCCATTGCTCCCCCAAGTTCTGGTGAATTCAGGGTGGTATTCTTATCTTTGAATAGTTTCTAGTTGTACTCTTGTTGGGGGGAGTGATGCCAGGGGGATCTTCCATTCCACCATCTTACTGACGTCACATTGAAAGGCCTTCAGTGAGGCAGAATATGCTTAGCGGGAACAACTACGGTTGATTGTGTTGTAGGGCTCAAACCTACAACATAGTCAACTTTGAGAGGAAAAAAATTCTAAGGGGGTATGAATGAAAAAAGCCAAGCAGCCCAAATTGCAGTTCTTCTCTGGCAGAGAGCATAGGATCATGAGAGGAGCTAACCTAGAATTAAGCAACTATCTTGGGACTCCAGAACATACATCCCAATATTCATTTCATTCCAGAATGTTACCCCCAACCTGTGGTCATTCCATATCACAACTCTCCTCCTACAAGGAACTTGTAGGAATGACCTGATTCAGTATTTCATTGCTCTGCAGTGTCCCCCTCACCTTTACGAGTCAGTTTATATCGCACTGAAAACTCACTATACCAGTGTCTTGAAAGCTCTTGCTAGTGTTAGCTACAAATCCCATGGTTCTTAATGAAATCCTTCAGATAATTTGTTATCTGAACCATATTGAATGTGGCCTAAAACAGATACATTTTTACCAAACCCAGACCAATAGTGGAAAGTTTCTGGATGTGTTTTCCACATGCAATTATTCATAATTGTTGGTATGTTTCTTCTCAGATGTTTCAACGGTGGTTTGAATTTTTCAGGGGTTGCTCTATGATTTTTCCTATGCAGTCCTCTGTAGCATCACTGATTAGCCACTTTCAAAAGTATAAATAATAGCAAACATCCTTCTTAAAATAGAGAGTGTATTAGTCTTCTAGCCCTGCCATAACAAAATACTACAGACTGGGTGATTTAAACAACAGAAATTTACTTCCTCACAGTTTTGGAGACCAGCAGTCCAAGATCAAAGTGCCTGGAGGGTTGGTTTCTGGTGAGGCCTCCCCTTCTGATCTGTAGACAGCTGCTTCTCACTGTGTTATTACATAGTCTGTTCTCTGTGCACACACAGAGAGAAAGAGAGAGCTCTAGTATCTCTTCTTATAAGGCCACCAGTGACTTCATTTAACCTTAATTACCTCCCTAGAGACCTTATCTCCAAATACAGTCACGTGGTGGAGGGGTGGGGTCAGGGTTTCAATATATGAATTCTGGCAGGACACAATTTCATCCATAACACATAAATTTCACAATATTAAGAAAGGTACACTAACAAAAACGTCCAGTTAACACAAAATAATCCAATACAACTGAACTATGAACTTACAATGTTGTCACCAATTGGTACCAGTGGGCCTGAAAACTGAGCTGAACTATGTAAACAGCATTGTAAATATAGTCAATGCCAGTCAAAACAAAACAAATCACAATTTCAGTTTTATTTTTATTCCTTGCAGCATAGAATGTCAAGCAAACAATTTCAGCTTTAAATAAAAGAATGTGTCACTTTTTATTACCAAAATCAACTCTGATCATAAATTAGGTATAAATTAAGTTCACAAGGAGACAAAGTTTGGGTTTTGTTTTCCTAGAGAGAAGGGGGTCATTTAATTCACTGCAGGAGTAACTTACTAAATAGTACTCCAGCATCTGATTAATTAAAGAGTGACTCTGGTGATGTCTTTAAGTGCACAGAGCCCCAGATGTCTCATAAGTCAACAGCACTACATAAACAGCACTGTTTTGTGCTGAATTAGGCATGTTGAACATTGAAAAGTTCAAATTCTCTAGAATAACTGCTGTGTACCCTGCACCTCTTTCCAAGTATGAGCAAGGGAGGCTAGCTGGCTTACATTTTTTCTTTGTTGATCCTGTGTTATAACACAACTGTTCAATCATACAATAATCTTGACAATGTCCAAAACAACCTCATTGAATCTGCGAAAACAGTAGAGATTTCCCAAGCCATGTTTCTTTACTTGGAGTCAAATAGTTATTTCTTTCACAGTAAGAGTTGCCCACCTAGATTCTGTAACCTCATTTGCTTAAAGAATGAGAACAGTATATCACAGTAGATGGAATTTATCTGAAAATTAAAGCAGCAAATGTAACTGAGTTTTCTTTCTTAGAGAGGGTTACTTTGAAATCCATAAGGATGAAAAATTCATTGATTACAAAGGAGGTAGTTTAGGTTCCACTAGGGTTTCCAACATGTGTATTTTTGCACATACAAATGATAAGACCAATACATAAAGTTGGTGAGGAGGCTGTTCACTTGTTATGTAACTTCACTTTCACTCTCCAGGTAATGTTATAGCTGAAAACTGACATGTCTAAAAATGGCTACTAAAATAACCCAAGCATTGTACTCCCAGCTACTCGGAGGCTGAGGTGGGAAGATTGCTTGAGCCCAGGAGTTTGAAGTTACAGTGAGCTATGAAGGCACCATGCACTCCAGCCTAGATGACAGAGACCCTGTCTCTAAAATAAATAAATACAATAAAATAATCCGACCATCAGATAAGGACTTGGAGCTGAAGAGGGTGTAGGGTGTTTGTTTATAAAATAGAATGTTAAGAGTTTCTAAAAACTAGACAGTCATTTTTCACTCAGCAGTTTGTTGAGGTTCCCCGGGGTATAAATTATGAACCTTTCCACACATGAATTTGCATGAGAATAAATACATTTCTGAATCTAGAGCAGGCTCTGTTGCTCTCCAGATTATAGTGTCAACTTTACCTTACAGCAGAGCATTTCAACAGCCACCATCACAAACACTGAGGCCTCTTAGGTACCGAACACAGCTCTAGGTGTTGGCATTGACGACCTAGTGAAGGAAATAGACAATACGTAAGTAAAAAGTAGATTAAATCATTTCAGAGGGTGATTCATGCCATGAAAAAAATGAAAGGGAGAAATGAGCTAGTCAGCGATGGAGTAGAAGGACAATACGATAAGTAGGGTGGTCAGGAAAGCCCTCTCATCTAGGACATTGCAGCTGAGAACTGAAGAAACTCTTCATGTGAATGCATAGGGGAAGAATATTCCAGGCTCTTAAATACAACATGGCATTTTTGAGGAACAGCATGAGGACCAGTGTGGCTGGAGCTCAGAGCACGAGGTAATATTGATAGGAAAGGTGTTGAGTTTAGGTAGCTAATTTAATGACTTTGAGTGGCCTAACCCTAATGTTTATAGGTAGGAAGGATACTAGGGAAGGATATGATTTTTGACTCCCTATCTAGCAATAGGAAGGAGCAAAAATAGAGCTTCAAGGGCACTAGAAGAACACTCTCTAGTGTTGTCCTAATATTATGATTATTTTTCTTTCTAGAGCAGTGGTCAGCAAACTTTTTATTCCTAGAGCAGGGACCACTAAAAGGTCAAGTAATAAATATTTTAGGTTTTGCAGACCATAAATTCTCTGTTGCAACTATTTAACCCTGTTGTTTTTAACACAAAAGCAGCCATTCACACATGAATAAGTGAAAGTGACTGTTCCAATAAAATTTTATTTACAAAAAGCAGGCAACAGGCTGGATTTGGCCTACAGGGCACAGTTTGCTGACCTGCTATTCTTGAGTCTCTAAAGAATTACACATTTGTGTAGTTCTCCTCCATATCAAAAATATTATCATTCTAATGTAGCGTCTCTTTAAGAATACTTGACTAGGTTATCTTTGTTCTACCTAAGTTCTATGCTAACTGAAAAAGAAATTGTCTTTGAAAGATTTGGGTTCGAAACATTTAAAACTCAAGTTAATTTGCACATCCTTAACTGATAAATGGTGTTAAGGAGGGTCCCACACTATACTTTCATTATCTCACTTTCCCCATCATTCATACTGATTGCTCCTTGGTAATTTTACCCTTTATATCAGAACTCTTGTTACTAGGCAATAGACCATTAATGCAGTACATATATCTTCCTGAAGCCTAGACAAGGAGACAAGGAGCTTAATGAAGCTACAGGACACAAAATAATTACCAGTATAATATATTTTTCCCAAACCCATTATGACATTATCAACAATTTAATGGTAGAATATTTCCATATATGCTACATGTTGGGGATGTATTAATAAAATTGTAGTGTTTAAGTAATTCATTATATCAGGGAAAGATTATGTGTTTATCACAGTCAAAATATATAAAAAGGAATGAAACCTCATTTTTTAAAAATGATTGAGTCTTGAGCTGTGAATATAGAAAAGTGGACCACTTCATGCATGAATGTTAGGCCACAATAGATCCATCAAGTGCTGATGTTCCCGGTTCCAACATGCCATTTCTATTCACCCTCTTGTTTTCATTTATCCAGCTCCTGACTTAGATGGGGTCCTCATCTCTAAATGCATGGTCTACAATTGTCTCTTGGTTTATCTCTAGGTCTCTTATTTCTGATTTAGCCCATATTACACATAATCCTTAGGACAATCTCTAAATAATATTTTATTTTTTGAAATAGCATTTATTTTTACTGAAATCATATTGGTTGAGTTATAGTCTATAAAATAATACATAAGAAATGAGAAATAGAAGAGGGCAATGTTTAAGAAATGTAATACCTCAGTGGAAAACCTTTGACTAATTCTAATGGTTTAGCTCTGATTTTTTAGGAAAAACTTTTGATTATATTTTCTGTTTGATTCAAAGACCTCCTAAGCTATGTGTGCTCCAAATGGGTACAAGGTTTTGTATAATTTTTATTTATTAGAGTGCCCACAAGGGAGTTTGGATCCAGATATTTGCTCCTTATGATAATGGAGCATTATTTTTTCTTCCCTAGTTTGTTGGCATGCACTACAGCCAACCCCATACATCAACTTCTAGGCAAAAATTGATTCCATCACTGGCAACTCTGGTCTCGAAAATTCATGCAATGCGGACAACTCAACTTCTTCAACCTGCCAATAGATTCACCAGCAGAAACCAGGATCTTCCAAAGGGAATCAGTGTTTTTTTATCTAGATCTAACTAAAGGACAAATTCACTGAAGAATAAGCGTCTATTGTATAGCATAGTGACTACAGTCAAAGTAATATATTGTATACCTGAAATTTGCTAAGAGAGTAAATATTACATGTTCCTACAACAAAAAAAAGTATGTGAGGTGATGGATATGTTAATTAGCTTGACTGAATCATTTCAAAATGTATACATATATCAAAACATTACTTTATACATTATAAATATATAAAATTTTTATTTGTAAATTATCCCTTAATTAAAAATGTAACTGTCAATGATTTTATCAACAAATAACGTTTATAAAATTTTTACAGAGTGACTTAATGGACATTGGAGACTCAGAGTTGAGAGAGTAGCAGGGGGTTATGGGATGAAAAATTACCCGTTGAGTATAATGTACACTAATCAGGGGACAGGTATATTAAAAAGCCTAGACTTCTACTCTATGCAATTCAATCATGTAACAAAAAAACCACTTGTACTCCCTAAATCTATTTAAATAAAAATAAATATATAAATAAACATTTTAAGAAAGAATATACCCTTTCTTTAAAAGAACAAAAATCAAGATTTTTAAGTATAAAATAAAGTTTCTGAAACATATACTTCATGGATTACACTGGTGCTTCCCAGATATCAAACTTAACATTTTTACTGGTTCAGAGGCAAATTAGAATAATAAAGCCCAAGAGAGGCAACAATTGCTTCCTATTCATAATATCACATCTACAACAGAGCAAAACCCTAATCAAAAATGAAGTCCCTTCTATCCCTGCAAAAGTCAAGTCTCATAACCACTTCTATAATTCTGCCTTTGCTACTTAAGCCACTATAGGAATTGTTCTCCTGAGAATAATTAGCCTTAATTAGATCACCAGTACTCAATGTTGAAGTCTTTGGTCAGCACAAACTTAATTATAAGATCAAGAGTGCAGTTCTAATGCTGACACCTCAAGCTATCTGTCCCCATGATCTCTGAAGATGTCTTCTTCCCTGAGCAGCGCTTTAGGTGTGAGCGGCTCTCTTTGATTCCCCCCACCCCGCAGCTGACTGTTTCAGGATCAGAGATTAATTCATGTCTTAGACTGACTGTAGATAAGACATCCAGAAAGAAAATTGCCTGTGGCACAGAAAATATCCACAAACCAATGGTGGTCTATTCATGAAGGAGCAATTTATAGGGAAATTGCACAATTCGATGGCAGAATAAAAAAGAACTCGAAGATATTATTATTATTATTATTAATTCATTATATTCCATCTTATTCCAAACCTGATTTAAAGCAACCAGGAACTGACACTTGCTGAGCACTTGCACTGGGTCTTGGTACCTTGTATATTGTCTCACTTACCCTAACAACTTATGTTTTATAATAACATCAAGGCTGGCTGAGATTACTTTGAGTATTACACAGTAGCAATGTGAGGACTGAAACTCATGCCTGTTAGAACTCAATCTATTACCCCACAATGCATTCAGTTTACTAGGAAACTCTCTGTGTGAGAAAATCTTGGGTAAATCTATTTCTGCTGGTGTGGATCTGATTCAGGCACCAGAAACATACAGGACCAAAATGACTTGTTACGAACCTACTCTGGGCAAGAGGAACCTATTCTGACAATGGTGCAATCGCTCGAAACAATTTGAGTTGGAGCAGTTGTTTCTTTTTTTTCTTTTTTGTATGCAAATACTTTCAAAGGCAGCGAATACACCACAAAATGAAAAGCTAATCTTACTACTTCATACGACTTCACAGTCAAATTTAAATTTTTTCCTTATTTTAGTGCCAAGCAATCTAATTCAACTTGAACATACATTTTGTCCCCAAAAAGTTGTCTCTAAATCACTTCTAGCTATTTCTACCTATTCAAAAGAAAATTCCACAGGCTATGATGGAAATTACAGGAGAAGAACTCTGAAAATGAATAAAATAATAACTATCAATGGAATAATTAATTCGCATTTTAATATGACTAATTTGAAGGATGACACTTATTCTAAAATAAAGGTTCTGGTGTATTTGAGTTTTTTAGAAAATATTGTAGTATGTTTAGTAATATCCTTCTATTGATTCCATGACTTAAATGCAAACTTGAATTCAAATGCAAACAATATACTATCTTTTAAGTCTGACGGAATGATAGTACAATTGTAAAGATGACTGGTGGGGGAGAGAGAGAGAGATTGACTTTTTTATTCAGTATGACAAGCATTATCCTGGGTTTTGCCTTTGAAATATTTGCTTCTATGCCTAATAAATCCTGACTGTTATTTTACTAAAAGCAAATATCTGCTACTCATAGACCATAAATAATAACTAAGTATGCATTTATGCCACAATATTTGCAATATTTGATCCTAAGAATCTAAGAATTTTAGCTAAAATAGTGGTCATGAAAATGGAGAAAAGGAGAAACCTGAGATGCATATTGTAGCACAGTCTGGACCTCATAAATACATACCCTCTTCTGAGTCCTAAGAAAATCATAATTGATCATAGATTTTTTTTCTCACCTTGTCCACAAGTAGCCTCACAATTATTCTCAACATAGCAACCCCAGCTTGCACTGTTAACAGATTAATGTTAGCATCAAAGATGAAAGTCATCTTCTATTCCAAGAGATGGTATGTGGTTGTCATTTACCATAGAGAAAAAATAGATATCCCGAGGTAATTCAGTTACCAATTTGCACTCCCTCCACCAACACTACATGTGAACCAATTCAGAGAGACAACCTATTCTTAGAGGAAGGGCCAGGGCAGAGCACCAGCATATACTGAATGGTTACTACCATTTAGGAATGGGAAAAGCTCTTTGAGCTAGAGATTTTTTTTTCTGCATTTTGGCAGTGAGGAAAATGAAGTGCCACAATTTTAAGTAACTTATCTTAGATCACAGAGCTGGTGACTGCTATACCTTCATAAGATTCACCTTAGACCTATTACAAAGATGAAGAATACTGATATATTTTCTAATATAAAACCATCCTCACATTCTATAAATGACCTCTTTTAATTATTGGTAACTAATGAATTGTCTTTACTAATAATT
>NW_012149507.1:6086588-6087227 GCF_000956105.1 Propithecus coquereli
TCAAGTAACCTTTTTTATTAAATTATTTTGTAATTCATTTAGCAACATTTTTCCAGTCAGGTCGTATATTTTTCTGCTCATTTTCTGTTTTATCTTTGTTTTGTTTATTTTTTGATCTCCCACTTTTTAATGAGGTGTGTTTTTACTCAACCTGCTACTTCAAAGAGGTTCCTGGGGGAAGAGGGCCAGAACTATGGTGACATTTTGGCCTTTACCTCCTACAAATAGGGCTTACCTCTGTGGTTCTTCATTAACCTCTGCTCCGCTGCTCCTCAGAACCAAATTAAATCTAACTTGTGAAGTTGGTACCCAATGCTGTGAATGTAGGAGGTTTTTTTGGCAGTTTAGGGTAACCTCATCATCTTGGATAAATACACTTTGCAGGCCTTTTCTTAGATTTGGGACCCTGGGTATACTTTTACCAATTTCTCCTGCAAATTTGCTTCATTTGCATTGTTTTTTTAACTCTTTTCACCTATTTTGCAGCTCAAGCTTTTAGCTGACTCCTGGTTTTGTGGAAAATAGGGTTTGTTTCTTTTCTTTCTTTTTTTTTATTTCAGCATATTATAGGGGTACAGATGTTTAGCTTACGTATGTTGCCCTTGCCCCCCCTCCCCGCTAAGTCCGAGTTTCAAATAT
>NW_012149507.1:6087432-6091272 GCF_000956105.1 Propithecus coquereli
CTATTTTTACCTTTATTAATTTTTCATTTCTGTTTTCCTTTTGGTCTTTTTCTATCTCCTTTAGTCATATATTTAAAATCGTGCTTTCTTATTCATTAATATAAGTACATAATGCTATGTTTTATCCTCTGACCTTGCTTTCACTCTAAACCCTACCTACTGTATGTAGTGTTTTCATTAACAGTATGTTTTGTTATTTCATATTTATGAGTTGTTTAACAAAAAGTTTATAAATATCTATGTAGTGGGACATAACAGGCACAAAGAAAATAAAATACCTAGGAATATACTCAACCAAAGAGGTAGGTAAAAGATCTTTACAAAGAGAACTACGAAACACTGAGAAAAGAAATTACAGATGACACAATGGAAAAACACATCATGCTCATGGATTGGTAGAATCAACATTGTTAAAATGTCTATACTACCCAAAGTGATTTACAGATTCAACGTAATCTCCATCAAAATACCAATGTCATAGTTCACAGATCTAGAAAAAATAATTCTATGCTTCGTTTGGAACCAGAAAAGAGCCCTAATAGCCAAAGCAATCTTAAGCAAAAAGAACACATCTGGAGGTGTCACATACCAGACTTCAAACTATACTACAAGGCTATAGTAACCAAAACAGCATGGCATTGGTACAAAAATAGAGACATTGACCAGTGGAACAGACCAGAGAACCCAGATATAAAACCATCTACCTATAACCAACTGATGTTCAACAAAGCAGACAACAACATACACTGGGGAAAAGAAGCCCTATTCAATAAATGGTGCTGGAAAAATTGGATAGCCACATGCAGAAGAATGAAACAGGATCCTTATCTCCCACCTCTCACAAAAATTAATTCAATATGAGTAAAAGACTTAAATGTAAGGCATGAAACCAAAAAAATTCTAGAAGAAAATGTAGGAAAAACTCTTGTAGATATTGGCCTCAGAAAAGAATTTATCATTAAGACTGCAATGGCAATTATAGCAACAACAAAATAAATAAATGGGACTTGATTAAAAAGCTTGTGCACTGCTAAGGAAATAATCAACAGAGCAAGTAGACAATGTACAGAAGAATGGGGGAAAATATTTGCAAGCTATATATCCAATAAAAGGATAATAACCAGAATCTACAATGAACTTAAGAAAATCAGCAAGAAAAATACAAACAATCCCATTAAAGAGTGGGCAAAAGACATGAACAGTAGCTTTTCAAAAGAAGATAGACAAATGGCCAATAAACATATGAAAAAATGTCCAACATCACTAACTATCAGGGAAATGTGAATTAAAACCACAATGAGATATCACCTTACCCCAGTTAGAATGGTTTTTATTTAAAAGTCCAAAAACAATAGATGCTGGTGTGGATGCACAGAGAAAGGAACCCTTATACACCGTTGGTGGGACTGAAAATTAGTATAACCTCTATGGAAAATAGTATGGAGATTCCTCAAAGAACAAAATTAGACCTACCATTTGATCTAGCCATCCAACTTGTGGGTATTTACCCAAAGGAAAATAAGTCATTTTGTGAAAAAGACACCTGCATTCAAATGTTTATTGTAGTACACAATTCACAATTGCAAATATGTTGACTCAACCTAAGTGCCCATAAATTCATGAGTGGATTAACAAAATGTGTTATATGTGTACCATGGAATACTATTCAGCCATAAAAAAGGATGAATTAATGCCTTTTGCAACAATTTGGATGGAACTGGGGACCATTATCCTGAGCAAAATATCTAAAGAATGGAGAAACAAACACCACATGTACTCACTATTAAATTGGAACCTATGAGCACACATGTGTACAGAGGGAAGTAAAATCCAGTACAAATTAAGTAGAGGGAGGGGGAAGGATGGGATAGGGGACAACCTACCTAATGGGTACAATGAACACAATTTGGATGATGGGCACACTTATAGCCCTGACTCAAACATTATGAAAGTGATCCATGTACTATTGCTGGATCGAATGGAATTTCTATTTTTAGCTCTCTGAGGTATCTCTAAATTCTTTTTGTTTACAATGGAATATTACTCAATTGTAAGAAACGATATACTTTCCTGGATTAAACTTAAGCCCATTATCCAAAGTGAGGCACCACAAGAACAGAAGAACGGGCTCCACTTGTACTCGCCATCAAATTGGTACTAACTGATCAACACTAGGGTGATCACATGGGAGAAATACTCTCTAGGGATTAGGGGGATGGGGGGTAAATCCACAACTAAAGGACACGGGGAGCACTGTAGCGGGGGAAGGGCATGCCTTTTACCCGCACTTGGGTGAGGCAAAGACATAAAGTGTAACCGTAATGTTTGTACCCTCACAATACCCTGGAATAAAAAAAAAAAGAAAGTGATCCATGTAACCAAAAACATTTTGAAGTAAAAAAATAAAATAAACTGGAAGTACCAAAAAAAAAAAAGAATACCACAGACAAAGGTCACTATCAGGAACAAACACATGCTCAGGTGACAACAGTAGGTAGAACCAAGGACTGACAGGAACAAACAAGGCCATATGTTCATCTTTTAAAAAGAAAAAAAAAAAGAAAGAGAGAGAGAGAGAGAAAAGAAAGAAAGAAAGAAAGAAAGAAAGAAAGAAAGAAAGAAAGAAAAAGAAAGAAAGAAAGAAAGAAAGGGAAAGAGGGAGAGAGAGGAAGGGAGGGAGGGAGGCAAAGTTGGAAGTTTTGCAACTATACCTTGGATCTGCTCTCTATGAGGAATTTGTTGTTTTCTGTAGCCTCTCACTCACCCTCCAGAAGATTTTTCCTGCCCATCTCCATGGCCATATATGAAGTGAGCACTGGAAAATATGCCATCCTTGGAAGCTGCATAGTGGAACAGATGTGTGTTACTTCCAGGCCCAGGCAACAGTACCTTCTTGATATACTCCTCCATGTTCCTTACCTTTTTCTGTGGGCTAGAATGGCAACTACGCAGACCAGGGCAAAGGGCTAATGATAGTGTTGATTGAGCATTTAGATGAGTAGGCTTTGATGGAACAATAAATGGGGAAGAGAGATCCTCCTTCATCAACCTGGAACATTTGACCTGGACCATTACCACAGCAAGCAATAAATTCATTTGTCTTTTGAGCTGTTGCATTTTGAATGTATTTGTTATGGTAATCTAGCCTTCACTAATTAGTGTGGAAATAAGCGACAGAAATGGGATAACTCTATAACTCTGATTTAAAATACATGGCGTCGGTTTAGTGGCTGGATAGAGGGTGGCGAGGAAGCAGACATTACCAGCTGGAGACCCAAGTTACGCTACAGCAAACCATTAGGAACGCTGAATTCCGCCAGACAGAACTGTCACATAGCCACTCCCTGAGTAAGCGAGAAAGTGTCAGCCAGCTCCATGCCCAGAGGTAGGCAGATGGGTTTTGGTAGACAGCAGTCTCTGCCATGCCCTTTCTGTATCAACTTTTCCTGAGATTTGGTGTACCCTTTAAGCTGTAGATTTAATGCTTTTGTTTATGAAGTGTTTTCATAAATCATTAAATGTTTGTTCTGTTCCAATATCTCAGTTTTCTTCTTTAGGGACTCCATTTACCCTTATGCCTTGTTTGCTTTGGGTGTGCTCCACACTGACCTCACATTCAACCCTACTACTCACTGATATCCTCCATGTCCCTTGCTGTATTTTTTCTAATTTATTTGTCCAGTGGAGTTTGGGGGTTTTTTTAAAAAACTTTTTTCCTATGATCCATCCCCTCATATTTCATCTTCTGTTCTCTCTAATTTATGGTCTAGTTTGTCAAGTAACCTTTTTTATTAAATTATTTTGTAATTCATTTAGCAACATTTTTCCAGTCAGGTCGTA
>NW_012149507.1:6093293-6104071 GCF_000956105.1 Propithecus coquereli
GCTGGAAAACTGGATAGCCACATGTAGAAGACTGAACCAGGATCCACACCTTTCACCCCTCACAAAAATCAACTCATGCTGGGTAACAGATTTAAACCTAAGGAGTGAAACTATTAGAATTCTAGAGGAAGATGTTGGGTTTGTTTCTTTTCTCATTGTTCTTGCTGCTTTCATGTTTTCCAGAGGCTAAGAGGGAAATGTTGACTTTACCCCATCGTTGTCAGAGAGGCATTCTAATTAAAAGTTTATACTATCGAATGCCATTCTGGTGTGAGTTTTAACAGTTAGACATAAAAAAGAAAAGTCATAAAGATAACTAATATTTCTGAATCCTGAATTGAATATTTCTGAAATATTACTTAAAAGAGTCAGGGGAAGATTGTTATTAGAGCCACACTGTAGAACTGTTTTATAAAATGGTGTTGTAACTGCCTGACCTGCAACTAATAGTTATTCCCAGTATATATACATTTCTACAGCAATTCTGTTTAATATGGGGTAAGAATTCCCTAAATGACTGAGTCCTGTGTGATAAATATCCTTGTAACACAGATTTTTCCTTTCCTTGCAACACACACACACATATATGCATGTACATATATGTGTGTATATATTAATAGTTATCATCACAACCGATTTTAGTCTCCTCATTTGAAAAACCTGCTTAGATCTTGTGAACTTCTTTTTTTTAAAGCAAAGGGAAAACACTGAAGACAACTTTTGAGAAAATTACTGTTTTTGATCTTCCCAAACTCAAATACAGAATAATAGGATGTTAGAACAGAGAGGACCCTAAGACTTAACCTCATTTAACATCCTCCATTTACAAGGTAAGAAAGCTGAGGCTCACAACAGGTAAAAGTGCCTCCAAAGGCTGAATCTAGTTAGTAGCAGAGACAGAACTTAAACTCCCACTTCCTGATATAAGGTATCTTTTATCACACCAAACTGTATGACTAATAAACATTTTAACTTGGCCAAATGAGTTTTAGAAACTTTCCTAGAGAATCATTGTAACTGAAATTTAGCCTGTGTATGCAGTAGAATTTCCCAGAACAAAATACCAACCACTAGCTAAGATATGGGAACATAAAGTACCAGATATATTTGGGTAGGCATATCTACATGGAAGTCATTTTCAATTACTCACCTTCAGAAAAGCTATACTTTGCCAATCTCACACTAACCTAGTAACTGCACTATAAAAGCTCAATGTCAATACATTCGTAAATGCCCTCACCAAAATACATAGCTACAGTTATCTCTGGTAAATTTAGGTAAGCAGATTAAATCCGACCCTAATTAAAATGTCCCTTCTGCCAGTTAGGGAAGAAATTCACATACATTCTGTCCCCTTCTCAGCACTTGCCTGTTTATACTGAAAGTGCTTAATCACCTCATTCTGTCCCTCTGTTTCATCCATTCTCCTTGGTCACTTTCTATCACTCATTCAATGATCTTGATTTTTTCATTCATTCAGTCACTCAAGTTGTCCAATTAATAATTCTTGGGAACCTGATTTTATTATGAAGCTATGCTTGGTGCTGTGGGGAAATACGAAGATATATGACACAATCCTTGCCCTCCAATCTTTTGCTCTAGTGTAGAAGATGAGAACTATTCAGAAGTTCTTATGATATATTGAAAGAAGGCAATTGGTACAGAAGATGAGCCATGAGGCAGATGCTACAACTTCCAAAAGGGAATAATGGGATGGGAGGTGGGCTTGCAGAAATCCAAGAAGGCTCTAGGAATTTGCCACTGGGACTTGGGGAGTAGGACACACTGAGACCATGGTGGATGGACATGCAGAGAGGACTTTTTCTTTGTTTAACACAAAGACGTGCACCTTATACATGTGTATACACACACATACACACACATATACATATGCACACCTTGGCCTTTTCTCTCCAAAA
The DNA here is from genome assembly GCF_000956105.1 of Propithecus coquereli. Lineage (NCBI taxonomy): Eukaryota > Metazoa > Chordata > Mammalia > Primates > Indriidae > Propithecus > Propithecus coquereli. The sequence goes on from NW_012149507.1 coordinate 6,095,213, forward strand.
CATCCACTCTACTATGAACTCCAATTTTTTCCGCTGATATGTGCCTGCTATAGCCAAATGCGCTATCTATTTCCTACAACCAGAGACAAGAAGGAACGTAATCATCTGAGAAAAAAGGCATGGAGCCATCACAAACAATCTTGTGTCTACAAAGTTCCCCAGCTGCTGATGGTTTCACACCTCTTGAGACATGGTCCAACCAGTGCTAATCTGATATGGGTGGCTGAGTTGACCTTTTCAATGTATATGCTCCTTTTGTCTAAATCCCTCTCAAGTCCAGTCAATAGTTGCCTTCACCTTCCTTTCTGGTTCTTAGTGACCAGAGGAACTCCTCGCACACTCAGGACACTCAATGGATAAAAGTTCCCCATTCTGCAGGACTACAAAACAAGAAATTTTTCTTATAACCACTCCCCCTTAAGAAATCATCTGCAGGGTGGTCTGAGGTCCATGTTTTACCTAACCAGATATCTGCCCCCTGATCCCTTATCTGCCTGAGTGATAGTGTTGCAGACCCAATGGACACTAAGTATAAGGGCACACAAAGAGGAGTGGTCAGCTCCATCAGGGACAAGAGTTTAATTAACAAGAAAGATTCATAGAACAGAGGAAGAAGTAACACTCCAGAAAAGGGTGAAGATTGACCAAAGAACTTGGCCATGTTCAGAAAACTGCCTGAATTTTGTTATGGCTTAGGGCTCAAGTGTGGGAAGGGAGGAGGCTACACACAGTGAGGGACAAAGCAAGTTGGAGCCTTGAATATTTTAGATTTTATCCAGTAGGCATTTGGGAGTAAGTAAAGGATTTTAATCAAGAGAGTTAGGTGATCAGATTTAATATTTAGCCATATTGTCCTTCAGCAAAATATTAATGGAATGTACACTGAAGGCATATTAGAATAACAAGAGAAAGATAATTTTGAAGGCTTTTGAAATCTTCATGCTTCGAATTTCTCCTCCTCTGAGAGAATGTCCATGGCCTGAGCTAGGACAGTAGCAGTAGGAAATGGAGAAGAGTGGCCAGAGACTGGAGATGCTAAGACTTGCAGGGATGAGGCCTGGGTAACTGAGAACTTGAGAAAGCCACTCGCTGAGACAGGGCATATAGGAAAAGGGCCATGATAGAGAATATTGAAATATAAATGTCCAGGAGATAGCTGGTTATATGGGAGTGGTAGTTTTATTCTGTGTAAATTATATTTCCAGGAAGTTCCTCCCCTGTATGAGTCTGGGTTAGGATTGTCCACAGGAAAACTTTGTGTAAAGGTGATACAGTTAGAGGCAGTAAAGGACAGATGCAGTGGTGCCAGTGGGTTCTAGTTTGTCCTTGTTTTCCCTGCTCCGTGTTCATCTCTTCCCGACTACTTGCGATGCCAAACAATGGCAAGCCCAGGCCCAACACCCAGAAGCAGAAGCCATAAGGAGCCAGCAATCCTCCACTGACTTCTGCTCTGACCCCTCTATGGTTCCACTATAGAAGCTAGATGTGCCTTGCTTCCATAGCCACTATATCCAGTCAGTGTCAAAATATATAGACTTTGTCATTGTATCTGTTTATTTTTTCTCTTTTCATTCCCACAACCACTATGCTAGCCTATTATATCTCATCAAAAATACTTCAATAACTTCCCTACCTGTCATTTAACTGCTTTCTATTAATAATACACAATTCTTACAGTGGTCTTTCTAGAACATAAATCTAATAACATCCCTTCTTCTGCTCAAAACCCCTCAGCTGGATTCCACTGCCCAATAGAGACACCTTCAAATGACATACAATGCCCACCATGACTTGATAACTTCCAGCCATCCACCCATGAAGTCTCCTTCATACTTTGTCCTCCAACAACATTAAATACTCTTTTCTGCCTTCATTGTGCCTCTCACATGCCTGAAATGCCATTCATCTTCCCAGATATGCTCCCATCTTCTTGCCCTCCTGGTCTGCCTTACAAATTTCTACTCTTCTTCAAGTCTCTTGTGAAATATTTTTTCTTTATGAACTCCAATACAGATATAAGAGCTACTTTTCCTGAGTTTTCACTATACTTAATACATAGCTAAAATCATGCACTTGCTATTTTGCTTAAAATTTGTATGTCTGCCTGTACATAAGACTGTGAGTTTTTCTGAAGACAGGGACAATCTATTTCATTGTATTATCGTTAGAATTTAGCATGGTCCTGAGGCAGAGTAGCCCTCAAACATGTGTTTAATTAAAATTATGACAGACATAAAATCATATAAATCACTATCCTCTCAAGGGATTTATAACCTAGTTGAGAACTACAACATACTATGTTTTTTTAAAATCAACAAAACATGAAAATTGAACAATACAAAAGGGTCACAGTGGGATAAGGAATTAACACTAGAAGAAGAGCATAGGCACAAATGTTATCAGTCCAGAAAATAAAAGAAGTCACTGTAGGTTTTGTGGATGAAGATAATGAGATCTGAACCTGACTTTGAAGATTAGGTAGACTTCAGATAGACAGAGAAGGAAGGATACCATGGCAGCACTGAATCTCCAGTCATTCTCTCTGAGCAGCCTAGAGAAACCACATGCAGCAAGTGAGGCGTGCAAGTTCCAGGATGTTCACAGGTAATGCACAAAAAAAATTTATTAAAGGAAAATGTAATATGAGCCTGCAGCTTCCCCCTGTAAATTAGAGACAGCAAACCAAGAATCTAGGAGACTTTTACACAAGAGTGTTCTCTGAAGTGACATTCTTTACCAAAAATAAATATGAATTTTTAAAAAAATAAGATACAAAAGGGAAAAACACTTACTAGGTGAGAGCTCAAATGATCATACTTTTTTTTTTTTTTTTTTTTTACTGTATTGCTATTTACTACTATCACTTGTCAAAGCGCCAGAGACTGTATAGGTGGTAAACAGGTTTTGTTGTCCTCACAGCTTTTCAAAGAGCACTAACTGTGCCCAACTGGTGCAACTGTGTGCTGGGTGGTCAATCGCGCAAGCGAAACATGGCCCCTGTTCAGCATGAGCTGATCTACCATTCTAGGTAAACATGCTCTTTATGTGATCCTTTATGCAAAGGAATAGAAACAAGGTTCAGTGACTAAGAAAAAGCTTTGAAATGCAAGGGTGCAGCTGCAACTTTGGAAATCATTTCTGAAATCAGAAACTCGAATTTCAGTTGATCTTCAGCTGGTTCTCACAACACACTCCCTAGGATACACTTGCACTGATTTCAAGTCTTTCCCTATAGCCAGGACATTCACAGTCCCTACTGTTTGACTCCAGCCGCAGATACAGATTTCCATGTAAAACAAATGTAACATGACTATAGAAAGAAATCCATCACAGAGATTTGCCAGCCTGAAAGAGTAAAAGAGCAGAAAGAGCTTTAGAGAACTAACACAGAGGGAAAAAACCCACTAGAACTCAAATTTAACTTCTGAACAACATGGGGATAGGAAAGAGGGGTGCCTCCAGGGAAATGGATGGATGGTGTAAGTTTCCCTCCATCCTTTCCAACAAAATCAATAAAAGTTAATTGATATCGTTTTGTTTTGTTTTAGCATAAGTAAGCAGACCTATAGACCTGTACTCTATAGATCCACAGAAGCTGAAATCATTTACAGGTAAAGCCCCAGAATACTGGCCAAGAGATTGACAATCAATGGATATTGGTTCAGGTAATCGTAATTCATGAAATAGCGCTCACTCTCAGGTTTTACATGTGGGCAAAGTGAATGAGTTTTTAATTCTGCTGAATATTTATTCTAAATACGATCCAAAAATTTAAAGATAGATGTATTTTCTAAAGTGTTTTTTGTCAACTAAATGTCTTAACATAAATCTAGATTTCCTTGTACCCCCATAATATTCTGAAATGAAATATATATATATATATTAAACAAATAAATAATGTAGATTTTAGATTTTTCTCAGGCATTGGTAAAGGAACTATGCTGTTGAGGAGTATTCCATGAAACAGTTATTTTGGAGAATTCATGAAATTTTTCACAGAAGGAATCGTCACAAGAATGAATATAGAAAAGGAAGCAGCTGTGGATTGTATTGTGCACCTTGTAGACTCATTTATTGATTCTCATTCCTCCTGACCTAATATTTTGTAATTACCTTATATTTATTTTTTTGAAACATGAACTACACACTTAGAAAAGTTAATTTTCTGAGGCAACACTGTGTAAGGCTGCAGTCCCCAAGCTCCGGGCTGTAGACTGGTACCGGTTCATGGCCTGTTAGGAACTGGGCTGCACAGCAGGAGATGAGAGGCAGGTGAGCAAGCGAAGCTTCATCTGTACGTACAGCCGCTCAGGGCTCCCACTGATTCTGCGTTATGGTGAGTTGTATAATTATTTCATTATATACTATAATTCAATAATAATAGAAATAAAGTGCACAATAAATGTAATGTGCTTGAATCATCCCAAAACCATCCCCCCTTCCCCAATCTGTGGAAAAATTGTCTTCCGTGAAACTGGTCCCTGGTGCCACAAAGGTTAGGGACTACTGGACACATCATTTCCCTGACTTGTCCACTCTGAGAACAAGAATCTTGGCTACCAAAGGTAGTTGGAATAGACCTATAATAATAACAACACCATGTGATATGTCAATACAAGAGGCATTTGAGAACAATGAAATGACTTCCATGAATCAAGAACAGAATGCAGGTTAAAATTACCAAATAAGCAAATATGTATATAAAAGTTATGAGTGTTATAGTAGGGTTGAGATATTAATTTTCTCACAATTTACTTTTTCTTTAATGAACCAATCAAAGGTAAGAGAATAGAGTCTATTCTGGTTTTCTGGATTTTTTTCCTTTTTGTTCACTGTCTCACTTTCTCCTATTCCTTTTCTGCATATCTGCCAAAATATTCAGAGCTGAAATAAGACTTTCATATGCCAGATTCTTTGTTATTATTATTTATGAAAAATACTCCACCTTTAAATCTGTAATTACTCGGCTAGTCTTAAATACCTAGGACTCATTTATCACACAGATAAGGAAATTGGTTTCACCAAAAATGTTCTTTTAGAACACATGTTGTTTATTATTTATTTTCGAAAGAGCAGTCTATGTCTACTTACTTTGTGGAACACACCAAGAGATTCTCCCATTGTGGTCCTTTATCTTTTACTCTACACTATCATGATAAAAAATAGACTATATTTTATTTACAGTGGCAGAAATACTAACTTCTAGATGGGGTTCTGAGTTCAAACTTCATCCTTCACTTTAGCTGAAACATCATAGTTAGAATACAGTCTGTATCGTAACAATAAAAATTTCACCAGCTAAAGCAATTCATGGATTTTACTGTTTATTCCTTCCAGGTCTACATTCTTTTTTACTATATATTTTATATACTCTCTTTTCTAAAAATAATAGGATTATTTTAAATAATCTTGAGGGACTGGGATCTTTTTATTTTTCTACAGGGATACTTTACTGTTTGAATCACCTCCTCTCGGTCCTGTTGGTGAGGGAAGGAATCCCAGCCTAGGGTCATGTAGATGGCCAAACACATGATTCTGACAGGGACAGATGAGAGCCACAAAAGTTTCTATCAGTCATATATACTCAGGGCCCAAGGGAGAGGACACTGCACATCATGCAGGGCTACACAGCAGCTGCACTCAGGGGCAGAGTGAACAACCAGTGGCTGTGGGAGGCAGGCTCTCTAGTATGAAGAGGATGGGGTGCCCCCAGGTCCCCACAGGTGTGAGTGGCTTGCTTGAGTAGTTCTGTGGGCTGTCAGGGCAGTGAAGTCTACTTCTCAGTGAGAAGCAGGAAATGCATTTGATCTATTTGATATGGTGAATGGTTTGGTGAGGAGACCTTATCCACAGGATCAAAGCGGGGAGAAAACTTGCTGTTAGTCCCTTTGAGGCCTTCCTTATTTCACCAGATGGCAAGACAGCATATAACATTAATCTCAAGTCTTATACTACATTTACCTGTATAAACATATAGTAGTAACTAAACACAAATTCTATGCATCTGACAGGCATAATTTTATTCACTGCAACCCATGAAATTTCTTAGATGTTATCTATCTTGGGGGAAAACTACTTCCTCTCACCCATTGTACATTGAATGGTAGGGGAATTACTGATGCCTTACAACCTTGGCAATGATTCAACGCCTCACCACTCTCCCGTGGTACCTAAGAAAGCAAGCTACTACTTTGTTATCTAGGCATGTCACATCAGTCTTATTGCTAAAGATGGCTTCTATTCCTTAGGTATTATTAATGTTTGTGCACTATATTCATGTAGGCATACACATGGCTTTAATACAGTTCTGGGATATTCTAAAAGAACATCATCAGTTATCATTTCACTCCTATTGCAAGATTTAGAAGCTCTTACACCTCATGCTTCTCAAAAAATATTCTCTGTGTAAATAATTTTCCATCTGATGTAACAGCAACAAGCACCAACACTACCTTAGGGATGACTATGTCGGGAAAAAATGCTTGAAATCCACCAGGCATACTTAATAGATAATTTATTTTTAACCAATAAGTAAATGCTTTCAATATGACTGAAGGGTTTAGTTTCTTTATCAAGGTTAAACATATCCCAACAATATTGATTACATTACTCTTTTTTCATGATATAAAAGTAAATCTTCCAAAAGCTTTCCTTTCCAAATAATCACAAAATCTTAATTCTACAAAGTCTGAATTGATGAGGATTTATTGTTATTGTACTTTCAAATTTAAAAAATATCCTATACAGAGAGCCTGGCTAATAAATGTCCCATAACCTTAGGGCATTTGGCAGAGAATGAAATCACTCTCAAGTACCTTAATAACAGAAGCAAAAAAAAAAAAAAAAGCTATATTTCTGAAGGGCTTCAAGATGGCTGGATAGAGGCATCTGGCAGTTGCCTCCTCCACATAGAAGAACCAAAATAGCGAGTAATTGCACTTCAAATAGATCATCAAAGAGAGAACACTGGAATTCAACAAAGTAACAGGAAATAACTAAAAGAAGGGAGAAGAGGGGAGTGAGGCAGCCTGGTCAGCTGGGAGCCCAGAGATACTCCCCAACATGGGAAAAGGATAAGCGAGAGATCCCCAGTGGTCCACATTCCCACCGTGGACTCCTCCAGTCCTGGCCATGGCAAAGCCCCAGGACCCTTGTGATCCCTGACACTAATAGAGGGAGATGCCCAGAGACCATGCGACATCACTGCTCCAGAGAGGGAGTTCATGCTGGGTCCCACACAACCTCTGAGTCTTAAGCAGCTACAGCACAGCATCATTTTGAGAGCCCAGCTTCCACCAGACTGCATCCTGCCATGGGAACCAAGAGCTCCTAAATATTCACATTCCTAGAGCTCCATTGACATGCCCTGCCCACAACCACTGCTGCTGATGGTTGCGGCCACCTGGGCCAAAGCACAAGTCACTGGCAGAGACATCACCCTCCTAGTAGTGAGGCTGCAGTGCATTTTCACAAGCCCTGAGGCCAGGCTGCCACACCCATAGCTGCTTCTGATGCTGGCTGCCTCTGATAACAACCCCGGTACCCCGCACCCACCACCAGCAGTGGGGTGGCCACACATTTACAAGTGCCCTGAAGACAAGCTCCTCCACCCACAGCCACCACCTGGAGCTGAGGCACACACTCCCCAGCTGCCTGCCCATGGCTGCTGCCCCTGAAAGCAACCCCACCCTCCCAAGCAGTAGGGCAGAAACACAGCTGCTGCCACCCCAACACGAGCATTCTGCCAGAGGCCTGGGGAATCACTCTGCCCTTGCCCACCACAGCTAGTGCCCATATGCATTACCATGGGACCTGAGGACAGGTTTACCCAGCCTTGCTTTGCCCACCCAACCCAGGAAGTGAGCACACCATCTGGGGGCCTGGGGAGTGCTCTGCCCCAATTCTCCACTATCAGCACCTGAACACTCCTTCTGGGACCTGAAGTCAGGCTTATCCAATCTTCCACTCCCATCACAGCTGGCACCCACCTACACATGCCACTTACTTGTAGGCCTGGGAACTGGCCCTCCCAGTCATCACAGCCACTGCCAACACCAGCACAGACCACTTGAGAGCTACAGGGTTGTCCCACCACTACTACTGCCATTGCCCACACAATGCCCACTGCCCAGGGGCCTAAGGACCCACTCACTCACCCAGCCCATGGCTGCCATGCTGGCACCCAAGCAAGCTGTCTGGAGGCCCAAGACTCAGCCCGACATGACCAGCTAACACCAGTGCCAATGTATGTCACCCTTAGAACCAAGGATAGGTACATTTGGCCCAGCACTGATGCCACTGGGGCCTAAGGACTCACCCATGACCCATCTGACATTCCCATCCCCAGGAAAACTTCACCACAGCTTTCACTAACAAAGGCACCCTAAGCCACTGAGGAAATAATAGACACCACTGACGTTGTTTACATCCAAACAAATTATATAAGGGCTACACCACTGCAGGCACCCAGAATCAAAGCCAAAGTGTCATACCCAGCCAACACCATAGATACATCTTCAGGAAAAAGTCCTCCCCTATGAAAGCAAAACAAAAAATTAGAAGAGGTGACTGTTACACAAGATGCACAGATATAAACATAAGGGCATAAGAAACATGCAAAAGCAAGTAAATATGACATCTCCAAAGGAATACAATAATTCTCCAGCAAACAGATTCCAATGAAAAAGAAATTTATGAAATGCCAGAAAAAGATTTCAAAATGATGATATTAAAGAACCTCAGTGAAATAAAGGAGAACACAGATAAACAAAACAAAGAACTCAGGAAAAACTTCAGGATATGAATGAGAAAATTACAAAAGAGATAAATAACACAAAAAAGAACCAAACAAAAATCTTA
>NW_012149507.1:6106385-6107585 GCF_000956105.1 Propithecus coquereli
GCTGACAAACTGGAAAACCCAGAGGAAATGAATAAATTCCTGGACACATTCAACCTTCTAAGATTGAGTCAGGAGGAAATAGAAAAAATGAACAGACCAGTAATGAATAACAACATGGCATCAATAATAAAAAGTCTCCCAAGGAAAAAAAACACCAGGATCAGATGGATTGACTGATGAATTCTACGAAACGTATAAAGAAGAACTCATACCAATTCTCCTCAAACTATTCCAAAAAATTGAAGAAGACGGAATTCTCCCTAACTCATTCTATGAGGCCAATATTGCTCTGATACCAAAACCAGACGAGGACACAACAAAAAAACAGAAAACTATAGACCAATATCCCTGATGAACATAAACACAAAAATCCTCAACAAAATATTAGCAAACCCAATCCAACAGCACATTAACAATATAATACAAGATGAATATTCAACATATACAAATCAATAAACATGAAACATGACATCAACAGAATGAAGGACAAAAACCATATTATCATCTCAAAGGACATAGAAAAAGCATGTGATAAAATTCAACACCCCTTCATGATAAAAATGCTCAACGAAGTAAGTAAGCATTAGAAGGAACATACTTCAATGTAATAAAGGCCAAATATGATAAACCCACAGCTACCATCACATCAAATGGGAAAAGCTGAAAGTCTTTCCTCTAAGAATGAGAATTAAGACAAGGATGCCCCCTTTCACCATTGCTATTCAGTATAGTACTAGAAGTCCTAGCCAGAGCAATCAGGCAAAAGAAAGACATAAAGGGTATCCCCAATTGGAAAAGAAAAAGTGAAACTGTCCCTTTTTGCAGATGACATGATCTTATATTTAGGAAAACCAAAAGACTCCACCAAAAATACCTTTGAACTAATAAAAAAATTTAGTGAAGCTGCAGAATACAAAATCAACATACAAAAATCAGTAGCATTTCTACACACCAATAATGAACTAGATGAAAAGGAAATCAAGAAGACAATCCTATTTACAACAGCTACAAAAAATAATAAAATGCCTAGGAATAACTTCAACCAAAGAGGTAAAACCTTTATGAGTAAAACTACAAAATTCTGATGAAAAAAATTGAAGAGAACACAAACAAATGGAAAGACATCCCATGCTTGCAAATCTGAAGAATATTATTTAAATGACTATACTACTCAAAGCAATCTACAGATTCAATGCAATC
>NW_012149507.1:6108200-6111402 GCF_000956105.1 Propithecus coquereli
ACAAGCAACAAAAACAAAAATAGACAAATAGTACTATATTAAACTAAAAAGCTTTTGCACAGCAAAGGAAATAATCAAGAGAGTAAAGAGACAACCTGTTGAATGGGAGAAAATATTTGCAAATTATTCATCCAACCAGGGACTAACATCCAGAGTGTACAAGGAAATCAAACAATTCAACACTAACACAACAAATAATATCATTGAAAAGTGGACAAAAGATATTAATAGACATTTCTCAAAAGAAGACATACAAAGAGCCAGAAAATATGTGAAAAAAACGTTCAGTGTCACTAATCATCATGGAAATGCAAATCAAAACCACAATGAGATATCATCCCACCCCAATTAGAATGGCTACTATTTAAAAGATAAAAAATAACACATGTTGGCAAGGATGCAGAGAAGAGGGAACTCTTATACACTATTGGTAGGAGTGTAAATTACTACAGCCACTATGGAGAACAGTATGGAGAGTTCCCAAAAACTAAAAATAGAACTACCATATGATCTAACACTCCATCTACTGAGTATTTATCCAAAGGAAAGGACATCAATATATCAAAGAGATTCCTGCACCCATGTTTATTGAAGCACTATTCACAACAGCAAAGATATGGAATCAACCCAAGTGTCTATCAATGGATGGATATATGAAGAAAATGTGGTATGTATACACAATGTAATACTATTTGGCCATAAAAAGAATGAAAAAATGTCATTTGCAGCAACATGGATGGAACTGTAGGTCATTATGTTAAATGAAGTGAGCCAGGTATAGAAAGACAAATATGACGTGTTCTCACTCATATGTGGGAGGGAAAACACTTGATCTCCTGGGGTAAGAGAGCAGAGTGAGAGACACCAAAGACTGGGAAGGGTGTGTGGGTGAGAGTGGTGGATAGAGTGAGGTTGATTAATGATTACAAACACACAGTTAGACAGAAGGAGTAAGTTCTAATGTTCGACAGCAGAGTACTGTCACCATAGTTAACAACAATGCATTGTATCTGTCAAAATAGCAAGAAGACTTGAAATGTTCCCAACACACAGAAATGATAAATACTTGAGGTGAGAGCTATCTCCATATACCCTGACGTGATCATTACACATTCTGTGTATGTAACAAAATATCACATGTACCCGATAAATATGTACAAATATTATGTATTAATGTTAAAAAGCTGTATTTCTTTACTCAAAATAAGTTGTGTTGGGGGGAGTTTGGGGGAATACAAGATTTTAGAAGATTACAGGCATATGAACATCACCCATTCTTTCTTTAAAGACCAAAATGCCAAAATAATTCAACTCAAAAGCCAGTGAGAATCTTCAGTAAATGATCTAGACACCTCTTAGGAATTCCTGGAAAAAGAAGTGAACACAATAGGAAATATAATCAGGAGACATCTAGCTAAAAACATCTAATACCAGCTTTCAGGATTAGAACTGCAAGGATTGTTTAGAGCAAGGTGTTCCTGCTCTAAAAGCAATAGCCTGTAAAGGTTTTCTGACTTTCCAGGTTTGTGTCACACTGAAATACAAAGACAGATTTTAGTCCCACATTCCCCAATAAATTCATTTCTGTGCACTTGTGCTTCATCTGTGCTTCTCCACTTTCTTCTCTCCCAAATCTCCATTTGTTCAAGTCTGAAAATTAATTCAATGATATATAACTTTTGATTTATGATTTTTCCCTCCTTTCTTGACACATGGTACTGGTACTTCTCATTTATTTCTACCACGAAATAAATCATCCACAATTCCAAGAGAAGTCTATCTAACGTTGGTGATATTTAGAGTCTCTGATGTGTTGCTGCTGGGAAGGAATACACAACACCTAAACACGATCCGGCTTCATAGGGAGCAGAAACAATTGATCAGCAAACTCCCTGGTGATAGTCATGTGATTTCTCTATGTGGACAAAGCTTGTACAGAAAATTTCGTTTTAGGTAGTTCTCCCTCCTTCCTTATTTTCCCTTTTTATAGCACTTCTCTTTCATTATCACCTCTGCTCCTGGACTCCACTGCCATCCTTCTCTATTAAGTAGGATAACTTTTTGCTTTTACTATTATTTTTAATTGACACATAATAGTTGTACATATTTATGTGGGACAGTGTGATACAGTGTGATATTCTGATGCATGTATAAAATATATATAATGATCAAATGAGGGTAATTAGTATATCTATCACCTCAAATATTCATCATTTCTTCATATTGGAAACATTCGAAACCCTCTCTCCTGACTATTTGAAAATATACAATAAGTTTTTATTAATTATAGTCACCCTACATTGCTATAGAACACTAGTACTTATTCTTCCTATCTAGTATAATTTTGTATCCATTAACCAACATCTGCCTATCCCATTGCCCCACCTTTCCCAGCCTCCAGTAACCACTGTTTTACTTTCTGTTTCTATGAGATCAACATTTTTAGCTTCCACATATGAGTGAGCACATGCAATATTTGTCTTCCTGTGCCTGGGTTATTTCACTTAACAAAATGTCCTCCAAGCTCATCTATATTACCTCGAATGACAGATTTCATTTTTTATGGCTGAATAGTACCCCATTGTATATACATACCATATTTTCTTTATCCATCCACCTGTTGATGGACACTTGGGTTGATTCCATATGGTGGCTATTGGGAAAAGTGCTGCAATAAACAGGGGTGCAAGTATCTCTTGGACATACTGATTTCCTTTCTTTAGATAAATACCCAGTAATGGGATTGCTGATCATAAGGTAGTTCTATTTTAGTTTTTTCAAGGAGCCTCCATACTGTTTTTCATAACAGCTTTAGTAATTTACCTTCCCACAAACAGTGTATAAGAGTTCCCTTTTCTCTGCATCCTTGCCAGCATTTATCATTTTTATCTTTTTGATAATAGCCACACTAATTGGGACGAGATGATATCTCATTGTGGTTTTGATTTGCATTTCCATGATGATTAGGGATGTTAAGCATTTTTTCATAAACCTTTTGGCCATTTGTATGTCTTCTTTTGAGAAATGTCTATTCAGCTTATTTGCCTTAAATGAGGTAATTTTTATGAGTACATGTGGACAGCATATACCCAATACACCCAATACCACCCCTCCTTGTTTAACCCAGTACAGCTATAAGATGAAATCTAATAAATTTACTTACACCAAGGTATCAATGGCTTAACAGGGCTGCCTTTGTAGT
>NW_012149507.1:6112228-6127700 GCF_000956105.1 Propithecus coquereli
AAATAAGAATAATTTGAGATAAAGACAAAATAGATTAGTCCAAATATATCATTAATTATAATAATTAGGATAAACTTGTATTAGGAGTCAGAGACTCTCAGAGCAAATTTTTTTTAAATCTGTCTATATTCTGTTTGACAGAGAAATACATCTAAAACAGTTTAAGACTGAAAATGAAAGGATAGGGAAAAATGTGGTAGGAAATATTTACCAAAAGAAAGCTAGTTTGGCAATATGAATAGCAAATAAAATATAATTTTAAAATAGTATGTTAACAGGGATAAAAAATGCCATCTCTTTTACATAGGTATCTTCTTTCTAGATAGTAACTTAATATTTTGTAGTCCCATTGTTAACTGGCCTGGATTCACTAGAAATCATTTATGTATCAAGTTCACACTTGGCTTTATGATTCAGTTTAGCTCTGTATGTTCCAAATGGGCCACCTCCATTTTTTTTATTTCATCACTATTAGAAGATTTAGAAGCACTTAAACTTCATACTTAAAAACAATATAATCCAAAATATTTTTTCTTCTAATTCAAAGACAAGAAACACCAAAACCACTTGAGTGAGCTATAGACCATGTTGGAAAAATTATGGAAGTTCTACAAGACTCAATTAAAAATACCAGAAAATTTATCATTAATATGCAAAATAAGTATTTTCAACATGATTGAAGAGTTTTATTTTTCTTTATCTAGGTTAAATGTAGTACAGCAATATTAATTTTTTTAATAATGCTAAAATAAATTTCTGTCCCTTCCAAATGAAAACATATTGCAAAATAATTAAGACCTACATTTAAAGGAATTTATTTGGCCAAGTGCAGTGGTTCACACTCCTAGCACTCTGGGAGGCCAAGGCAGGAGGATCACTTAAGCTCAGAATATATGTCTTCAACAATAAGAAGACAATCCCATTTTTTTTAAATGGGCAAAAGGATGACCTAAAATACATAATAATTATCATTAGTCATCAGCAAAATGCATATTAAACCACAATGAAATACCACCAACCTATTAAAATTGGTAACATTTAAAAACCGAAAATAACAAGTGCTAGGTGAGGTTATGAAGTAACTAGAAATCTGAAATCCTACCTTGCTGGTAGGAACATAAAATGGTACAACCCTTTTGGAGAGAAATAGGGCAGTTCCTTACAAAGAGGACATACAACTCAGCAATTCTCTTCCTAAGTGTTCATCCCCCAAAATAAAAAACATATATCCAGACAAAGACTTGTACCTGAATGTTTATAGTAGCTTTATTTATAACAGTCAAAACCTGGAGGCAACCCAAATGCCTATCAACAGAAGAATGAATAAAAAACTTTAATTTATCTATGTAACTAAACACTACTTAGCAATAAAAAGAAATGGTTCACTGATAAATGCAATGATATGGATGAATCTCTAAAACATATGCTAAGAAAAAGCAGTCAGATACAAATGAGTATATATTGCATGATTCCATCTAGTTGTAGAAAACAAATCTAATCTATAGTTACAGAGAGTGGATTATATATTACCTGGGGGACCTTGGGGTAGGAACTTGCCAGAGAAAGGACACGGAGAACTTTTGAGGGGTAACAGACATGGATTTTTTCTTTTTTTTTTTTTTTTTGAGACAGAGTCTCACTGTGTTGCCCGGCCTAGAGTGCCGTGGCATCATCCTAGCTCACAGCAACCTCAAACTCCTGGGCTCAAGCGATCCTCCTGCCTCAGCCTCCCAAGTAGCTGGGACTACAGGCATGCGCCACCATGCCCGGCTAGTTTTTTCTATATATTTTTAGTTGTCCAATTAATTTCTTTCTATTTTTAGTACAGACGGGGTCTCACTCTTGCTCAGGCTGGTTTCGAACACCTGAGCTCAAACAATCCGCCCACCTCGGCCTCCCAGAGAGCTAGGATTACAGGCGTGAGCCACCGCGCCCGGCCTGGATTTTTTCTTGATTGTGGTGGTGGTGCAGATTCATTTGCCAAAATTCATCAAATTATATGATTAAAGTGGGTGCATTTTATTGCATATAAATCATGCCTAATAAAGCTAATTTTTAAAAAATATTTAAGTAGGAAAATATCACAAAATATTTATATTTCTTGGGAAGCTGCAGCAGGAGGATTGCTCAAGCCCAGGAGTCTGAGGTTGCAGTGAGCTGTGACGACGCCGCTGCACTCCACCCCAGGCGACAGAGCAAGACCCTGTCTCAGATTAAAATTTCTTAACTCTGAATTTTGAGTGCTATATCATTCAGGGTTCTAGAAGGAAACATACGGCAAGCTCATCTGGAATTTGAAGAAACTTTAATGAAGGGACTATGAAAAGAGGTGCGGGCAAAATTAAGAAAGCCAACCAGTATTTTGAGGCATTGAGGGACTTGCAACAACAGGATGCTCTTTCTAGCCCTACACTTAGCAGGGCAAGGAGAGGGATTGGGGTTACCTGGGTCCAGATGAGCACGAGGTCCCAGCACAACCTTTCACATCCTCCTGAGCACAGAAACAAAGGCGAGGAGGTAAGAGAACACAGACGCTTGGATTTCTAAATACTATCAGAGAAGAGGTGCTGGGAACAGTGGCCACAGATGAGGTCCGTGTCAGTCCGTTTTGTGTTGCTATAAAGCAATACTTGAGGCTGTGTAATTTATAAAGAAAAGAGGTTTGATTAGCTGGGCATGGTGGTGCATGCCTGTAATCCCAGCTACTTGGGAGGCTGAGGCAGTAGGATCGCTTGAGCCCAGGAGTCTGAGGTTGCTGTGAGCTAGGATGACGCCATCCACTCACTCTAGCCAGGGCAACAGAGTGAGACTCTGTCTCAAAAAAAAAAAAAAAAAAAAAGAAAAGAGGTTTGTTTGGCTCACAGTACTGCAAACTGTACCAGAAGCATCATCCCAGCATGTGTTTCTGGTGAGGGCTTCAGGGAGCTTCCAGCCAGTCAAGGGAAGGTAAAGGAGGAGCAGACATGTCATGTGGCAAGAACAGGAACAAGAGAGGAAGG
Organism: Propithecus coquereli; assembly: GCF_000956105.1. Taxonomy (NCBI): domain Eukaryota; kingdom Metazoa; phylum Chordata; class Mammalia; order Primates; family Indriidae; genus Propithecus; species Propithecus coquereli. Next base: position 6,115,228 of record NW_012149507.1, read on the forward strand.
AGGTGGTTCCAGCCTCCTTTAAACAGCACACTCTTGCACTACTGCATGAACTAATAAAGTGTGACTCCACTCGTTATCTCAGGGAGGGCATCGAGCCATTCATGAGGGATCTGCCCCAAGACCAAAATACTTCTCACTGGGGCCCACCTCCAACACTGGGGGTCAGATTTCAACTTGAGATTTGAAGAAGACAAACATTCAAACCATACCAAGGCTTAATAGGTTTTTTTATTTTTTTTAAGGTGGGGAGGTGTGGCTATTTAGGGCCTCATAAGCTAAAATAAGGAGTTTGGGCTTTCTCCTGAAAACATTTAAGAGTTTCATGTAAAGGAATGCATAAAAATAATTTCACTTTCAAATAATTGCTCTGATTAGTGTCCTTAGATTCTAAAGATGTAATCACTGCTAGGCATGGATTTTTTTTTTTTTTTTTTACTACTTTTTTTTTTTACTACTCTTGATATAGCATTCTGAATAACACCAGTAAAATTGTTATTCATCATAAACTTGTGATGACATATTTTCTAGTTGTTTGTTTCTACTATTTTTTGCTGACTTATTCTTTGTCTTTTAAGTGGATTCAAGGTGATTATTTTGAAGTATAGTAACTTAATTTGGTCAAAATATTGAGTACTCATGTTTATGGTTGAATCTGCTTCCCATTTGGAGATGTTTCCCCAATATTTTCTTCTTCGTTAGCTTTTCAGAATTTCACCCTTAATTCATCTGAAATTAACTTTACTCTATAACATAAAATATATACAATAAAATGATTATAAGTAGAGCAGCAAGAAATCATTTGGCAGCTCTTACCGCACCTTGTATGTCATAGGCCTTAATGATAATTTGTGGAATAAGTATTTGATTATCAGGACAAATGATAATAACATTTTCCCACGTACCTCAATGTCATAGACATAACTTTCCTCATTAATTACACAAGAGTATTCATAACACAGTGCTGCAATAACAAGATGCAGTCACTTTTTCATTAAATTTTAAAATTTACTTATCTATTAATCATGATCAATCAACTAAACTTAAAAATAATGAGTTGACTATCTTAAAAATTTAATTTATTCATAAGTCATCTGTGAATTTTTAAATGCAATGAGTTTGCTAAACTTAAGAATAATGAGATGACTATTTTAAAATTTTAATTGATTCGTAAGTCATCAGTGAATTTTTAAATGCCATCAGTGAGTTTAGTTGCACTAAGTACAGAGAAGAAGCATGCTGCTATGTTTTGAGTAGGTCCCCTAGAATCTACGTGTTAGAAATTTGGTCACTAGTGTTATGGTTTTGGCAGGTGGAGTTTTAAAGAGGTGATTAGGTCATTCATTAGAAGGGATTAATGCTGTTCTCACCAGACTTGGCTAATCCTTGTGGGGGTGAGTCCCCACTCTCTCAGGACTGGATTAGTTGCTGGGACAGCAAATTGTTACAAAGTAAGGCTGCCCCTTGTGTTTTGCCCTTTTCACACTCACCTTCTTCCCCTTCCATGTCTCCTCCAGGTTATAATGCAGCACAAGGACCTTATTAGAAGTCAACCAGATGTCACCACCCCCATCCTGAACTTCCCAGACTCCAGAACTGTGAATCAAAACAAACCTCTTTATAAATTACCCAATCTCAGGCACTCTGTTATAGCAACAGAAAATGGACTAAGACCATGCTACTCTGAATGTGTCTGAATGTACCTGAAAACATATGGCACACCTGCACAAATTATTTGCCAATGCCAATGTCAAATCCCTTGTTTTTATAGCCCAGAATCTTTGTCATCTTTTTCTCAAGAACACAGTTTCCACTGCATCACATATACTAAAATAACTGCAATGGAAACATTATAGCAAGGTGACAAAAGAAAGTTATTTCTCCAAAACACCTCTGCTACTCTTTATTGCTCAAAGGTAACAAATGCAAACATAAATCAGAGAAATGCCTAGGAAATCAAATTAAACTAAATGAGAAAATAAACATTTATTTGCATCACCACTGGCTATGTTTTAATTTCTCCTGCAATCTGTCACATCTCTATACCCTAAAATATGTTTTTTTTAATTTCTATCTAGAATGATTGGGAGCTCCTCTCAGTTCCATCTAACAGAGCAAAACTATCCGGGAAGGATCCAGACCAGAGCATCTGGGGAGTATTTGGGTAGACAGAAAAGAAGCCACAATCACTGGGCAAGAAAGAAGTTTTCAGAAGGTAAGCCACTTCACCTCTCTGGGCCTTAATGTCCTAACTTTTAGAATACACACTTCGATTCAGGCAATCTCTAAGCATTTTGACATTCTACACTTGGGGACTATGATTTTGGGGAAAGAGACAACAAAGATTCTGAGCTATTAAAACAAACCAGTGAATGACCATGTACAGAATGGAGCAGAAAGATCATGTTTGGAGAATGCGTGTCCAGGAGAGCCATGCATAACAGTCCAGACACACAGATGGCTCCAGCATCTCTTGTTTACATGGGCAGTGGGGGCAGTTAAGAAGAGGAAGGGCAATCCTGAATAGCACCTAAACATCCCTTCCAAGAATATGAAAAATGTTTCTGTTGGCAGAGAGGAAGCCCACTTCAATAGATGTCAACCTTGGACTGCCTCAACACCATTTGCAAACACAACACATTGCAACACACTTGGTCTCATTAGAAGTAGCTATTTCCAAACAGGGGCACATGTACCCCTTCTCTACAGAAAGGGTTTCAGAATATTGGCGAAGCCATTTCCAAAAACAAAATGATGTAAAAAATTTAATCAATGGATTTCGTCTTTGAATGGACAAAACATTCATGTGGTACAAAATGTAAACAATACCAAAGGATATGCAATGAAAATCTCTCCAATTTCCCCAACCCTCATTTCCCTCTCCAAGCAAGCTACAATTACCAATTTCTTGTGCATCCTTCCAGAGGTATTCCAATATAACATGAGCATGCACATGCACATGTACACACACACACAAAAAAATGGATACATGTATATTCTTTTTTTTCTTTTTTTTTTTTTTTGGTACACAAAAACAATAGTATATATACAGATGAGGAAATTGAAAAGTTTCCTCGTTTTGCTTTCAGCTGCTTAGGATTCCAGTGTGTGGCTGTACCATAGTATATATACCCAGTTCCTACTGATGAACTTTGGTTTCTAATTTGTTGCTATCACAATGTTGTAATGAACATCTATGTACATTCATCACTTTGTACATGTGTGAGTAAATCTGTAGGATAAAACCCTGAAAGTGGAATTTCAGGGTTAAAGAGATTGTGTATTTGTACTTTTTATTGTGGACCATTTGGAGAACAGTAAGAGCTGAGTATAAGCTACTTGGCTATCTTCTAGCCAGATCTCATGGGTTTACTTTCTAATCTTGCCACCTGATTTCTTTGTGACTGGGCAAATTATTTATCTTTCTAGATCCCAATTTTGCCATCTAAAAGTAAGAATAATAATTGTCCTTGCTTAGTAGGATTCTTGTGAAGAATTAGTTAATAAATACATATAAAACTCTTAGAACAGTGCCTGATGTACAGTAAGCACTCAAAAATTGTTAATCATTATTAGTTTTACTATTAACCCATATAACACACAAATTCCAGTTCACATTATTGAATGTTTTATCTTTGCCAATCTAGTAGCATTTTCACCAAACTCACTGTGGTTTTCATTTATATTCATCTTCCATTTTGAATATACTAATCTATGTCTTCATAAGTTTAAGACTCAATTGTAATTTCTTCTTGTGAACTGTTTATGACTTTTGCTCTTATTTACATTGAATTATTTACTATTTTCTTATTGATGAATAGAACATCTTTATATATTATAGAATTTAGCCTTTCACCTATGGTATATGTTACAAATATTTTTCTAAATTTCTTGTTAGTATTTTTATTTCATTTATGGTTATTTCTGTCATGCAAATGTTTTACTTTTAGTTAAATTTATGAATCATTTCTTGTATGGCTTCATGGTTTTGTGTGACATTTAGAAATGCTTCCTTATTCCAAAATTATTTTCTAAATTTTTGCTATGTTTTATTCCAGTACTTTTATGGATTAATTTTTTACACTAAAATCTTTGCTCCATATGAAATTATGGTAGAAGCCAATTTTGTTTTTCTCCAGATGGCTATGTAGTTTTCCCAGCATCGTTTATTGAATAATTCATCCTTTTCCTACTGATTTTTCAATGCCACATTTAACATATACCAATTTCACAAACATACTGAGCCCATTTCTGGACGTTTTACTCTGTCTTATCGAACTATACATTACTTACGTAAGTGCTAGTATCAATTTTGAAATTACTATACTATTATAATATGCTTAATATCTTGTAGGATTAATTACTCATCACCTTGGTGAATAAATTCAAAAAGCAATAACTTTTTACCTACTTTTTTTAGAATTTTTCTAACAATCCATACAAGTTTAACATAAGAAAACTAGAATCAGTGTATGTAGTCCATTCAAAAATCATCTTATTGAGGAGCATGTTAAACATATAGGCTTATTAGGAGAGAATAAACATCAAAATGATATTCAGTTTCCATATCCAAAAACAGGAAATGGGTTCAGGTTCAAGACGGCTGGCTAGAGACATTGGACACCTATCCTTTCTACAAAGAAGGGCCAAAATCACCAGTAGAAAATCATACCTCGAATAAAACATCGAACAGAGAACACTAGAGTCCAACAAAGAGATCATGGGAAATAGCTGGGCCATGAAGGAGAAGGATGAAAGGGGCCAACTCTGCAGAGACTGGCAGGAGCCCAAAGGGACTCAGTATCCCGGGGAAACGGTGAGGGAGAGAGGTTCGGTGGTCCACATCCCTGCTGTGGACTGCTGCGATCCCAACCATGGAAGAACTCCTCTACCCACATGGACCCTGTCACTCGCATTGGCAGTGATCCGGACACCTTTGGAAGGCATTGTACTAGGCTGGGAACTCACACTGGTTTGCTGTGCCCCACCCCAGAGTTGGGTAGTGGCGGCAGCACCATTGTTAGAACACACCCTCTCAGACTCCATCCTCCCCCGGGAACCACGGCTCCCATGTCTCCACATCCCAGGAGTTCCTGCGGACATCCCCCAGTGTCCACCTGGAAGCCTGCAGCAGCACAGCACTGGCTGGACCTAGGGGTGCTTTAGGGTCCCCAGTGCTCTAGCCCAAAGGACAGCATAATGCACCAAAAAGGTTGCCTTGGAGACAAAGGAAAACAAAGCCTGCAATTTCCAGAGCCTGAGAGTTCCCTGCCTGGGGCTATGAAAGGTGACCCCATCCCCAGCAGAGACACATACTCTGAGCTCCGCCTTACCAGCAGAGAGTGAAATCCCCTCCCACCTGTGGAGCAGCCTCTGTGCTCCAGATCATGGTAGAGAAGAGGACCCATTCTCTCCATCTGCACACCACTGCAGGTCCAGCTGCTGCTGCTGTTGCCAGGGGATACTGCGGTGGGCCAGCCACAGGGCTGCCTGACTAGAGGTGTGAGTGGCAACTGTGACCCCCCTGGAGGTGTGGCCTCAATGCCTGGGACTCATAGTGAAGTGTGGGATTCCTCCTGCCCTCTGAGTGGCACTATGACACTGCTACTGCAGAGAACAGGAGAGCCTGAGAGCTGCATGTGTGGGGCTGTGGGTGTCACCCCTGCAAGGCAGTCACTGCCAATACTTGCTGGCACTGCCTAGGACCCAGAAGGTCATCTTGCCACTGCTACTGGAATTTGCTCACTCACCTGGCCCACCCCTGCCACTACTTGGACCCAAACAAAAACCACCACCTCCCATGAAGGAGGGTAGGGCTAGCAGTCCTAAACCCAAGCTGTCTGTTGCATCAGGGAGGAAGCTACCCTCCCTGTATATTCAGGATATTTTATTTTAATACAATTGCATCATACTAAGAGTTATCAAAAACTTGATAAATTTCATCAAATATTTTTAGCTCTGAAGAGATGATCATATACGTGTTCTCTCTTTTTATCTACTAATCTGGTGAGTTATAATATTATGCATTTTAATATTGATCTAGGTACAGATTCCATAACTCAGCAGTAATTCTTACTGGCTCCAGGATTCTATTCACTTTCTTTTGTTCTATTCTTGAGGTGTTATTGTCTTGGGCAAAAGTTCTCCAAATGCTAGAATGTATTAAAATACCAATGCATGCATTGTATAGTACTTCAAATGGCATAAGCAACATGCCAAAACAAGTTAGTCCAGAAGAACAAGGACTATTTCCAGCTCATTCTCACAGAACGAGTTAGCACAGTTGACCTAGAAGACAGGAGGTGGGGAGGAATGGCATTAAATAGTTGGTTATGAGAGAAAGAAGACTAAAGCAGGACAGAAAATCTTATCAGTAAAACAAGTAGTGAATTCACTTTTTCCTAGGCATCATTTACCTTGAAACTGAAGTCAAAAAACAAAAACAGAAATATGTTAAGACTTTTGGATTTGGAGAAAGAAACAAAAATATAAGGTTTATGTGGGCTAGTGAACACTAGTAAGCTTACAAAACCCTGGTGTAGAAAAAAAAGTTAAATGAAATCATCAGCTCTCTCTAGTATATTAGACTTATTGTGAAAAAGAGTTGTTTCCATGTTTTATAGGACATTATAGTGCTGTGTGACACTAGTCTTCTTGGCCCCTCAGTGGTATTCTGGTTCACTATCTGCAACATAAGTAAGATTCATTCTAAAATGAAACTGAAACTAAAACAAAACCTCGGAGGCGATGGGGAGCATATTTTATTTCTTTGTTTACTACTTTTTTTCACATTGAATACATACAAGCAAAAGTTATATCCTTTAATAAAATTAAGCTAGACTCTCTAATGTAGCAACGGAGGAAGAACATCTATGGGAAAAGGAATCACTGTGAATCTCCACATGCTCAAACTTACCTGCCCCTTGGGAATATCTCAACGACCACTTTTATCAGCAGTGCTTAACCTTGGGGGATGCTATTTTTGTTCTTAGAAGCTCTGTCTGAGATGATTGTGTAAGACCTCCAATTTTTTTTAATTTCCTAAGCATGAATATGCTAAAACAGAAATGTTCAAACAAAATTTTAATAGAAGTTCAAGATTAACAAAAGGCAAATAAAGTTAGGGAGTAACATACATCTAGAAATTCTGGCTTATTGGTTATGACACTCTCGGGATCTGTCAGGCTGTATCTCATTTTTTGGGCCACTAGAGGAGAGAGAGCACCTCAAGGAGTTTCTATGTCTCAACCTCCAGGCCTCCTACCCAAAATCCTACTTCCACTTGTTTCTGAATTACTTCCATCTTGAATTATCTCACACCCCAAAGGAGAAGCCCCTCAGTATAATGGTCATTTGGTCACAAGACCTCTTCCTCATAACAAGGATACTAGGAAGAGCAAGAACAGTTAACAAAGGGCATTTTAAAAATGATTTATTTAAAATGTATGTTACAGAAGAATTCTGTTTCATTAATGACCTGTGTTAGTAAAATGATTTTTTTTCTATTTCATTTAAATTGACTTTTCTACTTTCTGGAAATTAAAAACAAAAATTGTACATGGGGAAAACTACAGGGGCTCCATCAATGTTACAGTAGAGCTGTTTTTACTATATACTCTTTGATTCACTCATCAGAATGCAATTCCCACAATCACCTAACTGATGCTACTAACACTGCTGGCAACAATCTATATCACTCTTAAGTTCCCCATGGAGTGGCACCTCAAGTTTAGTAAGTGTTTCAGTTATTCCTACCACCAACTCCCCACAGTCATCAAAACAACTCTTTTCCACGTTACTCTTCTCCACCTGAGAAAAATCTCAGTGTGTCAAGGGAAGCATTTTTCTTTCCCATTCAAAAGTGTGGCTATGAAGAATAAAATGCAATGATGTGAAGTGTCAGTTCTCAAAGGCAAGTAATCTATTCTAAAGAACAGTCTAAAAGAGCAGTGGGACAGAACAAAATAAATCTGGCTTCATTTTTCAAGATTTAGACTGATTTCAGTGAATGAGAAGGAAAGAGATTACAGAAAGGAACAATGGGTGTGACTGAAGGGGGCAGGCATATTACACTAGTTCACTGAATTATTCAACCTATGTTTAATATATGATATATTTATATTGCATATTATGTGCAATAGGGCACATATAGGAAATACATGCATACACATAATTATACATACTAGGAAATTTAAGCAATGACACATAAAATGCCATCAGTGGCAAGCCTCTGGCCTCATTGAATATCCAATAAAAGATCCTCAGCTCTCAGCATACATACAGAAGGAAACAAAAAAAATCTATTTCCTTGTTCTGAGCTGAAGAGACAAAATCTGAAAATTCGCATCAGGAACAAGTGCTGCTAAAAGTGAATTATCTATGAGTAAATCAGACCAAGGGAATTACATCTAGCAGAGATATGCCTGGTTTAGATATTTAAGTTAAAACTACCTTTCATCTTCATAGCTTCAATATATGACACAAATGCCATTTTATTTGCATCAGTTAATCCTTATACTCCAGCTACATTATGTATGAGAAAAGTTTTGTGGTCTGAGCTGGTGCACTGTAGATTAACATGTCCTTTGGGAAACAATTTGGGACCCTCTTATAGGAGTTAGTGCAAAGATAGTAACATGCTCTGAACTTTATATTTGTGCTTTGATTCTGTCAAACATGTAAAATAAGAAACAGTATATTATGCTGATTCCACACGTAAATTCAGAGAAGTTATGTGAGTTTCCCATGTGCTCATAGAGACTGGGTGATGCTGGGATGCACACTTCAGTTTTATGAATCTAAGTCCAACGTTCTTTGGTATCTGTTGGAACAATGATCAGAATGAGGAACAGAGATCATCAAGACCTGAAATAATTATGGACAACCCCAAGTAATTTTGGAAGTGAAACTGAAATTTGATTTTGTTGAAATAAGTAGACAAAACCGGTCCAAAGAAGGAAAAGTGAGGCCTTGGACAAATAGAAAAGAGGTATAATAATCTGATAATCTAAAAGAAAGACTAAGGGGAATGATGGAGGCTCTAGCGAAATTCAAACACAGGTAGCAAATGATGGGGGATATCTCTAAAGCAGCAATCCCCAACCTTTTTGGCACCAGGGACTGGTTTCATGGAAGACAATTTTTCCACGGACTGGGGTGGAGGGTGGTTTTGGAAAGATTCAGGCACATTAGATTCATTGTGCACTTTATTTCTATTATTATACTGTAATATATAATGAAATAATTATACAACTCACCATAATGCAGAGTCAGTGGGAGCCCTGAGCTGCTTTTCCTGCAACTACAGAGTCCCATCTGGAGATGATAGGAGACAGTGACACCCAAAGGGTGTTGCTTATGTCCAGTCTACTCTGTAATCTTGTTTTGGTTGCTGTCACTGCAAAAAACCCTGCTTCACAAAGGTAGGATATTGGAAATAGAAGCAGGCTTTTCAGTGCTTTTGTGGCAATCTCAGGATATTCAGCCTTAATTTTAATCCAAAACGTATGGAGATTTGAAGTTGTCTCAAACATACTTTTAACACTACTGTCATTTGCGATTTCAAGCAGCTGATCCTCTTCTAGTATGTATAATTATGTGTATGCATGTATTTCCTATATGTGTCCTATTGCACATTGCACTTTGGCTTATTGTCACCTGGCTTATTCACAAATGGGCCATGGAGCCATTCCTTTCCAGTTCTGGGGTCTTTTGTGGTTGGGAAGTAATGCTCAAATTCTTTTGAAAGCTGAGACAGGTGATCATTTACCAGCTGGGAGAAAGAAGGCCCTGGCTCAGTCTCTTTCAAAATCTCTGTTAATTTTTCAAATATGTCAAAAATCCCAATATTCACTCATCACACCCATAATTCCAGTTTGGCTTTGAATGAAGCTACTTTATCGGCTGACTTGAACATAGTTGTCATTCTGCCCTGAAGTGACAGATTGAGTTCACTGAGCAGGTTGAATATGTCACACAAGTAAGCAAGTTCTGTGACCCATTTTGTGCCACTGAAATGTGCTGCCAGTAGTGACTGTTTTTCTAAAAGAAATTCCTGGAGCGGCTCTCGTAACTCAAAAACTCTGGTCAGTGATCAACCTTTGGAAAGCTATCTAACTTCTTTGTATAAGAGAAGATGTGCGTGCTCTGTATCCATCTCCTCACAGAGCTGTGTGAACAGATGTGAGTTAAGGGCATGTAGTTTAATGTAGTTGATAATTCTAATCACATCCTGCAAAACTCTATTTAGTTCAGGTGACATTTTTTGGCTGGCCAGCATTTCTCTACGGATGGCACAGTGCATCCCAGTGCAAATTCAGAAGCGACCTCCTTGACCCGAGTAGTGATACCAGAAAGTCATCCAGTCATGGAAGCTGCTCCGTCTGTGCATATATGGACACGAAATGACTGATTCAGTTTTTTGATATGTAATCATTCAAATACTTGAATAGATCTGCAGCTGTGGTATTGGTTGGCAACAAAAGTGCACATAACATATCCTCATGCACATCCTCCTGAAAAATATATTGCACAAAAACAAGCATTGTTGCCTTGTTGTCAACATTAATAGACTCATCAACCTGGATTGCATTACCATGATGACTCATTAATCCTCTCTAACAATTGTGTCTCAATATCCTCTGCTATTTCATCAATTTGTGTAATTATGGTGTTAGCCAAAAAAGGAACTTGTGCTGCCTTTTGAACTGCAGCCTTTCCTAAAAGTTCACAGCAAATGTTCTTAGCCACAGGCAGGATCAACTCTTCCCCAATAGTAAAGGGCTTCTTAGCTTTAGCAATGCAGTTAGACACTAAGGATGATGCTCTCACTGAAGACACATTTGTTGAAGTGGCAGCCTTCAATAATTGCTTCTGTTCTTCATGTTCATGTTATTTTCTTCTGAAAAACTTCAAAGGCTTGTCTTTTAATGCAGGGTGCTTGGTCTCCATGTGGTAAAGCAGTTTTGAAGGTTTCATGTCTTCGTTGGATAGCCAGTCAACACATATTATACAAAGCAGGCTTGGAGAAAGTGAATCACCGTCTGCAATGAACCCATAATTTAAGTAAGACTCTCAGTATTTTCTTTTAAATGCAGCTTTCACTTTGTTGGCAGTCTTAGAGTCATCTGCTGCTTCATCATTGGGTTTTCCCGCCTTTTCAAAGAAGCTGTCCAGTGATGTTTGTTTTTTTTTTTTACTCATTTTTGCTAGGGTTACCTTGTGGGCTTACCAAAACTGTGACTGAGACAAGTACACAGTGCGGGAAAGAGGCACAGACAGAGGTGGTGAATAAAATAACAGGCAGGCCCCACGTGGACTAAAATTTAAGTGTCGGATTCTAACTTAAAGCCTGCCACCAGATGCAGCTTAATTGTCACTTGCCACTCACTGACAGGGTTTAGATATGAGTCTGCAAGCAACTGATTTATTATGGTCTCTGTGCAGTCACACTTCTCTGATAATGATAATCTGTATTTGCAGCCACTCCCCAGCACTAGCATCACTGCCTCAGCTCCACCTCAGATCATCAGGCATTAGATTCACATAAGGAGGGCGCAACCTAAATCCCTTGCATATGCAGTTTACAGTAGGGGTTCACGCTCCTATGAGAATCTAATGCCTGATGATGTGATAGGAGGTGGAGCTCAGGAGGTGATGCACAAGATGGGGAGTGGCTATAAATACTGATGAAGCTTTGCTCCCTTGCCAGCCACTCACCTCCTGCTGTGCAGCCCAGTTCCTAACAGGCCACAAATCAGTACTGGTCTGTGGCCCAGGGGTTGGGAACTGCAGCTCTGAAACATCATACATAACTAGGTGCCCATGTGAAATGAATGCTTAACTCCAACTCAACTATCCTTTCAGCTCCACTTTCATTACTTTCCCACATAACGTAAAAAAGAAACAAACAGGATTTGTAATACCTGTTACGATGAACTAGACTAGTCATCCCACCCTAAATAAATAGAAAAGTGGTCAAAATAAATGAAACAACTGTTTTCAGGATTGGGAAATAAGCAGAAAAGGACTATAATCCCTGATGATAGGGGGAAAATTAAGCCACACAATTACCTCAGTCTTCTGCCTGGTAGCATTTTCTAGACTGTGGCCCATAGGGAACTAATGAAAACAGAATTTGTTCAACAAAAATAGACCCCAAAATAACTGAGATGATAAAATTATTAGGCAAAGACTATAAAGGGAAAGATCAGTAACCTTGAAAGAAGTCAGATGAAATTTTTCAAATTGAAGCATAGAAAGGAAAGGAGCTTAAAAAAAATGAACAGTCAACAGTAATCTCTTGGACAAAAACGAGAAGTTTATTTTAAGTATGAAAGGAGTTCCAGAAAGAGAGTAAAGGGGCATAAAAAACATTTGAAGAAATAATTGACAAGATTTTTCCAAATCTGATGGAAAATATTAACCCATACATCCAGGAATCTCAATGAACCTCAAGCAAGACAAGCACAAAGAAA
>NW_012149507.1:6128672-6129854 GCF_000956105.1 Propithecus coquereli
CTTTCTCATCTCCCCCACCCTTCTGAGTACCCATTGTCTATCATTCCACACTCTATGTCCATGTGTATACATAACTTAGCTCCCACTTAAAAGTAAGAACATGCAGTATTTGTCTTTCTATTTCTGACTGTTTTTTTAATTTAAGATAATCGTTTCCAGTTCCATCTATGTTACTGCAAAAAACATGATTTCATTCCTTTTTTATGGCTGAATAGAATCTCATTGTGTATATATACCACATTTTCTTTTTCCAATCATTCATTGATGAACACTTAGGTTGATTGTATATCTTTGCTATTGTGAACAGTGCTGTGATAAACTTAGGAGTGCAAGTATCATTTTGGTATAATGATTCCTTTTCCTTTGGGTAGATACTCAGGAGCAGGATTGCTGGATTGAATGGTAGTTCTATTTTCAGTTCTTTGAGAAATCTCCATATTGTTTCCCATAAAGACTGTACTAATTTACATTCCCACCAACACTGTAAAAGCATTCCTTTTTCTCCACATCCTCGCCAACATCTGTTATTTTGCCTTTTTAATAAGAGCAATTCTGACTGGTGTAAGATGATATCTCACTGTGGTATTAATTTGCATTTCTCCGATGATTAATGATGTTGAGCATTTTTTTCATATGCTTCTTATCCATGTGTATGTCTTCCTTTGAAAAATGTCTATTCATGTCCTTTGTCCACATTTTAATGAGATTATTTGAGGGTTTTTGGCTGTTGCTGTGCTGTTAAGTTCCTTGTAAATTCTGAATATTAGTTCTCTGATGGATGCATAATTTGCAGAGTTTTGCCCATTCTGCAGGTTGTCTGTTCACTCTGTTGATTATTTCTTTTGCTATGCAGCAGCTTTTTGGTTTAATTGAATCCCATTTGTCTAATTTTGTTTTCCTTGCCTGTGTTTTTGTGGTCTTCATCATGAACTCTTTGCCTAGAAAATTGTCCAGAAATTTCCAAGGAAGTTCTTCAGACTGAAAGAAAATGACACCGGATGAAAAGTCAAATCTACACAAAGAAATGAAGGATGTCAGAAATGATAGCTAATGAATAAATATAAAAGGCTTTAAATTTTTTTAAAGGCAATTTACCATATAAAGCAAAAATATGTTTTATAAGTCTTTGATGTATGTGTACATAAAATGTTTAATAATAATAACAAAGATTTGAAGCAAGTA
>NW_012149507.1:6130330-6131471 GCF_000956105.1 Propithecus coquereli
CAAATATCAATTGTATTTTTATTTACTAGCATGAGTAATTGGAAAATTGGAAAATGAAAGTTTTTTTATTTCCTTTTTTTTTACTTTAATAGCTTTAGGGGGCAGAAGTTGAATTGCATTATATATAAATATTGTATAGTGGTGTAATCTGGGTCTGGGCTTTTGGTGTACTTATCACCCAAGTAGTATACCTGGTACCCCATAAGTAATTTTGCATCCTTCATCCCCCCACCCTCCCTCCTTGTGTGTCTCCAATGTCCATTATACCACTCTGTGTGCCATTGTGCAGTCATATTTAGCTCCCACTTATAAGTAAGAATATGTGGCATTTATTTTTCCATTCCTGAGTTACTTCAGTTAGGATAATGGCCTCCAGATCCATCCAAGCTGCTGCAAAAGACATTATTTCATTCTTTCTTATCACTGAGTAGTACTCCATGGTGTATATATATATACAACATTTTCTTTATCCCCTCATCCTTTGATGGTCACTTAGGTTGATTCCACATCTCTGTGATTGTGAATTATGCTGCAATAAACATACAAACGCAGGTGTCTTTTTGATATTATGATTTCTTTTCCTCTGTGTTGATAACCACCAGTAGGGTTGCAGGATAGAATGGTAGATCTACTTCTAGTTCTTTGGGAAATTTCCATACTTATTGCCATAGAGATTGTACTAATTTACATTCCTGCCAAAAGTGCATAAGTGTTCCCTTTTTACCACAACACCAAACATCTATTGTTTACTGACTTTTTAATAATGGGCATTTTAATTGAAGTAAGATGGTATCTCATTGTGGTTTTAATTTGCATTTCCTTGATGGTTAGTGATTTTGAGCATATTTTCATGTTTATTGGCCACTTGTACATCTTCTTTTGAAAAATGCCTGTTAATGTCATTTTCCCACTTTTTAATGGGGTGTTTTATTGTTTCTTGCTGAGTTGTTTGAGTTCCTTGTAGATTCTGGCTATTAATCCTTTGTCACACAAATAGTTTGCATATATTTTTCCCATTCTTCTTATTCCTTTTGCTGTACAAAGGTTTTTTAGTTTAATAAGTTCCATGTGTTTATTTTTGTTTTTGTTGTATTTGCTTTTGGGGTCTTATTCGTAAATTCTTCACCTAGGCCAACGTCCA
>NW_012149507.1:6134953-6137579 GCF_000956105.1 Propithecus coquereli
ATACTGAAGACTCCTTTGAGCATTTCCTGTAGGGCTGATCCAGTGATGATGCATTCTTTCAGCATTTGCTTGTCTGGGAAAGACTTTATTTCTCCTTCAATTATGAAGCTTATTCTGGCAGGATATAAAATTCTTGGCTACCATTTACCATTTTTTTCTTTCATAACTTTGAATATGCCATCCTATTCTCTTCTGGCCTATAAGGATTTTACTAAAAGGTCCACTGTTAGTTTCATGGGGTTTCCTTTGTAAGTGACTAGATACTTTTCTCTTGCCAATTTTAAAATTCCCTGTTTACTTCAACTTTAGTCATTATGATTATAATATACCATGGCCAAGTGTCTTTTTTGCAATTTATTTGCTTGGGGATAAATAGGCCTCCTATATCTAAATGTCTAACTCTTTTGCTGGTCCTGGGAAGTTTTCACCAATTATTTCCTTAAATAGGTTTTCTAAACTTTTGATCCAGCTTCCTACTTGGGGAAGTCCCAGACATCTCAAATGCTTTGCCCATTCTTCTTTATTCTTTTTTCCTTATTTTTGCCTGATGGATTATTTCAAAAGACTTGTCTTCAAGTTCAGTTATTCTTTCTTCTGCTTAGTCTGGTTTGTTTTTGAAGCTTTTGAATATGTTTTGTATTTCCTTTAATGAATTCTTCAGCTCCAGAATTTCCATTTGGGTTTTTATGTTTTTAAGATATCTATCTCTTTGGTGAATTTCTCATTCATATCCTGAATTAATTTTCTGAATTCTTTGTATTGGTGTTCTGATTTATCTTGCATCTCATTGAGCTTCCTTAGAATCAATATTTGCGGTTCTTTATCTGGCATTACAAGGAATTCTTTTTGATTGGGATCCATTGATAGGCAACTGCTGTGGTCCTTTGATGGTATCATATTTCCTGACTTTTTCATGTTTGCTTCCATTGATTCAGTATCCTTCCATTGATACTGATGTAGCTTGTTCCAAACTTTTAAAACTGCTTTTGAAGGGGAGAAATGTGTCCTGAAGATATACATATGTTGTTGGTTGAGTAAAACACTTTGGCTTTGATTTTGGGTGCCTGCAGTAGTGTGATCTTTGTATGATTTCTTAGGCAGTACACAAGGTCAGTGGTATCTGTGATTTCTTTGGTGGCTTAGGGAACAGTTAATAGTCGAGGCTATAGTGAAGTTTTGCTAGGGATTTGAACACCACCCAAGCCAGTCTTTGGTCCCCAATGATAGGAACAGCGGGCTGAGTATGCCTGATCTTAGGTTCCAGAGCAGCTTACACTAGCAGTGGTGTTAGTGTGTCCTGGGATGCCAATGCTTGGGCCTTCAGCTGGCTTGCTCAGAAACTAGTAGTTGAAACAGATGGCTGGGTGTGTGGGCAGGTTCTCAGGCCCCTGAGCAGATGGTGTGATTTAGGAGGTGGCAGTAGTGGTGTTGAAGCCACCCACTAGGACCCAAGTGGTCCATGTATGTGTTGCTAGTAGCTAAAATGGATTTAGCAGGCCAGTCCCCAGTCCCACAGCTGCCTGCAAACAGGGCAATGGGTATTGTCCTCAGTGTGCTTAGGAAAGCTTGGTCTCCCCTGTCCCTGCCCAGCCAAATGGCAGCTGCAGCCACATCACTTTGAGCTTGTCCCAAGTGCAGCCCAGCATTAAACTCTGAAAATGGCACCAGCTATGGGCTTGCAATTAAAGAGGGAAAGGCCCCATTGAGGCAAGTAGCATAGCCAAGAAACTGGGGAGGGCAGTCCACTCATGTCTCAGTCTCACAGGAGCCCATAGCAGGGCAGTAGAAATTGTTCTAGTTGTGTGTTAGAGAGCTTGGGCTTCCCTGTCCCTCCTCAGCTGGGCAGGGCTATGGCCGAGCCAACCCAAACTCAGCCTGAGGGTGGGACACTTCCTAGCATTAAACTCCCAAACTGGTACCTTGGGCCTGTGACAAGAGAGGGTTGGGCTCTTCTCAGGCAGGGTGCTTAGGCAGGAAACTGGGGAGTGCAGTTCTCTTGAGATGCGGTCTCACAGCAGCTGCCTGCAGGATGGTGGGCACCATCCTGGATGCATGCTGGAAAGCCTGGTTTCCCTGCTCCTCCCCCAACCAAGTGACGGCTGCAACAGTGTCAGCCCAAACTCAGCCCAAGGGGCAGGGTGTGTGCAGCCTAGTGTCAAACTCTCAAATAGTTGCCTTGGAGCTGCAACCTGAAAGGTTGAGGCCCCACCCAGGCAAGTAGCATGGGTGAGAAACTGGAAAATTCTGTCTGCTCACATCTTGGTCTCAACAGCAGCCCACAGCGGGGCAGCAGGGACTTTCCCAGGAGTGAATGGGAGTGCCTGGGCTCCTCTATCCCTCCTCAAGGCTGTGCAGCGGCTG
This sequence comes from Propithecus coquereli, assembly GCF_000956105.1. NCBI lineage: Eukaryota > Metazoa > Chordata > Mammalia > Primates > Indriidae > Propithecus > Propithecus coquereli. The sequence goes on from NW_012149507.1 coordinate 6,137,315, forward strand.
CAGGTACACCTGTTTCCCCAGTATAGCTAGGCTCTCAGAATGGTGCCCAACTCAAGCTGTTCTAGGCTCAGATGTCTATGGGATTCTGTATGGGCTCCCTTTCTTGAGCAATGTCTCTATGCAATCTCCAAGCAGCTCCCTATGTTAGGCCTGAGACCTGCATGGATCAAAGGGTTCTCTTGTAGCCACAATCATAAAAGCTCACCTTGGAGAGTAGAGCCCTGGGGACTTCCTCTTACTATTTCCCCACATCCAGGAGCTTCTC
>NW_012149507.1:6138594-6140506 GCF_000956105.1 Propithecus coquereli
ATTTTTCTTTTGAGTGGAGAAAGGACAAAAAAGAGATAAATACATTTTTAAAGATAAATATATTTTTGTGTAAATGAGTTTTAGAATAAAACTCAAGAACACAAAATACAGAAAAATCTATAAAAGTAAATATTTTCCATTAACAATATTGAAGAAGGACAAAGAACAAAAGACTGACTTTATCCAGCTTTAAGAATTGCTATAAAGCTACAGTGATCAGGAGAGTGCGGTGTTGCTGAAAAAATTGACAAGTAGATCAATGGAACAGAATAGAAAGCACAGAAATAGATCCACACAAATACAGTCAACTGATGTTTGGCAAAAGCGAAAAGGCAATTCAGTGAAGAAAGGAATCTTTTCAATGAATGATGCTAAAATAACTGGACATCCACAAGTGCCACAATAAAAAAAAAAATCTACACACAGAACTTACACCTTTCACAAAAATTAATTCTCCACATGGATTGAAAACCTTCACACAGCGTTTATAGCAGCTTTACGCGTTATTGCCAAAACTGGAAGCATCCAAGATGTCCTTCATTCAGTGAGTATATCAACATAAAACAGAGTATTATTACATAATAAAAAGAAATAAACTATAAAGCCATGAAAAGGCAATGGAGGGGCCTTAAATGCATATTGCTAAGTAAAAGAAGCCAGTCTGGGAAAGCCACATAGACATTGAAAGGATTGATGCCATTGACACTGAAAGGCTAACAAAGGAATGTCAAAAACAACTGTATGCCACAAATCTGACAGCCTAGATGAAATGGACCAATTTCTTGAAAGACACAATCTGCCAAAACTCACAGGAGAAGAAATAGATAATCTGAACAGGCCTATATCTATTAAAGAAATTGGCTTAATGATTAATGCCCTTCCAAAAAAGAAAGCACCAGGCCAAGATGGGTTCACTGGTGAATTCAACTAACTATTTAAGGAAGAAATTCTACCAATTCTCTATAATCTCTTTCAGAAAATAAAAGTAGAGAAAACACTTCCTAACTTATTCTATGAGGCCAGCATTACCCTATTACCAAAATCAGATAAAGATATTACAAGAAAGGAAAACTACAGACCGCTATCTCTCATGAAAATAGATAAAAAATCCTCAAGAAAATATTAGCAAATCAAATCCAGCAATGTCCTTGGTAGACAAGTCTTGTTCAACTTTGAAAATCAACTAATTCAATCCATTACATAACAGGCTAAAAAATAAAACTGATATGATCATATCAACAGATGCGGAAAGAGCATTTGACAAAACTCAGCACGAATTTATGATAAAAACTCTCAGTAAACTATGAATAGAAGGAAACTTTTTCAACTTGATAAAGAACATCTATAAAAAACCTACAACTAACACTCTATTAATGGTGGCAAACTAGATGTTTTCCTGCTAAGATCAAGAACAGGGCAACGATGTTCTTTCTCACCACTCCTACTCGACATCATATTAGAAGTCCTAGTTAATGCAATAATACAAGAACAGAAAATAAAGGTATACAGACAGCAAAGGAAGAAATAAAACTTTTGTTATCCTTGGTATATACTCAAATGGATTGAAAACATTTCCACAAAGAGACCTGGATATGACTATTTATAGAAGCTTTATAGTCACCAAAACTCAAAAGCAACTAAGATATACTTCCATAGGTGAATGGATAAACGAACTGTGGTACATCTATTTAGTGAAATAATACTCACCAATAATAATATATGTGCTATTGTGAGATAAAAAGACATAGAGGAATATTTAAAGTATATTGCTAAAAGAAAGAAGCCAATCTGAAAATGCTACATACTGTATGACATTCTGGAAAAGACAATACTACGGAAAGAGTAAAAAGATCTTTGGTTGACAGGTTTGGTGGGCAGGGAGGCAGTAATGAACAGATGAAGCACAAGGGAT
>NW_012149507.1:6142031-6142437 GCF_000956105.1 Propithecus coquereli
AAAAGAGTGGGAACAGCTGGTTTTACCCCTGGGAAATTAGCAGGAAATATTCATGGACAAAATTCCTAAAGCAATTATTGCTGGACTGCCTGGCAGACTAATGGTAGCAATCAATAGCTGTCTTTGTGGACTGTATCTCCATGGGCCAAGGAGACAAGGAGTGAATACTGGCCTAACTTGTTCAGTTCTTCACTGATCTCCATTTTTGGCAGCTGACAGCATTAAAACACTTGGTCCAAAGGGAGAATATGACTATTCCATCACCAACAAATAGTTGTCCATATTCATAATTTTGGTGAGCAGAAAATAAAAGATTAAAAATTCTTTTCCTTATTTTTTTAACAAATGCTTATTCAATATCTGTCTAATGCCAGGCCTTGGGCTGGGTTCTGGAGATATATCATAA
>NW_012149507.1:6145932-6146411 GCF_000956105.1 Propithecus coquereli
ATCAACCAAGAATTCTGTATCCAGCTAAACTCTCCCTCAAAGATGAAGAAATTAGTGTGGTTCAAGATAAACAAAACCAAATAATTTGTTGCTAGCAGAGCTGCACTTCAAGAAATACTAAAGGAAATCCTTTAGGCTGACATGAAAAGACACTAGACAGTAACTCAAATTCACACAAATTTATATAAAGCAACAATAAAGGTAAAAAGTAGGTATTCTGAAATATAATATGTATGTAATATATTGCTGTATTCTGAAATATAATATTGTATGTAATTCTTCTCTGATCCATTTTAAAAGACAACTGCCTAAAGTAATAATTATAAAACTCTGTTGACAGTCTTATAATGTATAAAGATGTAGAGCAAACATTGGTATGCTCCTGAAATTAAGTTAGTATTAATCCAAACTAGCTCATTTTAAATTATGATACTACTATCTCAGGGCAACTACTAAGAAAATAGCTACAAAAATATACA
>NW_012149507.1:6146461-6147029 GCF_000956105.1 Propithecus coquereli
TTAAAAATTCTTTTCCTTATTTTTTTAACAAATGCTTATTCAATATCTGTCTAATGCCAGGCCTTGGGCTGGGTTCTGGAGATATATCATAAAATGAGGCATAATGTCTATGATTCCAAGTTGACATGCTTAATAGTGGTGGAGACAAAGAAGTAAAGCAGAAACTATGATACACATGAGCATATGAGTGTTTTGAAAAAGAAAACACAGAGTAGTATGGGCGTGTATGGCAGGGGTTGGAGCCACCTGCCACAACCTGGGGCAGTCTGGAAGGCTTCCTGGAAAAAGTTGCATTTAAGATGAGACCTGAAGGATGAATAGAAGGTATGCAGAAAAATGAGAGTGAAGGGTAGGGAGGCAAAAACTCTTCAAGATACAACAGTATATGCGAAGGCTCGGGTAAGAGAAAATAAGGTGCTTTTCAGCAAGTTATAAAAATAATAATCCCTTATAATAGATCTAAAAAGTACAGGAATTGGTAAATTTTTCATTGGCAAAATCTTATTAGAAAAAATAATATAATGGCATTAATGTGTTTTAAAACTGTATGTAGTAATATTATTTATTA
>NW_012149507.1:6148201-6148708 GCF_000956105.1 Propithecus coquereli
TTTTAAAAAGATTATCCAGTGAGACGATCATAACTAAAAAAGAATGAAGAAAATTAACTCCATCAAGCATGCAAACTTGTACATAATTGGAGTCCTAGAAGAAAAGCCAAAGACATAGAAAACAATGTCAAAGAAATAATGGCCAAAATCTCTCCAAACTAAATTTAAAAATATGAATCTACATATTCAGATAGCTCAAAGCATTTCAGTAGAATAAACTCAAGGAGATCCACACTTAAATAAGTCAAATTGGGGGATGTTAAAGACAGAGAAAGCAGGAAGAGAAAAACAATTTATCACACATAAGGAATCTTCAATAAGAGTTATAGCTGAGATCTCATCAGAAACCACGTATGCCAAAATATGTAAAACTATAAATTATCAATTAAAAAAATAAAACTTAAAAAAGACTATCAACCAAGAATTCTGTATCCAGCTAAACTCTCCCTCAAAGATGAAGAAATTAGTGTGGTTCAAGATAAACAAAACCAAATAATTTGTTGCTAG
>NW_012149507.1:6148758-6150540 GCF_000956105.1 Propithecus coquereli
ATATTATTTTGTTAAAAATTCATGTAAGAGTAAAATCCTTTTTTTTAATTTCAGAGTATTATGGAGGTACAAACACTTTGGTTACATAAAGTGCCTTTGCACCACCCGAATCAGAGCTGCAAGCATGCCCATCCCCCAGACACCGTGCACCATACCCATTAGGTGTAAAATTACCCATCCCTCCTTCCCCCTCCCACTTGCCTGACACCCTATGTTATTTCGTATATGTGCACATTAGTGTTGATCAATTATTACCAATTTAATGGGGAGTACATGTGGTGTTTGTTTTTCCATTCTTGTGATACTTCACTTAGAAGAATAGGCTCCAGGTCCATCCAGGATAATACATGAGGATCCATCCAGGATAATACCATATTTTTATGGCTGAGTAGTACTCTACGATATACATACATATACCACATTTTATTAATCCACCCAAGTACTGATGGGCACATGGGTTGTTTCCACATCTTTGCAATTGTGAATTGTGCTGCTATAAACATTTGAGTGCAATTATGAATTGTGCTGCTATAAACATTTGAGTGCAGATGTCTTTTTTTATCGAGTGTCTTTTTTTTTCCTCTGGGTAGATACCCAGTAGTGGGATTGCTGGATCCAATGATAGTTCTACTTTAAGTTCTTTGAGGTATCTCCATATTAATTTCCATAGAGGCTGTACTAGTTTGCAATCCCACCAGCAGTATATGAGTGTTCCTATCTCTCCAAATCCACGCCAACATCTGTTGTTTCAGGACTTGTTGATAAAAGCTGTTCTGGGTGTAGTAGCCAAAAGTCAGCAGCATTTCAGACAACAGAGAAATTTGACCCCATTTAGAGCCACTAAAAGCACCATTCCCGGAGCACAGTTAATATTTTCTCCGAACTTGCAACTCCCTGGAAAATCTCTATTCTCAGAATGTGGTGGCTATTTGACTTGACTCAGAGCTTAGATTCAAAGAACTGTGGGATGAGAGAAGCCTACCCCACGGCTATCTCTAAACAAGAGGAAACCACTGGTAATATCTCAGCTGCCTAAGGTAGTGATTTCAGTTGGGGAAAATAAGGGTCTGGCCAGAAATTGAAAAGAAAATTTTGGAGAACTAGACAACCATAGGGAATTTTGAAAAGCTCCAACATATTCCTAGGAGACTAAAAGGCTGCATACATGGTGCAAGGTGGAATGCATGCCCGGAAGGACCTGGGAAAGGAGAAAGCACCAGTCGCTTACCTTAGGTGGATCTTGAGGCTCCTTGAAAACTAAGGGTGTTGTGTATGTCTAAAATTTGAAGGCAAGTCTTCTGATAAAGATGCCCTTGGCAAAGTGTGGGAGACATACCAGCAAGGTATTTATCAAAAAGACACTTGCACTTAAATGTTTATTGCAACAAAATTCACAATTGCAAAGATGTGGAATCAACCCAAGTGCCCATCAATTCACCAGTGGATTAACACAATGTGGTATGTGTACTACACAGCATGAAAAATGATAAATTAATGTCTTTTGCAGCAATTTGGATGGAACTGGAGACCATTATCGCAAGTGAAGTGTCTCAAGAATGGAAACACAAACACCACATGTACTCTCTAATAAAATGGAAGTACACAGAGGAAAGTAAGAGTCATTGGAAATCAAGTGGGGGTAGTGAAAGAAGCAGAAGGGCAAAAACCCACCCAGCAGGTACAATGAGCACTATTCAGGTGATAGGCACACTTATATCCCTGACTCAAGCCATGTATCAAAAACATCTGTACCCCCTTAATATTTTGAAATATAAAATTAAT
>NW_012149507.1:6150590-6151769 GCF_000956105.1 Propithecus coquereli
AAAAAAAAAAAAAAAAAAGTAGTTCTTAAAAATACCCGTTAAAAAATACAGATTACCTTCAAAGAAAAAATAATTAGATTGACTGCTGGTTTTTCAACAGAAACAATGGAAGCCTGAAACCAGTAAAATGATATCTTTAATGCACTGAGAGAAAATAATCATCAACTTAAAATATTATACCTGATGAAAATATCCCTTAAGAACAAGAATGAAATAAAGACATTGTATTAGTCAGGGTTCTCCAGAGAAACAAAACCAATAGAATGTGTGTATATATACACAGAGACAGAAAGATTAATATTTTAAGTTACTGGCTCACGTGATTGTGGAGGCTGGCATGTCCAAAACTTGCAGGATAGGATAGCAGACTCCAGCCCCAGAGAACTGCTACTGTTGCGGTTCCAGTGCTAAGACAGCTTGGAGGCAGAATTCCCTCTTCTTAGGGAAAGTCACTCCTTTTTCTTAATGCCCTCGACTAACTGGACGAAGCCCACCTACATTATGGAGAGTAATCTGCTTTACTCAAAGCCTACTGATTTAAATGGTAATGTCATCTAAAAAAAAAAAAAATACCTTCACGGAAACATCCAGATGTGTTTAACCAAATATCTGGGTGTTGTGTCTAACAAAGTTGACACACAAAATTAACCACTGCAGACATACTTAGGCAGACAAAAACCAAGAGGCTGATCCCAGCAGACTACCCCTAAAAAGTGTTTGAAAGGATATACTTCAGGGAAAAGGAGAGTTGTCTCTAAAAACACAACTTTTGAAATATAAGAAGCAGTTTGTGAGCCAACCGACTGTTCCTTTGTCTAAGCAATACAGAAGTTAGACATCTTGGATTTTACCAAACCCTGAAAAGATGTTAAATATTTTTCTGGGGGATGGACACGCTTGAAGCTCTGACTCGGGTGGGGCAAGGGCAATATACGTAACCTAAACATTTGTACCCCCGTAATATGCTGAAAAAAAAAAAAAGAAAAACATATTTGATATATGGAAACTCTTTACCATTCCATTTATTTATTTTTTTTTTCTTTCAGCATATTATGGGGGTACAAATGTTTAGGTTACATGTATTGCCTTTGCCCCACCCAAATCAGAGCTTATGTTTTTCTACTTTGGTTTTTGCTCTATTTATTTATATATGTGGCATATTAAAATCCTTTTAACACA
>NW_012149507.1:6157457-6159488 GCF_000956105.1 Propithecus coquereli
AATACTTTCAATAATGGATAAAACAACTAGGCAGCAAATCAATGAAGAAATAGAAGACTTAAGAGACTGGATCTAAGAGACATCTACAGGAAGAAGCAAGGAAGAGGCCAAGATGGCGGACGAGAAAAGCCACCAGTCAGAATGTCTCTGGAAAAAAGACGAATGTTAGAAGAAAGAGAAAACAATAAGCTAGCAGAGAAACACAGATCGGGTGAGGGTCAGAAGGAAGGGTGCCTGAAACTACAGGAGACTCCACAGGAAGATGCTGCGAAGGAGAACTGGAAGGAGAAAGGTCCCAAGAGGCTTGGAGACCAGCGACAAGGGTAGGTGGAGCGGTTAACTTTCCCCTCCCTTGCATCTCGGACTGCTGGTGGGCTCCTGAGCGGTTGGACAGACCTGCCAACACCAACCCAGAGACGGCTGCCGCCAGTGAGCAGCAGCCTCTTGCGGACTCAGCGGCAGGCTCGCAGCTCCCTTGGGGCACCTCCCCACGTGCAGACCTCCATTCTCTCCTTCCCCCTCCCTACCCGTGGGTGCCCAGAATGACAATTTAGCCATCACACAGAGGCATCTCCAAAGAATAGGACCTTTCCTTTTGGGGCCCTACAGCAGACTGAGGGGTTCTCAGACTGTGAGCTCCCTACCCGCCAGCCCTCCCAGGTGCTGCTTGCCTGGGGACTCAAGGAGAGTGGGGCAAATCCCGAGGTGGAGTGAAATCGATCCAGCTTGGACACCCTGTAGGAGATTCAAGACCAGCACCTCTCCCTCTGGCAGGGTCAGGGATTGATCTCCAGGGTCCAGGGGTCAGGCCTGCAGACCAGACCCAATACACCCAGGTCAGGATCACACTGCCCCGGGGCACAGAAGAGAGATCTGTGAAAGAGCCTACTGAGGAGGGTGCACCTTCAGGGGCAGATCAGCATGCCGGAACGGCAACCCTCCTCCCAAAAGAGGGCTGTGCACCCAGCTCAGGCTATGATCCTGGGTAGGGAACCTCCCGGCCCACGTCACAGCCAGGGGAGATCCATTGGCCTGAGGTCCCACTTGCTGGCAGAGGCCTGGGAGAGGACATGGAGAGGGGGAGATTGGAGGGGAGCGAGATCTGCTCCAGAGTGCGGGTCTTGCACAGCCCCACACCCCAAGCCCAGACTTTTACCTGAGTGGAGCAATTTCAGCCCCTCCCAGCAGCTCTGCACAGAAACAAAGAGCAAACCTTTGACCCCTGCTAGCAGCAGTTGTGGAGCCTGAGGGCAGGCTTGCCCAACACAGCCCAACCCAGACTCATTCCCAGTCCTGCCCCCACTGAGGTAGAGAATAAGGACAGCTCAGCCTACGATCCTGGGTAGGGAACCTTCCGGCCCACGTCAAAGCCAGGGGAGATCCATAGGCCCGGGGTCCTGCTTGCTGGCAGAGGCCCGGGAGAGGCCACGTAGAGGGGGAGAGTGGAGGGGAGTGAGACCTGCTCCAGAGTGCAGGTCTTGGACAGCCCCGGCCCCCAAGCCCAGACTTTCAGCTGAGTGGACCCATTTCAGCCCCTCCCGGCAGCTTTGCACACAAACAAAGAGTATACCTTTGACCCTGCTAACAGCAGTTGTGGAGCCTGAGGGCAGGCTTGCCAAGCCAAGCCCCACCCAGACTCACTCCTCCCACTGAGGTGGAGAATAAGGACACACCTGGAAATCCCAAGGCCCCACCCACCACCCGAGGCACAAGAGGGCCTCACTAGAGGAATAAGAGCTAGCGACAGGACCAAAAAACAGCACTGCAGCTCGCTCCTCCCTGGAAATGTCACCTACTGACAGGGAGGTCATCCTGCACACCCTTTTACTGCATCTACTGATTCACCATAAAGGGTGTGGTCGAATCTCACCCACAAACACCACCTACTGGCTCAGAGACTAAACAGGGCGTGTCATTATCCAAACGAAAATTTAAAAGCAAGAAGGAACAACTGATCCAGATGGGAAGGAATCAGCGAAAGAACTCTGGAAGTATGAAGACTCAAATGGAAAACACACTCCCAAAGAGGAA
>NW_012149507.1:6160860-6161170 GCF_000956105.1 Propithecus coquereli
TAGACAGCAACACCATAATAGTCGGAGACTTCAACACCCCACTGACAGCACAGGACAGATCCTCCAAAGAGAAAATTAACAAAGAAATAATGGACCTAAACAGAACTCGAACAAATGGGCCTGACTGACACTTACAGGACACCGTACCCAAAAACCACTGAATACATGTTGTTCTCATCAGCTCATGGGACAGTCTCTAAGATTGACCATATTCCAGGACACAAAGCATGTTTCAAAAAATTTAAAAAAATAGAAATCATACCATGAATCTTCTCAGATCACAGTGGAATAAAAACAGAAATCAACCCCA
>NW_012149507.1:6161963-6162351 GCF_000956105.1 Propithecus coquereli
TGAAACTTGGACTTAGGGGGGAGGGGGGGCAAGGGCAACATACATAACCTAAACATCTGTACCCCCATAATATGCTGAAATAAAAAAAAAAGGGGATACATCTACAGAGCATTCCACCAAACAACAGCAGAATATACATTCTTGTCAAGCACACATGGAACACCCCCCCGGGATATACAATATTGAGGTTATAAAACAAGCCTCAATAAATTGCACAGGATTGAATCATACAAAGTATATTCTCCAACCACAATAGAATAAAATAAAAATTCAACAGAAAAAATTTGGGAAATTCATAAATATGTGAGAGTTAAAAAAAAATATAGTCCTAAATAATTAATGGGCCATAGAAGAAATAACAATGAAAATTTTTAAAACTTTGATAAAA
>NW_012149507.1:6164349-6164774 GCF_000956105.1 Propithecus coquereli
GAAACAGCAATAAAAAACATTCCAAAAAAGAAAAGTCCCCGACCAGATGGTTTCACATCCGAATTTTACCACACCTACAAAGAAGAACTAGTGACTATCCTGCAGAAATTATTCCACAGCATCGAGAAGGATGGATTCCTCCCCAACACATTTTATGAAGCCAACATAACCCCGATACCAAAACCAGAAAAGGACGCAACCAAAAAGGAAAACTACAGACCAATATCCCTTATCAATATAGATGCAAAAATTCTCAACAAAATTCTAGCTAACCCAATCCAGGTGCTTATTAAGAAAATAATCCCTCATGACCAAGTGAGCTTCATGCCAGAGATGCAGGGATGGTTCAACATACGCAAATCGATAAACGTAATCCACCGCATAAACAGAAGCAAAAACAAAAACCATATGATTCTCTCAATAGA
>NW_012149507.1:6166634-6166948 GCF_000956105.1 Propithecus coquereli
AGAGCTGGAGGAAACTAGCAATTGTCCCTTTATTCTCTTGTACCTCTGCCAACTGAGGACATAGTGTTTGTTCCTTTTTGCCCTTCCGTCCCTTTTACCATGTAAGGACACAGTATTCAAGGCGCCATCTTGGAAGCAGAGATAGGGCCCTCCCCAGACACTACACCTGCCAGCACTTTGATCTTGGACTTCCCAGCCTCCAGAACTGTAAGAAATAAATTTCTTTTCTTTATAAATTACCCACTCTCAGGTATTTTGTTAGAGCAGCATAAACAGACTAATACAGCAAGATTGCAGGCAGCAAAACGGACATA
>NW_012149507.1:6166998-6167312 GCF_000956105.1 Propithecus coquereli
GACAAGATTATGCAAATAAATAAAATTTATTTGGAAACTCAAGAGGCCCATAATAGCAAAACAATCTTGAAAAAATACAAAGTTCGGGTATTCATACTTCCTGATTTCAAAATTTTCTACAAAGCCATAGTAATTGAGATAATGTGGTACTTGAATGGGGATAGCCATGTGAATCAATGGAATAGAATTGAGAGTCTAGAAATAAGCCATCATTTTCACGATCAATTGATTTTTGACAAGGGTGCCAAGACAATTTGAGGATAAAAAGACAGAAGTTTCAACAAATAGTTCTGGAACAATCGGATTTTCACATG
>NW_012149507.1:6168668-6178245 GCF_000956105.1 Propithecus coquereli
ATACCACCTAAAAGAAGACTGACAATACCAAGTGGTGGTGACAATATGAAGCACCTAAAACCCTTATATATTGCTGATAGGGGTGTATATTGGTAAAATCACCTTCCAAAACTATGTGGCAGAATCTACTAAAATTTAGTAAATGCTGAGTCTATGAGACAACAATTCCACTCCTATGTATATAGCCCAGGAAGATTAGTGTTATGTCTACCAACAGCCATGTACAAGATTATTCATAGCAGCTTCTCTTATAATAGCAAAAACTGAAAATAACCCATATGCCCATCAAGATTAGAATGAATAAGTAATTTGTGACTTATTTAAACCTTGAGTACTACTCAGCGATTTTAAAAAATGAACTACAACTAGATGCAACACTTGTATAAATCTACTAGACAGAATGTTGAGTAAACAAAGCCAAATATTAAAAGAACACAACTGTATGGTTCCATTTACAGGGGATTTTAGAAAAGCCTAAACTTAATCTGTGGTGTTAGAAGTCAACATGAATATTAAGTGTAAGACTGTCAAGAAGTGCAAAGGGGTCTTCTGGAGGGCCACACATGTTTTATAATGTGATCTGAGTGGTTTTGCATAAATACGTAAAACTTCATCCAACTGTGTACTTGAGATCTCTACACTTATACTTGGAGTTTGAAATGCTTAAAGCAAAAGTTGTAAGTTAGCACTTCACAAATAACAGATCACATTCATGAAAGGAGTTTTTGCAATGGCAGAGGCAAAAGCCAGGTAGTAGTGAACCAGGGAGTGAACACAGGGGTGAACTGGAGCCTGTGTGTGTAGTCTAATCTTTCAAGACGTTGAATAACAAAAGGAAGGAAAAACATGGGCTTGATGAGTGGGATCTAGGGAAGAAATTGCTGTTATTGGTTTAAGGAAGGAGACACTGGAACATGCCTAGAAGTTGGGAGAAAGAATATCATGGAGAGAGATGATGAAAGAACTAGAATTGATTGTTTAACACCATGGATAGAAGCTCAAGCTGTTATGTCAGTCTTGGGTTTAAGTCCCAACTCTATCATTTACTCCTTGTGAGACTTTGCACATGTTACTTAACCTCTGAAAGAGCAGATCCTCTATAAAATGGAGGGAGGTTATTTCAGCTTTTTATAGTGCTGCTGTGTTTTGCTGAATTTGAGCTCAATAAATATCTATTATACCACTTGACGGAATTTAGAGAAAATAGAATTAAAAAACACAGGTAGAAATTAAACTGAAATGTCAGGAAAGAAGGAAATAATGAATTTTTTAAAAAAAAAAAATTTTAAGTTTTAAATAGATAGCATGTGAATAGAAAAACTAAAGTTAACAGCAGCTTCTTCACTTTTTCACAGTGAAGGTCGTCTTTGACTAAAATAGAGCCGATATAAGGTTTGTTGCTTACATGAGGGATCATCAAATTCTTTATAAGACTGAAGGAAACATTGAGATTCTGACTTTCCGGAACATAATATTAGAATAGAAAGTTTAGTTTTTGCTAGACCTTATTTTCACTATAGCCCTTTCCCCACGTGAAAAGTGAAAGGGTTACAATTTGCATTCTAAAAAAAAAGAAATATATGAGTATTAATGTCAGCCTGGAATAAAATTATTCCATAAAATAGCTATTTTAAAATATTGGAATTGGCAGTATATACTGATCTAATGTTTTCAAGCATAGAGAAACTACATTGCTTATCTTTACATGTGTAAGCAATAAAAAACACCTCCCTTAAAAAGCAGAGAAAAAGATAAGTGATAAATATACCAAAAATTGCTTGTCCCTAAAACTTGGATGTTTCCATATGTTGCAATCAAAACAGTTTTTATATTTTAAATGAATAAATTCATCTTTCTTTATTTGAGGGAAGACTTACGTCCTTTTACTGGGTGCGAGAAGAAAACAAATCTGGAGGTGTCTTCTTTCAACAAGGCTTTTCTTTCCCAGTTATTTCCAGACCCTGAAAGAGAGGGGGAGTGTGACAAGCTGAGAAATGCAGGTGCAAGTAATTGACTAGGCCAGTGTTCTATTGTCATAGAAGCAAAGCACATCAAATTAATGAGGCCCATGGAGACCTGGAAGGCTGGAACCAATCAGAAGCCTTCCATGGCATACTTCAGCATGTGCTTTGGGCAACCTCGCAGCCCTTTTGTTTGTATCCCAGACAACCTAAAATTTCCAGGAAAGAGAAATCATCTTCATATTCTTACTGTTTGCCAGGTTAGGTTTACAAAGAGCAAACGTTTAAAGCCCAAAAGTCGCTATTTGAGCTCTTTGCCAATTGTGGGAGGGAAACGATTTAACTGAAAACTTGTTTACATTTTTCTTGATGATGTTTGTTAGTATAAAGTGTGTTGTTAAAAATGCAAGGAAAAGCCAGGCATGGTAGCATGAGCCTATAGTCCCAGTTACTCGGGAGGCTGAGGTGGGAGGATTGCTTGAGCACAGGAGCTCAAGGCCAGCCTGGGAAAAATAGTGAGAACTCCATCTCTTAAAAAAAAAATGTAATGAAGCACCTATCAGTCAGAAAAATTCCCCTAATTCTGCCATTGGCTACTTTTCCCTTTAGGCAAGTCATATAACCTCTTTTGGCTTCTGTTTCCTCTTCTGTAATAATTAAATAATTGGATAGATGATCTTTTCCTTCTAGCTCCAAAATTCTGTCAACTACAAAATTAATTTTTTAAAATATTATCTATACTTTGAAAAATAAATTGTTTCTTTTTTAAAAAAGGTGAACAAATTTTTCACATCTCTACCTTTTGCCTGAAAAGCCTATGTATCTAAAAGAAATGGTACAGCACAAAGTTTTTTAAAAATTAATATTTCAATAATGTAAGGATTATTTGCATATGAACAAGAATAATACAGTAATACACAAAAGTGGAAATAATTTTTACAATGATGGAATATGCACGTGTGTTTTTTTCTTGCAATTGACGTTAGTTACAACAGCCCATTGGAAACACTCTGAGGTCTTTAACTACTGAAAATAAAATGGTGGATCTGGGACCTACATCCCAGTCTTCACGGGGCTTCTGCTTCCGTTGGCCCAAATACACTCCTTGGTAAAGGCTAATGATGCAGCATATACTGGAAATATCGCGGCTGCAGGTGCAGATCCCAGCTCACCTTGAGCTCTCAGCCTCAAATAGCCAAGGCAACACTGCAAGGATAACCAGAGAGGGTGGCCACCATTTCCCAAGGCAAAAAAGAAAATTATATAAAAGGCGAATTATGGGGGTTATCTTTCCAGAACGGAAAGATGAAGTACCCAAGTGAACAAGGACATTAAGAATGCAGTTGATTTTCCAAGGATTTAAAGTGCCAGTAGACTGGCCCACAACATGGATTTTGTGCTTTCAGAAACAAAGTAAAATATAACTAGTCATGATGTTGGTCGTATGAGTAGTGTGATTTAAGCATATTAATAAAGTGGTCCCAAGTAAAAACACTTGGTTTGAGATTTTTGGGAGACCAGTTTCTTAGCAGAGGTGAAATGAGCTAATTAGTTGGAAATTTGGTTCACAGGCTTTGCTTCTGGCTCCGCCCCCATCCTGGCTTGGAGGCTCTCACACAGGAGCGCGGTGGGCTCCAAACTGAAAGGCTTGGGGTGGCCACTTCAGCAGGCCCCCAAAAGAGCATGGAGAGCCCCACAGTACCTGGGCCCGGGGTGCCAACCTCAGCCCACCTGACTTAGCATTAGTGGGACCCCTGTGCTCGCAGAGCAGCCTGTGGCTTGCTTGCCCTGACTCTGCACTCTGGGCCCCAATATAGCTTCCTGTCTGCTTGGCCCTGACCCTGAACTCCAGGTCAGATTGCCCACCCCCCCACCTACACAGGCCTGCTTTTGGCTCAGAGGCCCCGCTGAGAGGTTCTGCTCATGGCTCCTCCCCAGTCCCAGCTCTGAGGCATTCACGTGGGAGCCTGAGGCTCTGCCCCTGTGCCTCTAGAACTCCTGCCAGGCCCAAGACACCATCCCCAAGTCTCCAGCACCGCACCTTGACCCCAAGACCCCACCCCAGAGCCTCCACCACCAAAGCAGGGCTGGAATAGCTGCTCCAAAATCCACAGGGCCTCAAGCCACCAGCACACTGCAACCTGCTTTGCACAAAAACCCACAACCTGGGAAGCCATAAAAACCTTATCCAGCCGCTGTGGTTACCTCTGCAGGGAGACCCAGGGTAGAGCAATCCCCACAACACCAGCCTCAGTGAAGAGAGTCTCGTCCAGCTCTCAACTTGAACATTCTACAACTACCTGGAGAGTTCCCAGAAAGGAACAGGAGTCCTGCAAACTTATTAACCCAGAATTCAGACAAGAGGGTTCAGATGAGAAGAAACCAGCAAAAGAACCTGGGCAACATGAAAAATCAAAACAAATCAACACCCCCAAGGGATCACAACAGAGCTATAGTAGTGAACTCCAACTGTGAGGAAATTGTTGAAATGACAGAAATGGAATTCAGAATATGTATGGCAAATAAGATGAATGGAAATGAAAAGAAAGTTGAAAACAAACAAAATGAAGCCCAAAAAATATTTTAGGAAATTAATGAAAAAGTCACTAAAGAGCTTGACAAAGTTAGGAGGGATATAATAAAACTTAAAGAAATGAAAGAGTCATTCAGGGATTTTCAAAACACAGGAGAAAATTTCAGCAACAGATTAAAACAAGGAGAAGAAAGAATCGGAGAGCTTGAAGACAAGGCTCTTGAGCTAACCCAGTCATTTAAAGAGGCAGGGAAGAAAGTAAGTGTAGAGCAATCATATGAATTATAGGTATCCCTGAGGGAGAACAAGAGAGTGCTAAAAGCATGGAAAATCTATTTGAGGAAATTATTGTGGAAAATTTTCCCAGTATCACCAGAGATACAGACATCCAGATACAAGATGGTCATTAAATTCCAGGAAGATTCATGACAAATAGAACATCTCCAAGACACATAGTATTCAACCTGGCCAAAATCAGAGTGAAAGAGATAATTCTACAAGCAGACAGATGTAAGCAACAACTGACCTACAAGGGAAAGACCATCAGGATAACAGCAGAATTCTCAGCAGAAACCTTACAAGCCAGAAGGGAGTGAGCCCCATCATCTTCAATCTTCTCAAACACAACAACTGCCAGCCTAGAATTTTGTATCCTGCAAAGCTAAGTTTCACATTTGATAGAAAATTAAGTTGTTTCCAGACAAGCAAACACTGAGGGAATTCACCAAGTCCAGACCGGCCCTGCAGGAAGTACTCAGACCTGGGCTATACATGGATCAGCACAGTAGATGCCCACCAGTGTAAAAACCTCCAAAAGCTAAAGGTCAGAGCTGAGTCACCCCAATGGCTCAAGAGGTAAAAGAGAGCAATAAAGTTCACTCAACAGGAATTTTTCTTCTGATATATTTCCGCACATGTATACAATTTAAGGATATGAGAAGTTCTCCAATGGAGACAATGAACTTTCCCCATGGAAAATGGAGGATGTTATTAGTACCACCACACGGGTATCCTTCTAAGATCTGGCTTTTGTAACAGTGCACTACTTATTCCCTAATAAGTATGGAATTACTTATTCCCTTATTTTGGGAAAAATCTGTCACATTGCATCTTGGATAATTTGGGGATTCTTAGCTTTCTCTTAAAATTATAGCACAATAGTATGAGTTTATAGTACTCATGGTTTAGAAACAACTAAAAAACAAACTCTCTAGACTTCCAAAAGTAAGGAAAAATAGCACTGCTTGACTTAAAATTCCTCACCTCTCATACCAAATCTCATTATTGATGAGGATTATATAAATACATGTTTGTTAATCCAGCATTTTACACTTCAATTTGTAAGGGAAAATCCTTATGCACACTTGACTAGGATTTATTGGTATCATTTAAAATGAGTCCCCATAGAAATTGCCTGACCAGCTAAGATTAACAGGAAATAATACTGAGGAAAGCAGTATAATTGTCATCTATTAATTGTTGTAATCTAGAGACTCACAGTGATCCATACACTAAAACAAGAGCGAGAAAACATTCAAATGTTGGTTTTAGATGTGTGTCACACTGGTTTTTGCGAAGCCTAAGCTGGGCCTAGTACCCAAAAGAGAGAATAGCTTTGGTGACATATTAATTCCTTCAGGTGCATATGAGACATCTGTTAAATTATTATCAGGAATATTTAGGAACTTCCTCAAACAGAGTATTAAGGTTTCATACAGCCATACTGCAAATATCTATCACCAAAATTAGCCACAGGGACCTGCTCTTTGTTACGTTTACCAGACTTTAATCTCACCCTTTCAGTAAAGAGTCATAGAAGAGCCTGTATTTGAAAGGCTCTTTATTGGAGTAATAAAATGACACCAGATAGTTGACTGTCTATTCCAGAGTGCTCCCCTCTAAGTTCATCCTAGGACAACCAGGATATTTCTTGCTTCTTTGCACTAGAACTGATTGGCATAAATCACCTTGAGTTTTGTAAATCAAAGTTTGCTCCATTTAACCTTCTCTTGAATGGAAAGATGTTGATTAAGTCTAATCATTTCCCCCTTTCTCATAATATACATTTTTTAAATCCTACCCAAAAATGTCCTAATCAAAAAGGAAGATAAATATAATAATTACTGCACTTATACTATATGGTGCTTTTTCTGAAGCCCCTTAAGTGCTTTATTTATACTGTCTATATTACATGAATTACCTCATTTAATATTCCAAAACAGTCATCAGGGATAACTACTCCTATTTACTTAATTTTTTCTTACATATAAAGAAAGGCCAAGAGACTTATTAAAACCCACAAAGATAGTAAGTGGTGGAACCAGGATTCTCAAGCTCAGGCCACCAGGCACCCCAGCCTGCACTCTTCCTTTGCTGCTGTCCGGAACCCCCAGGATATATTACCACCAAGCATTTAACTCACACACAGCGTGACTAAAGAAAAAACAAACAAACACAAAGATAAATAAAAGAGAAAGAAAACATGAGTATGAGGAATAAATTTTAGAAATGTCTACTATAAATAATTACCACAATAAGTGTACCTATAAAAATTATTATAGACAAAAATGAATTATATCTTAATGTTACAAAACGAATGTTCACAGAACAAATGTTCAAAATATTCACCATTAATATCACTTTGTTTCTTAAACTAAATGGCTACATTCACTTCTTTATCCCTCTATCCATTTAGTAAGGTACAAAATACACTCCTAGGAATGAGGGGACCGTGGCACCCAGTCCTCGTGAAATTTACTGCCAGCATGGAAGTCAGACACCAAACAACTGCAACAAGGCAGAGTGTGGATGACTCAGGAAGGGCAGGAGGCTGATGGAGCAGAAAGCGGGGATCCTAAAATCCATCCCATGTAGTCAGGGAAGACTTCCCAGAGGAAGCAAAGAACAAGCAAGACCTGATGATGAAGATGAGATGGCTAAGTGTGGAGGAGGGGTTCAGAAACGAGGATGCAGCCTTTGCCGAGGCTCAGAGGCAAGAGTATTGTACATTCAAGGAAATGAAAAAGTTTCAGAATGGCTGGTCACTGATATGCATGTACTTTTCAAGCCTCATCTATGTCATTTTCCATCTTCAGGGGAGCATAGTGTGGGGAAAGAGCTGCAGGTTTGGAGCCAGACAGGTTCAGATTATGATTTTGTTTCTGCCACTTGCAGTCTGATCTCAGATAAATGGTCCCTCCACCCTAAGCTTCAAACTCATTACTGGCAATACAGTAATAGCATCTAAATTGAGTAGTTCTCATTAAAATGTATGTTATTGCATTTGGGAAAACGGCTGGTATAGAAACATTCAAGAAATGATAGTTTCCCTTTCTAGTAAAGGAGCATATAGACTACCTTTGCTCCAAGCATTTTGTTAAAATTTGAAGCATTTCTTTGTGTTTATGGTTTTAGATTCATGCAACTTGCATTCTTATTGAATCTACTATTGTTTTTACCAATTGTGTAATTTGGATATGGAACTGGAAGAGATCCCAGAGAATCATCTTCAACTTCCTCAAAGCAGGGTCCTGATAACTGGCATTTGAGGTAGGACAATTCTTCATTCTGTCAGATGACTTGGGCACTGTAAGATGTTTTCCAACCCAGACTGGCAACCCGTGAATGCCAAGAATATCCCCAAGTCATTATGACAAATAAAAATGCCCCCACGGTTTTCCAAACACCTCCTTGGGAATTGGTATCAACTTATTTGAGAACCCAGAGATTACCCCCCAACACACATACACACACCCCTTTTACCAGGGAAAACCCTGAGGATAAAAGGCTGAAGTGATTCGCCCAAGGTCAAAATTTAGAAGCATCAAGAAGAGAACTTGATTCCATGTCTCTTGATTTTCATTCTAGGTTTCTTTTGATTCTAATTAGTCCCACATTGTAACATTCCATTAAACTTTTTAAATTCGTTTATGAAACTGTGGATATTTATATTTCACGTTTCAAATGCTGCATGAAGGGATTTCTGAATTGGTGGGGAAGGGAAAGAAAATGGGCCATTTGGTTACTCCATGAAAAGTTCAACAACTTTCCTTTAGGTGCATTCTTTTATTACAAAGAGTTCTGTGGAAGGAAACAGAGTGTGAGAATGTTTTGAGATGCTTTTTCATCAAGAATCAGTGTTATACACAATGTCTGCCCCATCTGGGCCAAGCTATTTTTGGAAGTAAGACTCAATCCAGTGGTGCATCACAGACTACATGCTAAAATACATTACTACAAATAACATCACTCCTTAGCTACTGTTCAGACAGGCTTTACACACCATAGTTGTATTAACTTTAAGTAATTCTAGTTCATAAAGATATAACACTTTCAGATCTTTCTCCATATGCCACAAGGTGTGGATTTTGTTTCTGTTTTATGAGGCTCATTTTTTTACATGGCTTATATTTTCGGGAAATACATCTTTAGGTCTGTACTGTGGGTGGAAAAGCTGCAATTGGTGTCAACAGAGCTTTATAAACACTGAGTATCTGGATATTATGTGCATGTATTTAATCCACTGAGTGTTCAAATATTATGTGCATGCATATACTCCACTGACTGTTCAAATATTATGTGCATGCATTTACTTCTAATCAGAGGATGGGCAGCAGCTGCCTTTCTCCAAATCCCAAAGTCCTGAGGGGCATGAGTATTCATGAAGGTCAGTGAACTACAGAATCTGAAGAAATTTTAAGAAGACAGAGGTCAGTGATAAGTTGATGAATTTAGGAAAGCATATCAAACTCTTTCCTTTTCCCCTGAAGATTGCAAAAGAGAGGAAGACCTGAGTAACAATGTTAGACACAAAGAAAACTTCCCACAATTTGAGTCATAATACACAGGAAAAAGCTATTAAGAGCCCTGTTAGGAAAGTTCTACCTTTATCATAAGAGAGACTCTGTCTTCTGAAAGAATTTCCAATACAGTATCTCTGGGAGATGCGTGATAGGTGAAATACCTTACTGCTCTCTTCCCCATCTATAACTCCATAAAACTATCTTCAAGAGAATGGGAAACCACAGACTATATCTGGTTTCTGAAGGCACAAGACCTTGGTAACATCAAGATAGCATGATCT
>NW_012149507.1:6178940-6193997 GCF_000956105.1 Propithecus coquereli
AAGCCTATCATAGCTCTTTTCCTTAATATATTAATATCTCAGTTAAACATGTAAATCCCTATGGCTTGGCAACATGCAAAATCCCAAATTTTTTATACAAAAAATTTACCAATTTCCTTACTCTGGCATATGCAATGCATCACACATCAGAGAACAGATCCTCCCAATAATAAGAAAGTTTCAAATTGTATTTACAGAGTAATTTGATATCAGTTAATGTTAAAGAATCTATCTAGAAGATATGTCCCAACTAATGTCTTCAACCCAAATGAGACTACACTCATCTTTTCTTACTTTGTTCTTATTTCCTTTTCTATTCTTACATGTACCTAGATCAAAACACGCAGTTTTGTTTTCCATATCTAGCCCCAAATCTACCCCCGGGGCCATTCTAAAATTTTGTTTTTAATTTTCTATAGACCACTGTTGGTACACCATAGATTGGTGCAATCTTTATGAAAAAGAGTATGGAGGTTTCCAAAGAAATTTAAAATAGAACTGTCATATGACCCAGTAATCTCTCTTCTGGGTATATACCCAAAGGAAATGAGATCACACCTTCATGTTTATTGCAGCATTATTCACAATAGCCAAGATATAGAAACAACCTAGGTTTCCATTATTAGATGAATGGATAAAGAAACCATGAGATACATAGATACTATAGATAGATAGATAGATATGCACACACATGCACATACATACACACACATACAAACAATGGAATATTATTATTTGGCCTCACAAAAAAAAAGGAAATCCATGTTGTCACAACATGGATGGACCTGGAGGAAATTATGCTAAGTGAAATAAGCTTAGCACAGAAAGACACTTATATGTGGAATCTTTAAAAAACAATAGGTCAAATATATAGAGATAGAGAATAAAATAGGGGTTACTGGGGTCAGGGGGGCTGGGAAATAGGGAGGTGTGGGTCAAAGGATACAAAGTAGCAAATATGTAGGATGAACAAGTGGAAAGATCTAATGTACACCATGAGGACTATAATTAATAACAACGTATTATATTCAAGATTTTGGCTAAATGAGCATATTATAGCTGCTCTAACCACAGAGGGGAGAAAATGGGTAACTATATGAGATGATAGATGTTATTTTTTTCCCTATCATAACCATTTTATTGTACTTATGTTTATTTATCATATGTTTTATTATATATTTACCTTATAACAATTTGTATATACATTTCAGTATAAAATCTTTGCACTGGAATACTGCTGAAAATAAAAAT
The DNA here is from genome assembly GCF_000956105.1 of Propithecus coquereli. Classification (NCBI taxonomy): domain Eukaryota; kingdom Metazoa; phylum Chordata; class Mammalia; order Primates; family Indriidae; genus Propithecus; species Propithecus coquereli. The sequence continues at coordinate 6,180,192 of NW_012149507.1, forward strand.
AGCTTTGATGTTGGAAAAATATTGCTTAGCTCTGGCTTTCGAGGTTTTTGTTTTCTTTCACCCCAGTTCACTTCAACAGACAATCCCCTAACTGTCGACCACGCGGTAGGTGCTAGAAGGTCAAAGATGAATACAATGTGATCCATGCCTGAAAAAACACAGAGTTTAGTAAAGATAACAAACAGATCATTTATGCTACTTTAGAAGCAGACCAAAGAGGAATTTCGAGTTTCTGGAAGAAGGTGTAATTCCTAAAACATAAGCAGTCTACTTTTCAAAAGCTTATTTAAGAGGAATTCCTTGCTACATATGGATGTGTGAAAGCTCAAGTAGAAAACTATTTTATCAATTTGCAAGGTTCGTCCTTATTATGCATTTTAACATCCAGTTTGTTCACTTTAGTTTGAATCAGTCCCATCAATGATGTTGGAAGGGGTTCTGGCAGTAATTTCCATGCTGGGTTATATTAATATAACCACCTTCCGTATGGAAGAATAGAAAAAATAATATAAAAACAATTGAGGGCACTAACACTCTCTTGATTCAGATGATTTCTCCTTGACTTTTTGAATTTTGAAGATGCTTGCATAGCACATCTATGACATACTATTCAAGAGAAAAAACTTTAAAGTATAGTCTATGCATTTTGTTGCATTATTAAGAATTCTAGTAAAGGAAAGAAGATTGAGCTCCTGCACAGATTAGGATTTGACTGTTTGTGCCATTCAATTATGCCTTCTGCAATTACCATGAATCGAGGAAAAAGACAAGGTCTGGGCATTGTAGTCCTGGATGGGTAGTGGAGTCACCTTAGATGAGCATTTTAAATTCTCTCAGTCTAAGTTTCTTTATCCAGGAAAGAAAGACAAATTGAACCAGATAATTTCTATGGTTTCTTCAAGTTCCAAGTTTTCTAAGCATGTGGCATGAATAATTAAAAACTTGCCATTATCTCTTCAAATAATTGAAGTAAAAACCACTACTTGTGGCCTGTGAACAATCCAGTACTTTTCCCTGTGTAAACACTGTCAGCAATAACACTTAGCACAAGTTACTTTGTGTAGAGATACAAAGCTCACGTCACAGAAAATTTTAAAAAACATAAAAACTTACCTATAAGTACAAGTTGAATCAGATCACTGGCTATCGAAGATTTGCACTTACTAGTGGTATACGCCAAACCTGAATAGTAATTTGAATCATCAGGTATTAAAAAGAAAAACCATGGAATCGTAGTATCTCAGCATGGGATCCAGGATTTTTATTTTAATTTCCTCCTGTGATTCTGATGTGTAGTCAAGTTTGTGAGCCACTGTTATAAACAATAAATGTTATGAGTTCTGAACACTGAGGGACCTCTGTACTCTAAATTAGTTTGGAAAAGCTAATAATAATGTGTATTATTGAAATTGATTCATAATTTTTCCTTGATCTGCCAGTAATTGTTCAAACAAAACTGACAGTAATAATTCCTTAGGGTATGACAGTCAGCCAAACTTCTTATACAGCCAGTGAATTGCATTCAAATAGACTCATATATTCTCTCTCAAATCTCCCAGCAATAATAATTATTACACCTTATATTTGTATAGTGTTTTATGAATCACAATGTGCTCAAAGTGAATTCTCATTTGGATCTGTTTTAGTTATATTATCCCCTTCTTAAAAATCAGGAAATTGAAGCTTAGAGATAATTATTCCAGGATCACACAAATAAGTAGCAGCTTGAATATAAACAAAAAGTTTTTCTGGCTCCAAATGCTTCTTTTCTAATCTTACAAACAATAGAAGCTGTTCTTGACATAAGACACCATCTAAAGTCACTAGTGTGTTTGTATAACATAAATTTAACTTCATTTAACTTAGGTAAGAAATTTGTATTTCTATAAGACTTTCAAATAATTTTCACTTATATGACCCCTGAGTCAGAATCACTCTAACGTCAACAGCTGAAATTAATATTTAGAGTTATCTTACTTCTAAGCTCCATCTAAAAACCTGAGGAAAACTCCGCAATAGGCATTACAGTGGGTGGAAACTATTTCCCCCACTAGGGAGCAAATAAATCAGAATGTGACAGAAGAAAGTGCTAGAAATAAAAACAGAAATCAAAATGAGAAAATTCAATAGCATCCTGTAATAAAAAGCAGAGGTCCTAAAACAGAGCAGAAAGAACACAGACATTGGATCAGGTGGATTTGGGTTTAAATGCTGGCTGTGCCACTGACTAGTCACATCAGCTTGGGCAAGTCATCTTACAAATGGAGATATATAGGCCATATCCTATTGTATTGGTTTTCTGTTGCTGCTGTAACAAATTACCACAAACTTAGTGGCTTAAAATGATATAAATTTATCTCATGGTTCTGGAGATCAGAAGTCTGACATGGATCTCACTAAACTAAAATCAAAGTGTTGTCAGGGCTGCATTTCTTCTGGAAGTTCAAGGGGAGAATTCATTTCCTTGATCTTTCTAGCTTCTAGAAACTGTGTCTCCTTGTCTTGTGACCCCTTCTGTTGGTGTAGGAGACTAAGAGACAAGGCTGAGACCAGATGCAGGGGCTTGAAGATGAGGTACAGATGTTAAAATTAACAACCCGTAAGCAGAAACTGACGACAGGGGCTGATAACTGCAGGCAAGGAAGGCCTTTCACAGGCTTGTCAGCTATCTCTGCCACCTTACACGAACTTTGGCTAATTACAATATCATTTACATTGTATTTTAAAATTTCTCTGACCTTCAAATCACCATGACAGTTCCAAGACAGCCATATAAAGTGTGAAAATGGGAGAGAACCCGATTCTAGAAATTGCTACCCAAATTCCTAGTAAAAGCCAACCCCTTGGTCTTGAATATTCCTCCCCTCAATTAGTAAGACTACAAAAGATCTAAAACCACTTCCTCCCAGTGCAGCTGCTCTCTTTCGAGCCTGCCTCTTCACCTCCCTGGGTGTTTACTTTTGCTTTCAATAAAAAACTGTCACTTGCTTGGCTTATGTGGTGCATCCTGAAATTCTTTTCCCAACAAACACCAAGAACTTGGAAAAAACTCCACTCGGAAGCCAGTGACACTTCCATCTTCAAAGCAAGCAGTGATTGGTCAATTCTTTCATACATTGCATCACCCTGACACTGACTTTCCTCCTCTTCTCTTCCACTTTTAAAGACCTCTTTATTACATCTGACCCACCCAGATAATCCAGCATAATCTACCTACTTTAAGGTCAGATGATTAGCAACCTTTATTCTATCTGCTACCTTAATTCCCCCTTGCCATGTAAGGTAATATATTCATGCACAAGTTCCAGCAGATACAATTTAGAGGCACAGGGAAAACAGAGAGAGGGCTGAGACGCTTTCTGGCTTCCTAGATTGTTCCTGGCTGCTTTCAACATGTGTTCTCTGGCCCCGAATAATAAGTGAGATCTCTAAGGACACTCTACATAACGGGGAGCATTTAAATCGTGAAACAGCTCCATTTTATATCCCAGAAAGTTGTGTAGCACATCCACCAGAGAGCCATACCTCACAAATCCACACATTGTGATTTGCTTACCATAAATGATCCTAAATCAGGGATATCCTACTCCACGCATCGATAGAATAGGAATATCTTCTTATAAAATATCAGTCTATTTACCTAGAAGTCTATTTTTTCATGTTTACAAGGAGATTATATTGAGTCACTTGCCTTCTCTTTTTCTCCCCAGGAGGGTTCCCCTAGTAATCAGAAAAGACTGAGTCACAGGCCAACTAATCCAACTCCTTTCACCCTAGGAAGGCTATTATGGAATGAGAAAAGATTTATAAAAAGTGCCTAACATGTGTCTTACACATAATAGATGTGGTAGCCATATGACTATTAATATTACCTGTCATCACACTAAGTGAGCATCTGTAACTTGCTGATAATATTCACTGAATCAAATATTTGAGTGGCCACGTATAAGGAAAGGTATTTAAGACATATCCACTTCTTCCTGATGCATAGACTCTAGTAGAAGTTCTTAAATAATTACAGCTGGCTATAATATGTTTAGCCACATAAGAAATACAAGCTAAAGACAAAACAAAAATTCAAAGAATGAAGCAAATGAGGAATGCTTCACAAGACAGTGGTGGAGGCCATGGTAATGGCTGGTGGTAATAAATAAGCAAGAAGAAAGAGAAAAACAGAAAGACAGACCTGGATATGGTGGCTTTCTAGAGAAGCATCGAGAAGGATAAGACAGGATAGGTCTATATTGAGAAACCAGAGACCATTCAGGCGAAGGGCTTTGAATGCCAGTCTAACCAGTAGAGACTACAATAGGGGACTCACTGAATGCTTTTGACTGATGCATCATGAAATCAGCTGTTAGGAAGGTTAGTCAGGAAATGATATTTTTGTTTGTTTTTTATCATTTGTTTTAGGATATATCTAAGAACCCAGTTAGACACTTTTCCATTTATCCAAAAATGAAATACAGATGATCTCTTTCCTGGTCTGGGTTTTACTGGAAAATGTAAGAAATCCTCTAGAGACTGACAAAGCAGGGTTCTTTTAGGACTGTCATGGGAATCAAAAGGCCTCGGTTTTCATTCCACTTACTAGCAAATAAAAAGACAATTTCTCTAAACATTAATTTCCCAGTCTGGAAAATATAAATAATAACACTTCTGCTGCATGCTTACTGTAAGGATAGAAATAATCTTAAGTTTCTTAATACCATTTTCAGCACATATTGGCACACAATAAATGGTAGCCATTATCCTCCCCCACAGAATAGATAATTCTTCCCTTTGAGACTGTCCCACTCGGCTTCAGTTTTATTGCCTCTATTTAATTTAACCATACTTGAGTTCAGACCCTGTAGGAATAAAGTCTTCTCGTTCTTAGGGGAACAGAAGCCTTCCACTCCTCTGGAGTTACCTTCTGCCCTGAGGAATAGGACAGCAAGTATCACTGACTTTTTAGATGTCAAATAAAAGTGATGATATACCTACGATGTTCTTCCGAACTGACCTGGTGTTCCTTTTCCAAAGGACTACTCCCTGCTCGTTCAAAGACTCTCAGTGCTTCTTCATTGTCTTGCAGTTTATTTCTCTTGAACAGTAGATGAGCTTAGCAAAATTGCCTTATAACATCAGGTATAGCCACCATCCCAAGTGCAGTTTCATTCTAAACATATTGCAAAACTAGCCTACCTTGAGACTTCTTTATAGTTTTTCTAGAAATGAGCACGATTCTTGCATCAAGAAAACGTGAGTTACTTATCCCAATAATCTTAGCCTCTTAGACCCACAACTGTTAGCAGAGCAAAGAAAAGTCAGTGAGATCGTGAAACAGGTAAATAATATTATATATCAAATTCTCAAATATTAGCACATGTGAGTAGCTATTTATTATTGTTTTCTGTTCCCCATTTTCTGGTACAGAAATAACTCTCTTAATGGGTCAATCATAGTACCAGACCCTTTGGGTCATTTGACTGTTTGGAGTTGGAACTTGACCGATGATGAAAGTTCCAACATGGCCAGTAGCCTAAAGTCTCCGTGGTCATGTACAGAGCCATGGGTCACTGACAAATAACCACTCTGGATCTCAAAAAGGATCCCAGAAAGAGAATCTGACTATCCATTAGCCAGTGAATGCATTTAGTGGCTTTGAGTCAGATGTCCATCTTGGTCCAATATTGAGTTCAATAATAAAATTGCAGAGGGATCTAGAAGTCACAAAAAAGGGGAAGCTTTTAGAACTGTAACCCTAAAATTGAATGTTGAATAAAATACATCTTAATAGAAAGTGTAACTCATACGTTAAGTAGCGTATTGCTTAAAATATAGAGATAGTCAAAGGCCCTTTAATCCTAGTAAACTATGAATGCTTGAAAGTAAAAAAAAACTGTGACTCTCTATTCCTAGGTACCAGGCTAAGTCAGAAGTATTTTCTGGAGGAGTTAGTCTTCCGTATGATACATCCACCCAATCTTTCCCTGCCAAAAATTACTTGTTTCCCATAAGAATTAAATATTACCCCTCCCATTCCACTGGGTGCATAGACGGAGGACACACCAGACATCAGAGGATAGAGTGTGGAAACACTCTGGCAATGACAAGGACAGCCCCCACCATAAACCTAGAAAGGTGGGTCTACCAAAGCTCTAGCAGTAAGGACTTGACCCAAAAGAACCCACAGTGAGAATATTAAAGTTCCTACAATTTGCCTAGCAACATGAACTACAATTCCATAGGGGCCAGCAGTCAGAGTTCCAGAAGAAAGAGATCAAGACATTGTGGAATGGATCCAGAAATCAAGATAAAGTAGGACCCCAGAGAACTGAGTCAACAAAACAACATGTGCTCCATTAAGGATGACTGGCTGCTTCTAGCCGGTGGAGAGATGCCAAATTTCTAAATGTGGTCTAAAAATCTCGCAGTGTAAGCAAAAGTCGTGCAGATACCTATGTAGATACCTGCTTCATAAACATTAGTTATCATCCTCCACAAAGTGTGTGAATCAAGCCATTCTCATACAAACCCTTTTTGCTAAATGGTACTGTTTTAAGTATCTTGTTAGGTATTGTTGTACATAATGTAGCTAAATCTAAGTGGACCTATCTAAGTGGACCTAACCAACAATACCCTTTCTGTATGGGTGCGCATACAAAACCTGGATAACTCTAATTAGCTCTACCTCTGCTTTCACCTCCTGGGTTCAAAAAGATAGAGGAGTCATCCAAGAAAATGTTTGGTCTCTCTTCCTAGTAACTAAAAAACAGTTACTTATAATTTCTCCTCGTGTTATTTTTTAGCTAGGATTATTTTAGTTAACAGGAAATCATTGCTTATTGCTTTACATAATGTATTTCTACGAAATAAAACATCATTTATGACCTTGAATAGAATTTCTTTTTTTTTTTTTTTTTTTTTTTTTTTTTTTACTGCATAGTGTGTTACCTTCCTAAGAAGCATAACAACAAAAACCAGCCCTGGCTGGTGTAATAAAGTAACCATCTCATGAATATATCATGTTTCAATTTCAGCTGTTGCTATTGAGAAACCGTTGATTGTCTATTATATAATCTGTGTATACTTTTGAAGCAGAAGATTTACATGTATTGCTTAAATATTTTCAAATTAATAACTCCCTAACACCTGTATCCTAGTGCATGCCTCCTCTTGCTTGTTTTATTAACAAGCATACTTTACAGAATTCCTTTCTATAATATAAATGCAGGCTGAAGGATGAGAGACATGGGGCAGGAAGATGGCAGGGAGGATATTGCTGATATCAGCTGAATACATAAATACATTAATCACACAGCCCATGCTCAATAATTCAGGAGCTGACATTATACTGTGAGATCAGCTCTCCTGCTCCTGTCAACAGAATACATATTTATTAAGACCTTATTCTCTACCTAGCACTCTGGTGAGATGCTCAGTGGGCAGGAAGAAGAGAGAGACCACTGCCTTAGATGAGAAGATCAGATGTACATATCAAAAACATCTGAAGAACACAACTCAAGTATTGTCATGTTCTTCCTTCTTTTGACCAGTAATTTTTTAGAGGGGGGGTCCATTGTCTCTAAAACAAAACTTTTAACAGAATTGTTACTCAAGTCAGTTGTTTAACTCCTATTTAATAGATCTGGGAAAATACTTAGTGGGGGGGGAGGGTAAAATTACTGGTAAAAAAGGAAGTATGAGTTTATCTACAAATGTCATTTTCTATGTCGCAGCATGTTAACATTAGTGTGGAAAATCAAGTAATAACTATTGGGCACTGTAACATATTGAAACATTATATGTGAAATATGGTGCAGATATATAGATGTTCTGCATATACAAAAGTCACTTTTCAAGGTCCTAGTTTTCTTTAAGAATTAAACCTCTATAGAAATTAATATGGAGATACCTCAAAGAACTCAGAGTAGAGCTACCATTTGATCCAGCAATTCCACTACTGGGTATTTACCCAAAGGGACATCTGCACTCAAATGTTTATAGCAGCACAATTCACAATTACAAAGATGTGGAAACAACCCAAGTGCCCATCAATACATGAGTGGATTAATAATATGTGGCATATATATCCCATGAAGTACTACTCAGCCATAAAAATAAAATTATGAACTAATACCCCTTGTACTATCTGGATGGAGCTGGAGCCCATTCTTCTCAGTGAAGTATCACAAGAATGGAAAAACAAGCACCACATGTACTCATCATAAAATTGCACCAACTGATCAACACTTATGTGCACATAGGGAAAGTAACATTCATCAGGTGTTGGGCAGGTGGGAGCTGGGAGGCAGGGATGGGTAAATTCACATCTGATGAGTACGGAGCGCACTTTCTGGGGGATGGGCAAGCTTGTATCCCTAATTGGGGTGGTGCAAAGGCAATATATGTAATTAAAATGTTTGTGCCCCCATAATATTCCAAAAAATAAAATAAAATAAACCTAAGCAGACATTTAGCTTTAGCAAAAATTGGTAGGGTGCTCCCTCACTGTAGACTCACAGGACTTAGCATGAACCTCTTTTACAATATTTTTTATTCTCTTTTCAAATTAATTGTGTGCATGTCTGCCTCTTTCATCCTCTAATGGGCTCTAAGAGGTAGATGTTTGAATCTTATATATAACTTCACATTGTTGAATGACTGCACATATAAATGAACAAGTGTGTAAGGACAAGGTAACAGTAATTCTGAAACCATCCCCGTGTGAATAAAATGCATTGCCATATAGCAAACGAATGCCTACAAAATTACTACTTAACCTACAAAAATGAAATAAAACCTGAATTAAAAATAAAGACATTTTAATATTGAGAAAAACGCTCATGTTAAAATATTAAGTGGGAAAATACTGGAATAATAACTATGCTGAATTTTTTAAACTATATATCAAAAATAAAAAGGCAGAAGGAAATACAACAAATATTCATGGTCAAGATCAACCATTGCCTCTTGAAAGACACTTTAAACTATTATCTTATTTGTTCTATCTCCCAACTTAACACTAAGTGTTTTTTCTTTCATGGCACTCATTTTCCCTGAACAATCTTCTTCATTCATTCAACCAATCAATCAACATATATTACTTAGGTGCCTCCCATATGGCGAGCATTCTAGTAGACACTGGAAACAAAAAGGCCCTTCCCTGCCCGCACTGATTGTGCTGAGACGATAAACATTTAAAGAGAGGGCGGAGGACCAACAAAGCCCAGCTCAGAGTGCAAGGAGACTACCTGACCTACTCAGGGATGAAGGAAAGCCTCCTGGAAAAAGTAACTTTTAGGCTGAAACACAAAGTTTAAGAAAGATTTAACACTGAGAAGAAGAGATAAGGAGGAAATTCAGGCAGAAAAAAACAGTTTATTGGCTTCAACTGTCATCTATGTACTAATATTATATCTCAGATTTGTACTCCAGCCCAGAAAATTCTTATTACCTCCAAGTTCACATATAGCCTTCAACCACCTGATAGCCAACGTGTCCAAACTGAGATCTTTTGTCTCACTACTTTCAAAAAGAAAGGAGGAAAAAAGAATACACTCATTTCATATTTCCAATCCTTCCAATCACCAAAACAGAAAGCCTATATTATCCTATATTTCTCTTCCTTCATGTCCCATGGGTCACTAAATGTTATTGTAACTCTCAGTCTCTCTACCAGCTCCCTTTTGCTCAGCCCCACAATTACAGCTCTAACTCGGGTCCCCATCATTTCCTGAAAGGACTATCAAAATAATTGCTCTATCCACTTAACTGGCTTCCCTGCTTCCAATCTCACTTCAACTCCCAATCCATTTCTCACATTTACTGCAGAGCAAAGTTTCAAAAATGCAACCCTGATCATATCCCTCCATGATTCCTTCAAATAGTTTCTTTCCCTTTGCTCACAGATAAAAGCCTAAATTCTGCATGGCTTCGGCATCTCTCATCATCTGGCACCTGCCTACTTCTCCGCTATAACCTGCCATTGCTACCCTCTTTGTACCGCAGGCTGCCGCTGCACCAAATAATAAGCATACCTCTAAAGAGTGTGAAGAAAGCTTCGGAAATGCTCCTCCGCCTGGAGTGTACTGTCCACTCCCTCAAATTCCCTCAAATCTCACTTCTTACTTCTTCAAAAATTAACTCAATGTCTTCTCTTCTATAAATCATTTTCTGACTCTCGAACATTGAATTTAGTGTTACTCCCTGAATATTCCCATTGTATTTTCTATTTTCTTTCATTATAAATAACTGTTCCCTCTGTCTACAATACCCCCCACAGAAACCCTTACCCCAATATTTTATCCAGTTTCCTCAATCTTCAGATCCCTCCAACCATCACTTCCTTAGGAAGGCTTCTGAGACCCCTGACTAGGTCAGGCCTTTTTTAATTCTACAACTGTGTTTTTATTTTCTTCTAGAACTTTTCTTAGTTTGTAATTATATATTCATTACAATGATTTCTTTATTAATGTCTCTTTCCCCATGAGACTGTTCTACAGAGGTAGTCCTCAGGTCTGCGTTTGCTCACCATTGCATAATCAATATCTCATCCCCACAACTTCGTTATTGTTATTATTCCCAACCTCTTAGGAAGATAAATTGAGGTTTTTAAGAGGTAACATAACTTTCCCAAAGTCAAATGTGTATTAACTTGAGTAAGGATTTAACTACAGACTGTCTGGTTTTGGAGACCAAGCTTTAAAAATCATCATATAAATGTTTGCTGAATAAATTATTAAATAAATTATATTTGACATCAGTTGTGTTTAACTCGTAAGTGAATTTTTTCTGTTCATACATATTTGTATTTTCCAAATTGTCTAAAATGATAGGACCGGGCGCGGTGGCTCACGCCTGTAATCCTAGCACTCTGGGAGGCTGAGGGGGGAGGGTCTCTTGAGCTCAGGAGTTCGAGACCAGCCTAAGCAAGAGCGAGACCCCGTCTCTACTAAAAATAGAAAGAAATTAGCTGGACAACTAAAAATATATAGAAAAATGTAGCCGGGTATGGTGGCGCATGCCTGTAGTCCCAGCTACTCGGGAGGCTGAGGCAGAAGGATCGCTTGAGCCCAGGAGTTTGAGGTTGCTGTGAGCTAGGATGACGCCACGGCACTCTAGCCCAGGCAACACAGTAAGATTCTGTCTCAAAAAATAAAATAAAATAAAACAAAAAAATAGAATGATAATGTATCAATGTATGACAGAAAAAGTAAATTTTATCCTAAAAGAGCATTTTAGCTCAACTAAGTTTTATATAATGTTTTAAGGCATGCTTTGCTATGAAACGAACAGATTTGAAGAATAGAGATTATATTAAGGTTAAAGTGAGTTATAAGAAACAGAATAACACTTCCACCCATTAGGATGTCTATTATCAAAAAGCAAAAAATAAAAATAACAAGTGTTGATGAAGATATGGAGAAATTAGAGCCTTTGTGCACTGCTGCTTGAATATAAAATGGTGCAACTGCTGTGGAAAACAGTATAGCAGCTCCACAAAAAGTGAAAAACAGAATTACCATATAATTCAGCAATTCCAAGCCTGGGTTTATACCCAAAAGAGTTGAAAGCAAAGACTTGAACGGATATCTGAACATCAATGTTCATAGCAGCATTATTTACAATAGCAAAGGTGAAAGCAACCCATGTCCATGAATGGGTTGATAAATGAATGGATAAATAAAATGTAGTATATACATACAATGGAATACAGTATTATTCTGCCTTTAAAGAAAATTCTGACACATCCTAAAAGATGGATGAAACTTGAGGACACTATGCTGAGTGAAATAAGACAGACACAAAAGGACAAATATTACAATATTCTACTTATATAAGGTACCTAGAGTACTCAAATTCATAGACACAGAAAGTAGAACAGTAGTTATCAGGACTTGGAGAGAAGGGGAAATGGAGAGTTATTGTTTTATGGGTACAGAGTTTCAGTTTTGCAAGATGAAGACATCCTGGAGATGGATGGTGGTGATGTTTGCACAACAGTGTAAATGTACTTAATGCCACTGAGCTGTACATTTAAAAATGGTTAAAATGGTTAATTTTGTCTTGTATATTTTACTACCATTTTTTAAAAAGTGATAGCATAGGAAGCTAATATGGCAATATTTCCAACGGAAAAAGACAGAAGCAAGACAGATGTCAGAAACCCAGGAGAAATTTCTACTAGAAAAAAAAAATAACTGGGAAGGAAACAGTATGTGGCAAGCACTGTCAATGTCTGCTCATACCCCCAGTACCTACCTCTACATGTTGAAGACGGCCCACTAGGAACACCAGTGTCTTCTTGTCTGGGAGTGTTTTTCTAGCCCCCGCTTGGCAGGGCAAACTGGAGGAGAGTGAATGTCCCAGGAAGTAGTGCTCAGCCACTGCGAGATGAAGATAAACACCGCAGCTTCCTTGCCTCTCCATGAGGATAACTCCGATGCGTGTTCTACATGTAGCCCAGACCTTCCCCGTGGGACTGAGCTGCTGTCGCATACCACAGTGACTTGCTTGATAACACACTGTTGGCTTCCTTCCCTTCTGTCTTCCTCCCTCATTCCCCTACAAGCGTTCCCTGGGATCACCACCCAAATAAACTGCTTGCACTCGAATCCTTGTCTTAAGGTCTCCTTCTGCATAATTTCAAACTAAGGCATGATAAAAATTCAAGGCTGTCACCAAAATGCCCCCACAAACATTATAGATGGGGAAAGTACCATGAGGAAAAAATGTTCATTTTAATATCCAAAGGTTTGAGGTCTGAAGAAAAATTAAACAATAATATGACACAAAAGTGGACATACACAAGCTGAATCCTAATGGTTTGCCTATGCTTTTAAGTAAACAACATAGGAAACTTAGCAAGAGTGCTTTACCACATCCTCATTTAATAGATAGATGATTGGCTTATGCTGATGCTGAATTTCTAATTCTATTGATGATCTTTAAAGACAATCTCTTCTTTGTATGGATTCTTTTTAAATAGCTGTACAATGACATGACACCATTGCAGCTTGCTTTAAAAATCCCCTTGCTCTATTTGCCAAAAGTAAAATCTATAGTGTTTGGAACTGAAAGCTTACTGAGTAATAGAAAGTACTAACAGTATGTTTGTTGTTAGCCCTGTGTACCCTTTCTGTCAGAGAAAAAAAACCATACTGAGAAAATCTTCACTTAAATGGTGTTTTAAAGGAAAACACCACACCACTATAATAAAAGCTCTAACAGGACTCCTATCTTCAGATTAGCAATCAATCCTTATTTCCTTTTTAGTCACTTCAGCATCACTATTGGAGAAGGGGCTACACAGGTAATTATCTCCTCTGGTCTGCAATTGAAGTCCCAATATCCAACCACTTCTGATTTACCACTAAATCCATGAAGTCAGTGCTGATCCAGAGGAGAAGGTGAATACCAAACATGTTGCTTTAAACGGAAGGCTGATGTTTTTTCACTTTTCCCCATCAACCTATTCTCTACTCTCCCTTGCCCAATTCATCACTTCTGACAGTCCCTCTGTGTGGTATACGTAGAGAGGCACCATATCCATTGGACAAGGGATTTAACCAACTATTGAAGAGCCAAAAGGGGAATGGAACCAGAACAACTGACTCACACATCACAGCTTGAACCACTAGACCAAGCTTCCGCCCTGGGAGGGAGATGAATCAGTCAACAATGATTCATCTCACCAAAGAAAATGTGTTTTCCCTGGGATGGAGAAGTTCTTAAACATAGCAATATAGAAATGTAAAAGTTAATGAGAAGAGCAGGCTGTTTGAATTCAAGAGCCATGTAGACTTTTCAATTACAAAA
>NW_012149507.1:6196002-6202114 GCF_000956105.1 Propithecus coquereli
ATTACTGTACAGTAGACTCAAATAAGGTTGTTTCAGGTTATTTCCTTACATGATTAAGAAGCAACCAAGACTAAAAGAAGTGAATCTGAGATCACTACACACATCCCTAAATTGAAGCTGCCAATCTTATCTTTAGTCAGAAAGGATCCAGTCACATTTATACCTCTGGGTTTGCAATGCGAATTTTTAATTAGCAAGTCACTGGGCCAAGCACTCCTACCACTGCCCATACCTGTGCTGCCAGAGGCAACTGTCAGGGCAAACACCTGCACTCAGAGGTGTCTCTGGGAGTTGTCTATAGCACTAACTGAAAAAAACTGGCTCAAGTTTACTTTTCCTTATTTCTGCTCAGACTCTGACAGCTAACCAAACCCCAGTCTTCCCTGTTTGTCTGTTCTGCTTACAAACAAGCCTTCATTTATCTTCACCCCTATTACAGCCTTGGTCTGTTCAGATCTCTGCCTACTGTACATGCATCTTGTCTAAGCCCTAAGCCCTGTCTGAGCTGTCACCATCCCACCATAGCTTCAGTTTTTGCTTGGATTCTCAACAAATCAGCTCACTGTCTGATCTAAGGTACTCTGTAAGAAGGCAAAAATACAAATGAGGTCTTTTCACAAATAGTAAGGATATTATGATTATCCTTGTCATATTCCTTAGGATGTGTACGTGGAAGGGGGTAGGAAGGGAGAGTCCTCTGCAGGCAAGTGTTACTTGAAATTTGCTATAGGAAATGAAGCCAGGAGGTGAGAAGGAAGGAAGTGCATGCAAGACATTGATGGAATTGACTTGGGTTGAGGTGGGGAGCAGGAGATACTAGGGAAGGTTGCCAGAGAAGCTAAGCCTAAATCACACTACTTGTTTTCCAGTACATATTGGAAGCTGAGCTTTAGGCCCTAATGAAAATATATAAAAGAGGGGAAATAATAAGTGACAAAAGAAAATAAAAATCTAAATATTTTATCTTTGCTTAACATACCTATTTGTAGCTATATCACCTTTATAAATGTAAATTTCCAGGCCTAATTTATTAATAGAATGCTATCTCTCATTAATTTAAAGTGTCTGATATATAAATAACTTTCACAAACTAATTCAAACTAGCAAGTGTATGACACTAGTCTCAGAGATAGTGTGAAGTTTGCTTTAAAAATTGCTGCTGGCTGTCCAATAATTATACATTGTGACATTGCAGCAGCATGGTCTCCATCTTAAATTAGAAAATGTTAAGCCCGTAAAAAAAAATAAGTGATGTACCAGCATGATATCACCCTAGCAAACGCATAAATACATTTAAATTTATTTAACTAATTGCCCCCTTGATAGCCAGGTATTTATAGCTTTAAATTGTTTAATTTTTTTTGTTTTTTGTGTTTTTTTTTTTTTGCAATATCACTATGGGAGTCATCCTATGGTCATTCTTCTCACAACATAACAATTTATTGTAGTTACTAAGCTGGATGTTTTGTTGCAGATGGGTTTACCCTAATGACTGCAGCTCTGCGCTAATAATTAGCATTTTAACAAAAGTTTGGTAGTACTAGTGAATAAATAATGAATAGCAATAGCCCCTATTGCTAGCAGAATTATAAATATGCAAAAATTAGTGTAGGATATTTGAAGTTCTTAATATAAATTCCAGGAAGCTTGGGGAATTCTTTGAAGAAAATGAGAATTTAAGAGGAAAAGTATTTCATCTTCTGACTAAACCTCAAGGACAATAGGCAAACTCCTCAATGTTATATTATTTGGATGTCAAACCCAAGTCAGGAAACATATTGCCCTCATATTCTTTGTGTTTTCCTGAAGGAGGTCAGACATGTTGGTAATGTCTCCCACCAACACCACCTCCCTTTCCATCTGGAATACATTTATGGAATTTTTCTATGAAATTTCCATAATATCTAGAGTAAACTTTCATTTTTCAGATGAAAAGGGAAAGCCCAGACATACCAAATAACTTTTCCAAAGTACATAGGCAAAACTGGAGCCTAGGGCCGGGCGCGGTGGCTCACGCCTGTAATCCTAGCACTCTGGGAGGCCTAGGCAGGCGGATTGTTTGAGCTCAGGAGTTCGAGACCAGCCTGAACAAGAGCGAGACCCCGTCTCTACTAAAAATAGAAAGAAATTAATCGGACAACTAAAACTATATAGAAAAAATTAGCCGGGCATGGTGGCGCATGCCTGTAGTCCCAGCTACTTGGGAGGCTGAGGCAGTAGGATCACTTGAGCCCAGGAGTTTGAGGTTGCTGTGAGCTGACGCCATGGCACTCTAGCCGGGGCAACAGAGTGACACTCTGTCTCAAAAAAAAAAAAAAAAAAAAAAAAAACTGGAGCCTAACATATCTGACTATAAATAGAATGTTTTTTTCCACCATATTATACTGTTCCATATAGAATTTATATTTTCAGACATCTTTTAGATAAGGATAAAGATTGTTACATAGATCTGGCAAAAAAGATTTATCATAATTATGGATGAACCAATCACTAAATATTGCATTGAACTTGGACTAAGATACATGGTTTTCTTTCTCATTTTCTACTGAAGAGGAACCGAAATTTTTATAATTCCATTCCTATTTGTATTATTTTTCACATATACTCTACTCCTTAGAACCATCCAGAAACCAAAAGCCAGGAAAACTTTTACTTTATCAGAAAACTAAATGATTTTATAATTTCTATTATGTAAGGAAGAATAATCTATGCTCCTTAGACCAATAACCCAATTCTGAGCACACAGATATCTATATCTCAGCTACATTTTATTAAATTTGCTAACATATCTTTTGTATTCTACCCTGGGTTCCCACCAAAGACTCTTCCTTTTTATAATAAATACCAAAACAGAATTTCACAAAAATACGTACCTAATAGTTTTTTAGTAGCAAAAGAATTAGATTCCCCAAGCTTTTATACAAAGCAACAAAGAAGGATAATTAGAAAGGCATAAATTTCAAAAAAATCATGCACAATACTTTAAAAACATGGTTATAATACCATATAGAATTTAGAAGGGAAATTCTAGAAGGCAAAAGTAGGAAATTAGCAAAAGTGAGTGGAGAAAAATCCAGAAAAGAATAAAGAGAAGATTATAGACACTTCAATCATCATAAATTGAAGGGAAATAAATTGTCATAATTTTGTTGTCATAAGAATTTTTGGTTATCATTTTATTCATTTCTTACCAGAGGCAAATGAATTGTGTATGCGTCAATATTCTATGACATCACAGCAAAAAATTTTTGCTTCAATATTTGCAACAAGGAAATTACTCAAATAAGAGTAGAAATTGGGGCAGAAACAAACATTGAGATGGTGTCCGCTCAAGCGGATACCATGAGCTGGCCAACGCATCTTGTAGTAAACTGCATTATTCTCAGGCAATAAACTCTTGTCATAAGGGAAGAATCCCCTAGCTGACATGCATGTAACTCCCTTACTTCCTGGAGAATTTCAGGATATCCATTCCAGACCCAAGAGCTATAAGCAGAAAAGAGACAGAGCATACTAAGCTGCAGGCAAGTCAGAGGCAAAGACAGAGAAGACCAACCATGGCCAAGAGAAGAAAGCAGGTACTGTAGTCAAAACAAGAAGAAATCCAAAGACCAAAAAAGTCAGAGGCTACAATCAGGATTCAAGGGTAGGAGAGCAGGGATCAAAGGATAGTGATCCAGGCAGAAGTCCTTTGCACGGCACACAAGACCCCTCATAACCTGACACTCATTTGTCTCTTCAGCCACATGCCTCAGTCATACTTACACTGTCACAGTTCTGTGCCTCTCATGGGTGTACCCTTTGCCAACTGATTCACCAAGAAATGACCCTCCTTCAGAACAGAGTTCAATATCACCTCTACAAAGAAAACTGCCTTGAATGTTCCAAGACTTGGGCACTCCACCCTAATGTTCCCAATGTACTTTATGCACACCACCATTATAACACAAAATGTATTCTAAATGCTGATGTGCCGGCTGCCCAATCAGCTAAAATCTTCATGACAACAGACACTGCCTTTTAATTATTGATTTTCAAAACAGCTGAAACACAGTGCCTGATATACTACAAACTGTCAAATATTTGAGTAAGTGAACACCTCTATAAAAACACTGATGTTCTAAAATAGTCATTTCTATTCTGTCTTTTCCTTAAATATAGGACCTATCATATTTATTCTTTTCCCCCTAGCACTTAGCTCATGTTCTGGCAAAGAACATGTGCTCAATCAATATTTAACAAATTAATACATGAATGAAAACCTCTTCTCCTTCAGCTGTTTATATAGACCAAATCAAAGAAGAGTGATATAGATAGGAGTTCCAAAATGTGCTTTGAATATGGAAATGGCCATGGCCATGTAAGACACACAGCAATTTACTATTGATAGCTGTGTCTCCTCAGTCAAGTGACAATCTCTCTATGCCTTGGTTAGTATCATTAGCCTTAAACTGGGGATAATAGTACTTGGTGTTCTTAATAGCAATAGTGTTGTTGAAGAATAGGAGTTTCTTCCATATTGGAAACATTATCAGTATTTGTTGCTGCTTCTGCTGCTGCTGTTGTGAGAGTTCTCAGCTGGCAAGGAAAACTTAAAAATGAGAGAAAGTGAATGGTTATACAGCAAGCAGAGTCAATGTTTCCTCTCTTTACAAAGCAAAACAAAGAATTGACCAAAAGAACAAGAGAAGCAATCAGAAGTCCCAGCCATAAAACTTACTAACCACCTTTGTTCAAGTCATTTACCATTCTGTACCTCAGTATCATCTATTTATTTATTCAATAGATGTCTAGTGAGCAACTACTATGCAAAACACTAGAGGTGCCATGGTGAACATCACAGACATAAAGCTTGCAGAGTAGCGAACCCAGTTCCTTTCACTCTCAAATGCAAGTGTAAATTCACACAGTAAAAATAAGAGTGCCATCTCCTAAGGACCTTTGCAGATGACTTCCAAAAATCATGCCCACTTCTCTCTGCTATTGGGACCTACTGCATTGAACCACAGTTGCTGATGTGAATACGGCATATTTTCCAAATGTGCTGCCACAGGAAAGTTAGAAAATTTCTAGATTAGATGTTCTGTGCAATTTGTACCTCAGTTTTAGTAACACAACTAAATTCTACCATAAGTTGATTATTCTAAGACATTATTGCCCTGAAACCACAGCTTTCACATGCAACTATCAACTCATAAACACGTGTTATTGATCACAAGAAACATGAAACTAAGAAAACAGATAGAATAATAAAAATCCCATCTTTTCTCCTGGCAAAACAATACAAAGTATCTATCTTTTTCTGTGTGGATGAGTTTTCCCTTCTTCACAAATACATATGCAAAAAAAATGACAAAGAAAAGTAAGCGAATGATCCATATCATAGAAGAGTTAGATGTACAAAATACAGTCAAAATAAAACAAGCCTATGAAAACACAGTAATGGTTTAAGTGGAGCAAAAGATGTTTAGGAACCAGGAACCAATAATATTAGCAAGTCATGTACTAAGAAAAGCCAGAATTGTACTCAGTATAGAGGCTGGGGGAAAAGGTATTTAGTTAAGTGATACTCATCAAAATAATCCCATGTGTATGGGAGCTGGGCATTAAGAACTTTCACTCAAGAAAACAATAGTTATCAAAAAAGTAATGTGGGAAAAGACAACTTAAATTTCCAATATATGCACAAAGTACAGTGAAGCCAAAAGAAAGATCAGGCATTTTTCAAATGGTTGATATGATTAAAGTTAGAACAATGTAAGTCCAGCCATTGAGAAGCAAATCAGATAACAGAAAGATTACGCAGTTCTATGGATGCTCTGACAAGTGTCTTGGACCTTTTCCTTTGAGAAAAGTGAAATATGCTACCCAATATGCATGTAGGCTCTATTGTACCTCAAAAAAAATTTGTCTGAAAGTAGGATGAAAAGTTACTTCCAACATATCCAAAATACCAGCAAATTCTATTATTCATAAGTTTTGCAGAGCCCCTTGATTATACTAATAAAGTAGAGATACTTTCCTTTCAAAATGATAGCACTTAAGAACATAAGTATAAATATTAATACTTCCATCAAGATGAAATAGAGTGAATGAATACCAAAAATCCTTT
>NW_012149507.1:6202985-6205208 GCF_000956105.1 Propithecus coquereli
AAAGTCTACCTTATGGAATATCATGTGCCCATTTAAAGTAAATGCATGTGTGTATGTAGACCACAGATAGATAGACATGCTTATGCTCTACTGTAAGTAAAGTAAGGAAGAGGCAAAATTATTCGATATATATATTTACAATGTGCAATGACTCCAGCTGTGGAACAGACTGGCTACTCTAAGTCCTTAAATAGCTTATGGAGCTTCTAGAACTAACTAATCCCATAACACATCTCATCCCCATTCACTTTCGTCACCTTCAGAAACCAAACCTCCCAGCCCCACTATTGTCAACCACCCAGTTGTCTCCATATGACTCTGTAGAGCCCAATCTGAACCCATGTCCCACCTCTGCCTGCCTTTCCAAACTTTCCCTTCACCTTCTTCCTCCATCCTGCTGCACTCTGAAGACACCTGTCTTCCTAACAGCCCCCTCCCATAGGAGCTGCTCTTTGTCTCTCACCACTCATCCCTCAGAACTGAGTGACCACACTCCAGGCTCTCCATTGCCATTTATGTCCCACCCTCTCTCCCCTACAGACTGCCCTGTTATCTATCACCAGCAACACCCCACATTAACACATCATACTTCATGGTGAAAACAGATGTAAGTAGATGAAATCTATACCTTTCCATCATCAATTCCACTAACTTGCCTGTATTCCTACACATCCCACCTTCCCTGCCAAGTGGAGCTCAATCCCTCCACTTGGACTCTGCATCTCATCTTGCCTTCTCAAGGACCTTCTTCATATAATTCTCTCCCGCTTCAGTTTCCCCCTCTACTGCACCATTCCCACTGGCATACAAACATGCCTCCATATAAGCTCCATGAGCTGTTTAAGGACCTAGCATGGCCAGTCTGTTCCACGGCTGGAGTTGTTACACATTGTGAATATATATTATGAACAATAGATATTATTCATATCAGGCCTTCATCTCCAACATTCCACTGAAATAGGAAGGTCATCAGTGACTTCTGTCCTGCCAAGACATCTCAGCAGCACTGGACATTACTGGCTATCTCCTACTTTTTCAAACACTTTCTACTCTAGGCTTCTGAACACCACAGTTGCCCAATTTCCCACTTTCCTCACTGGCCACTCTTTCTCCATCTCCTTTACAGGTTCCTCACCTTCGAGCAGACTGCTAATTGTTGGAGTGCCAAGGCCTGTGTGCACAGATTTCTCTACCTATAGCCTCAGCCTGAGAGAGCCCATCCAATGCCATGGCTTTAAATACCCCATCTGTAAATAGGATAACTCAAAATTTTTGTCCCTAGCCCCCACAATGGTATTATCTCTACATATTTAGCAGGAATCTCAAATGCAAATGGGTGAGAATAGAACTGCTGATTCCCACCTCTGTAACCAGCTCCCCACCTCCACCCCCAAACATTTTCCATCTCAGGATAGGGCACTGATGCTAGGTGTTCAGGCCAAAAACCTAGACACGATCTTGATTCTTCTTTCAACCCCAAATGCAATTCACCGAAAAGTTCTCTCAGATCAACCTCTAAAATGTATGCAAGCTCCAGCAATTTCTCATATCTCCTCTCTTCTACCCTAGGCCTGGCCACCATTATTCCTCATCTGGGCCACCGAAACAATCTCCCAACTGGTTTCTGTGTCTCCGTTCTTGCTCCCCTGCAGCCCATTCACCATATAACAGCCAGAAGGGTCTTTCTAAAGCATATCTATGATCCTATGATTCCCTACTGACTTCGGGTCACTTAAAGCAGGGTAAAACCCAGCCTCTTTACAATGATCTATAAGGACCTTTATGATCTGGTCCTGCCTTCTTTCCTCTGTCCTTGTTTGTTTTTTTCTCCCCTTTTCTTGCTGTGATTCAGACACACTTTTTCTTTCTGTTCCTCAAATCTGCCAAGTTCCTTCCAAAGTCAGGATCTTGGCATTCATTGTTCCTCCAGCTGGGATTGCTCTGCTCTCACAAGTTAATAATAATGATAAGACCTCAAATTTACACAGAGAGGCCATTGGTTCCTGAATAGACACACTTAATACCATAAAGATGTAAAGTCTTTTTAAATCAATTTACAGTTTTACCACAATCACAATATAAACACTAGCAGAAATTGTTTCACAACTTGATAAATTATCAAGTGCTTTGAAAGACTGAATAAGTAAAAATAACTAAGAAATCTTTTTAAAGAAGAGCACTGAGGATGCAGTTGTCCTACCAGATCTGAAATGTGTTTTAAAG
>NW_012149507.1:6206763-6208324 GCF_000956105.1 Propithecus coquereli
TGGAGATACCTCACTTAGGAGAATGGTCTCCAGTTCCATCCAAATGTTGCAAAAGGCATTAATTCATCCTTTTTTCATCCATGGTATACATATGCCACATTTTGTTAATCCACTCATGAATTGGTGGGCACTTGGGTTGATTCTACATCTTTGCAATTGTGAATCTTGCTGTGATAAACATTCAAGTGCAGGTGTCTTTTTGATAAAATGACATCCGTTTCTTTGGATAGACATCCACTAGTGGGATTGCTGGATCGAATGATAGGTCTACTTTTAGTTCTTTGAGGAATCTCCATGCTGTTTTCCATAGAGGTTGTACTAATTTGCAGTCCCATCAGCAGTGTATTAGCATTCCTTTCTCCCTGCATCCACACCAACATCTATTGTTTTTGGACTTTTTAATAAAAGCCATTCTAACAGGTGTAAGGTGATATCTCGCTGTGTTTTTAATTTGCATTTCCCTGATGATTAGTGACGTTGAGCATTTTTTCACATGTTTATTGGCCATTTGTCTATCTTCTTTTGATAAGCTTTGGTTCATGTCTATTGCCCAGTTTTTAATGGTGTTTTTATTTCTGATTTTCTTGACCTCTTTGTAGATTCTGGTTATTAGCCCTTTATTGGATGTATAGCTTGCAAATATTTTCTCCCACTCTGCAGGTTATCTATTTGCTTTCTTGATTGTTTCCTTAGCTGTGCAGAGATTTTTAGTTTAATCAAATCCCATTTATTTTTATTGTTTCTGTGGTTGCCATTGGGGTCTTATTCATAAACTCTTTGCCTAGGCTGATATCCAGAATAGTTTTTCCTACATTTTCCTCTAGAATTCTTATGGTTTCATGCCTTACATTTAAGTCTTTTATCCATCTTGAATTAATTTTTGTGAGTGGTGAGAGATGAGGGTTCTGTTTCATTCTTCCGCATGTGGCTATCCAATTTTCCCAGCACCATTATTGAGCAGGGCTTCTTTTCTCCAGTGTATGTTGTTGTCTGCTTTATTAAAGATCAGTTGGCTGTAGGTAGGTGGTTTCATATCTGGATTCTCTATTTTTTGTACCACTGGCCTATGTCTCTATTTTTGTACTACTACCATGCTGTTTGGATTACTATAGCCTTGTAGTATAGTTTGAAGTCTGGTAATGTGATGCCTCCAGATTTGTTCTTTTTGCTTAAGATCGCTTTGGCTATTCAGCCTCTTTTCTGGTTCCAAATGAAGCATAGAATTATTTTTTTCTAGATCTGTGAAGTATGAAGTTGGTATTTTGATGGGGATTGCATTGAATCTGTAAATCACTTTGGGTAGTATGTACATTTTAACAATGTTGATTCTGCCAATCCATGAGCACCATATATTTTTCCATTTGTTTGTGTCCTCTCTGATTTCTTTCGTCAGTGTTTCGTGGTTATCTTTGTAGAAATCTTTCACCTTCTTGGTTAAGTATATTCCTAGGTATTTTATTTTCTTTGTAGCAATTGTGAATGGTATTTAGTCTTTTATTTGACTCTCAGCTTGAGTGTTATTGGCGTATAGAAATGCTACTAATTTATGTACATTGATTTT
>NW_012149507.1:6209144-6213435 GCF_000956105.1 Propithecus coquereli
AGTGGGCTTAAAATACTCAGTAAACCATGCTGTAAATAGATGTGCTGTCATCCGGGCTGTGTTGTTTCATTTATAGAACACAGGCAGAGTATATTTAGCATAAATCTTAAAGGCTCTATAATTTTAGGAATGATAAATGAACATTGACTTCAACTTAAGTCACCAGGTGCATTAGCCCTTAGCAAGAGAGTCAGCCTGACCTTTAAAGCTTTAAAGCCAGATGTTCACTTCTCCTCTCAAGCTATGAAAGTCCTAGATGGCACCTTTCTCCAATAGAAGGCTGTTTTACTTACATTAAAAATCTGTAACAACTTCATCAATTATCATATCCATATCTTCTGGATAACTTGCTGCAGCTTCTGCATCTGCACTTGCTGCTTTGTCTGGCACTTTTATGTTATAGAGATGGCTTCTTTCCTTAAACCTCATGAACCAGCCTCTGCTAGCTTTCAACTTTTCTTCTGCAGCTTCTTCACCTCTCTAAGTCTTCAAAGAGTTGAAGAGAGTTAGGCCCTTGCTGTGGATTAGGCTTTGGCTTAAGGGAATGTTGTGGCTGGTTTGATCTTCTATCCAGAACACTCAAACTTTCTCTATATCAGCAATAAGGCTGTTTCACTTTCTTATCATTTGTGTATTCACTGGAGTAGTACTTTTAATTTCCTTCACTAACTTTTCTTTTGCATTCACAGCTTGGCTAACTGATGCAAGAGGCCTAGCTTTCAGCCTATTTAGGCTTTTGACATGCCTTCCTCACTAAGCTTACTTATTTCTAGCTTTCAATTTAAAGTGAGAGATGTGTGACTCTTCCTTTCACTTGAGCACTTAGAGGCCACTGTAGGGTTAATAATTGGCTAATCTCACTATTGTTGTGTTTCAGGGAATAGGGAGGCCTGAAGAGAGTGAGAGAGATGAGGAAATGGCCAGTTGGTGGTGTAATCAAAACACATACATTTATCAATTAACTTTGCAGTCTTATACAGGTGGGGTTTGTGGTGCCCCAAAACAACTACAATACTAACATCAAAGATCGCTGATCACAAATCAACATAACAGATATAATAATAAAAAAGATTGAAATATTGCAAGAATTGCCAAAATGTGACACAGAGTCACGAAGTGAGCACATGCTGTTGGAAAACTGGTGCCCATAAACTTGCTTAACGCAGGGTTGCCACAAACCATCAATTTGTAAAAAATGCAACATCTGAAAAGCGCAACAAAGCAAAGTGAAATCAAACGAGGTACGCTTATATTTAAGAAGTAGAAGATGTGATGACAATTGACAACTTTGCTGGAAAAGTTAAGCTAAAAAACTAGTTACTGTCTAGTTTTTCTTTTTTTTTTTCAATTGAAAGGATATTAAATAGTTTATTAAATCTCTAGAAGGCATGGTAAACCAGACTGGAGTCCAGCAGCCAGAAACAATGCCCAAAATCACACTGTGGAGGTAATCAAGAGACGATAATATTGATGCAGCCACTTACCACTAGCTGCCACATTTGGAACCAAGCATAAAACTGAAACTGTACATTAGATACCACCTCTTACACTGCTGCCACCATCACCACACCAAGGAGAGTTTTGTGTTTTTTTAGAGAACTTACATTTTCTCTTTTGTTTTTATTTTTTTGTAATTATTTTTTTTATTTCAGCATAGTACAGGGGTAAAAATGTTTAGGATACATATATTGCCTTTGCCCTGCCCGAATCAGAGCTACAAGCATGTCCATCCCCCAGACAGTGTGCACTGCACTCATTAGGTGTGAATATACCCATCCCCTCCTCCCCTCTCTCACCTGCCCGACACCTGATGAACGTTACTACTGTATGTGCACTTCAGTGTTGGTCAGTTAAGTCAGTTAATACCAATTTGATGGTGAGTACATGTGGTGCTTGTTTTTCCATTCTTGGGATACTTCACTTAGTAGAATGGGCTCCAGCTCTATCCAGGATAATATAAGAGTGCTAGATCACCATTGTTTTTGTGGCTGAGTAGTACTCCATGGTATACATATACCATACTTTAAAAATGTCTTATTTTTCATTAACAATGAGCTCATAGGTAGAATTAACATGAATTGTAAAACAATGTTTATAAGTTTTTTTTCATTTTCATTTCAATTTTTAACATTAAGTCCCAATCAAACCTTTTTCCCACTGTGGTTGGCAGAATTCTAAGATGGCCCCAGGAATCCTGCCCTCATTGTACACACCTGTACAATCCCCTCCCCGTGAGTGTGAGAAGGACTTGTGAATATGACAGAACAGTCCTCCCATGATTATGTTATATCCTATGGCAGAATAATTTTGTGGATGAATTAAGGTCCTAATCATTTGACATTGAGTTAATTAAAAAGGAAATTATCTTGGGTGGGCCTGACTTAATCAGGTGAAGCCCATAATGAGATTGGAGATATTGGAATTGTGAAAGAGATTCTCTAGCTGGCCTCAAAAGAGCAAACTTCCATTTTGCTAGAAATTTCTAGAAGTTAAGAACGGCCCCCAGTGGACAGCCAGTAAGAAAGCAAGAACCTTAGTCTTATAATTGCTAGCAATTAGATTTTGCCAATAACCAATGAGCAGGAAAGAGAACCTCAAGCTCCACATGAAATCACAGCTCTGTCTGACACCTCCATACCCTGGTGAGACCCTGGGCAGAGAATCCAGTGAAAATATGCCACACTGTAGACCCACAGAAACTGAAATGATACATATGTGTTGTTTTAAGCCACTAAGTTTGTGATAATTTGTTACACAGCAATAGAAAACTAATAGCCCCACTATCACCTATGAAATTTTAATCCCCATTTCGGGCATATATTCATATTAGGTATCACTTTTCTGGTACCAGTTACCATGGATAATAACTTATATATTTGAGTGATTATTTGATAATTGTCTGTCTCTCCAAGAGATTTCAAACTCTGTAGGGGGCAGAAACTACATCTGTTTTGCTCACCATTATAGTCTCCAAGGAGGCACACGGTAATTACTCAATATATGTGTTAAATGAATGTTCTCATTATTTGCTTTCACATCTCTCATGAGCCCCTGAAAGTATCTGTTACTAGAAAAAAAGGGGGGAAGGAAATTTCCTTCCATCCTCTCTTTAAAGAATATGTAGCAAGTCTATGAAAATCTGGAGAATACAAAATGCAAGAGACTCGTCTGGCATCCTGCAATCAGAGAAATGGTTTGGCCCTTGGGAATGCACGGAGCCACCTTGGGTAACGTGGCCAATAAGGCCAGGCTGCAAAAAGTAGCTTCAGAAGGTCACGAAAGTTTTTGCCTGTATTCCCAGCTACTCAGGAGGCTGAGATGGGAGGATCACTTGTGCCCAGGAGTTTGAGGCCAACATAACGAAACCCCACCTCTAAAAAATAATAATAATAAATATTTTTAAAGCAGCTTCAGCTAAAGCCCTATGTTACAGACCCGACAGCCCTGCATCGATTCATTACCTGCCTCTTCAGCTCCTCCCAGCTCGGTGTCTGTTCTCAGGTCACAAAGACTCCACCCCTTGTCCCTCTAAGACAATCTGTCCACTTCCAGGCACAATGTCAACTGCCTCAGCCCATTGGTCTGGGCGAAGCATGGGATGCTGTTCAGTAAGTGTCCTTTTTTGTCCATTCCTTATTCCCATAGGGGCCTTTGAGCTGTCCTCGTCTCCCACCTCCCCCGTTTCCACGCAGGACCTCTGCCCACCTCGTATGCTGCAGCTCCCGAGCCTTTTTCCCTGAGGTCCCATGAAGCCATCTGATGCTGCCATTCCCTGGAGCCCCATCTGTGAACTCTCACCTGGTTGCCTGTCCATCCATTCTTGTGTCCTCCTCCAGCCTGGGCTCCAGATAGAAACCCTGTGTCAGTGGTTGCCTCCGTCACAGCCGAGCTGCCCACTAGACTCTGCATCTTGCCAGCTGTCGGCCTGCAGCCCAACCGGTTCCCACCATTGTGCCATGGAAAATGGGTCTCCTTTTCCCTTCTCATCCACCTTTGTCTGCCAGGAAGAACCAGAAGACTTGCAGACTCCCCATCTCACATCTAGTTCTGGTATCATAAGGCATCCTATAAAGAAAGGAATATTCTTACATATGGACCCCCATAAAGAATTTTTTTGAGACACATTTTAAATCTGTACTTATTTTGCCTAAAATTACAGGGATACTTATTCCCAACCTGCTTTACGTCATTGCCCTATGTCAAATATTGCCTCATAAACACTTTATATTGGAATGATATTTAAATTTAATATAGATAGATTGATAAGTAGATATATAGATATATATTTATT
>NW_012149507.1:6216085-6218269 GCF_000956105.1 Propithecus coquereli
CTGCCAATTTAGAAGAAATTCTCATCCAAAACTGTATATGTGTAAAAATATATGTGTGTGTATGTATATATATATAATATTCACACACACTTTTATACTTTTTCTAATTTCTTCCCATCAATTAATATTTATAAGCATATTAATTTGAAAGTCAATCTGAGACAGGGATATGATTTCCAGATAAGACAACACAGATGGTGGCATGCGTTCTTGCAGACTATTTTTATATTGACTCTCTTACAGGCAATCTGTTTTTTCAGCTTTCCAATGGGTCCATAGTATAAAGAACTCCAAAAAAGAAAAGTCCATGATTCTAAAAACACTTGGCTGCGAACAGACAGTGAGCATAGCTTCTCCCTTTGCCAAGTCTCTGGGATGTAAAAAACTAAGAATATAGCCCCACATTTCCTTCCCCATCCTGTTTAAGAACCTTGTTACCGTATTGCTAGATGCTGATGTAGTCACTACCAAACTGACACTGACAAAGCACACACATGAGCTTTGGGCTATAAGGATAATGGAAGTTTGCTACAGGGTGTGATAAAAATGTACTGGGCATAAGAGCTGTGTAATCAAGGAATGAATTAACAAACAAGATGACACAAAACAAGCAATATCACAGGGTCAAGGTTCAGGAACAATCTGGCTGCATATTGTTATCTGGAAATGATCACAAGTAGACCAGACACAAAGCCTATTTGTTAACAATGCATGTAGTAAATGAATATGTAATCACTAGGGTAACATCAAGAGGACAGCCAGCTTCATGTCTAACCATTTATGATCAGTAATAAAAGTGGCAGTGTTTGTTCACTGGGGTGGGGGGAGCAGTTTTCTGTTGAGGAGAACACAGCACATTTAGTCAAAAGCCATTCATCTGTGCAGGGGTGGTGCCAATCTTGCCTAATTCAAAATAAATGAGTCTGGGGCTAAGCTGTGATTTTAGTCATTAAAGATGACCTATGTCAACATGTCCAGGCTTTGAATTTTGAACTGAGGTAACACAAAGGCAAAGAAAACACATGAAATACAAATATGAAAGCATTACTAGAGATTCTGGGTTAGCGTCATTAACTAGAAATAATGCTAGCGCTTAGGTTCACACGCTAACAGTTTTAACGTCACTATTTTCTAGACAAGAAGATTGAGCTCTGTTAAATAGCTAAATAATTAAAGAAGTTATTAGGAAGCCATTTTGCCATTTAAATAAGTAACTCAATTAGTAGGCAAGCTGAGCTCAGTGTAATGGTGACATGCACAGGAAACTGAAATGAATTTTATTGGTTGGGGAAAATGTTCAAACTAAATATTAACTCTATGGCTCTTTGAATTTCAACAAACATCTGTAAGAGTGGGAACATAATACTGTGCTGTGGTGTAACAAAAAAGTCAAATCTTTACAAAAAAAGTTTAGAAAGGAGCCTGTCCACATAAATTAGCATTTTATTTCAATTATGTAACTCAACCTAACTCTAATGACATTTGGAGGAAATTTTTTTAGTTCAAGAAAATTGCCATACACAGTCTAAAATTTCTCATATTAGTGGCAAATTCATGGCACTTGAATTAGATGATCTCGAAATATCCCACCTCAGCTTTCACGATTTAAAATAACATTTCAGTCTACTCAAATGTTTACCTATCCCACTGAACAAATGCTTTCAAGAATAAAAAAATAAATCACTTAACAAATCTTTATTGAACTCTTAGTAAGAGCTGAGTGCTAACTATGTTAATTGCTAGGAAAACCACACCAGTTTATTTAACACTATGCGATCCCAAAGGATGCTGGGTTTTAATTTTAAAGAGTTTGTGTGTGTGTGAATGTGTGTGTTTGCACATGTGTTGCAAGACATATAATTCTTACTTGTTCACATTCTGTAATAAACTGAAATAAGGTATCAGATAATTTATTTTATTAATAAAATGTACTACAATGGCACTCTATGCTGTTGGATCTCACAAAATAGGAACATAATTTAAAAGTATTTCCTATGTTGTTAAAAATGTATCTTAAAATACAGTAAGATCTTATTCTGTAATTTTGAAAATCCAGTCACTTCAGCTTTCAAGTACAAAATTAAATGTCTATGATATTCCATAGCCAGTGGTTCAAGAAAATATATTAAAATGTTTGTATTGCTTAAAATAAAAAATGCTCAAATCAACACAAAAGACAAAGTG
>NW_012149507.1:6218319-6219542 GCF_000956105.1 Propithecus coquereli
AACGTGAAAACTGGGAAAATAGTTCATAAGGGTAAAGTGTTTTCCTTGACTTGTCAGGCTTAAGTGTAATTTAAAGGTAAACATAAATAGAAAAACAAAATTTATTGACTTCCATTCATTTAATCCACATTTTTAGAATTAAATTGTCAACGTTAATTGTAATAATAAGAACATCAACAAGTAACATTTTCACAAACCAACTGCAGGGTTTTGCCCAGCTTTTGCTTCAAGAGGCCCCAGGCTCAAAACTGGCGTGAGTTAAATACAACTCACATGGCAGTTAATGTGTTAAGTTAATGTGACTTGATAAGAGTCATTTACCTACTAATGTGTGCTGAGTTTGCTATGTTGCCCCTTTAGACTCTAATTGTGGAACTAAGGATTTTGTCCCTCTTTTAAAATGATCTATGCAAGCAGAGATTTCCTTTGGATGGACAGTCCTTCCCGGCATGATTGCAGCAGCACACAGTAGAGAACTGCTTGAAGGAAAAAAATTAACCTTTAATCTAGCTCAGTTCCTTCCATCTAGAAAACTGAAGAAGATTCTGTGGATGTTCTAGTGCCTTTGCTTCATGCCACCGCTCCCAGAAGCACCTTTCTTAAGTCGCCCAATTAAAAGTACGTTACACAATGTAGAAAATGAGAGTATGAAGAAAAGACCAAGAAATATCAAACTTCATTTTCAAATATTTCCCTCCTACAAATATTAGGCTAAAGAAATCCACTTTAATTAGAAAAACACAT
The DNA here is from genome assembly GCF_000956105.1 of Propithecus coquereli. Taxonomy (NCBI): domain Eukaryota; kingdom Metazoa; phylum Chordata; class Mammalia; order Primates; family Indriidae; genus Propithecus; species Propithecus coquereli. Next base: position 6,219,064 of record NW_012149507.1, read on the forward strand.
GGGAAAACTCAAAATAAGCACTATGTAACACGGTTTGCAGAGAGATTTTCTCCAGGTGTGGAGCTTCCATGTCAATAAATAAAGACAAAGAGAACTTCTGGGTTGCATTACTACTGATGTCTTGCCAAAGAATAGGGGATGGCCATTTTAAAAGGGAAATAGGATCCACTTTTACGAGAACAGCAACTTGGGCCAAATGTAATCATATTTACCTATTTGTTTTCCTTCAAATATTAGCTTATTTTGGTCAAGTAATGCTTTTTTTCCCCACATGCCACATCAGACTTCCTTTTTCTTCTTTGTCTAATAAATAAGTTCTCCCTCTATACTCTCTCTATGCACTAGGATAAGCTAGCATCCTGGTAGGTTGTAGCCATGTGAACATTCATTCATTGTCCAGAAGTAAATGCATTTCTAAGTGCTTTGTGCATCACCAAGCATGCTATGGCTAATGTGTGTCTCCATCCTTAACCTATGCC
>NW_012149507.1:6226362-6227549 GCF_000956105.1 Propithecus coquereli
ATAAGAAAAAATAGGTTATTCCATTCACTTTAAATCAAAAGCATTTTAAGGCTCAAAATACTCTAAAGAACTACTATAAAGTAATATAAAGGGCTAATATTGCATTTTTATGAGCATTTGTTTTTACATTCGGAACTATAGATATGAACAAAAGCAACCAAATCAAACATCAGTGCAACTGTTAAATCAAGTGTCAACATACCTTGCCCTATATGACACTGAGATACCCTAAAAATAATAAGTAAATTAGGTGTTCATCATATAACTTTTTCCAGTGTATTCATTATAATTTTGAAGATGCTTCAATTCCATTTCCAATGGATCATCAATTGTTTTCTAACATTTCAGCTCTATACTTTTCTGCTAAACTATGAAGTCAAGCAGCCAATGCACTATAAAATACAGAAATACACAAGAAGGGGAATTACTAAAGTAAAACATCTTTTTTCAGTGTAAATTATTATGCCATGTAACTGTTTCATAAACTCTAATTTGAAATTTACTTCAGAATAATAAAACATGAATCAAAATTAATGACACAAAAATAAAGACGTTCTATCTAGAAAGTCATTCTCTTTTTAAGTTGACATTCTATATTATTGCTTTGAACTATTACAAGTATTTTGAAGCTTAACTCTCATTAGCCAATCTCATTTTCAAGTTCAGGCAACCTCTCATTATGACCCAAGTACAGGCAGCAATTTGCCTAAATATAATCAACAATAATACCAATATAAAAGTATGAATCTCGGGCCAAACAATAAAAGCCAATAAATAAATAGTATACAGATGGTTATTTTGTTTTGATAAAAAGATATGAGACATGAACTATTATGCACTAAATAACATTAGCGTTAAAATGTATCAAACACAACCTAATATAAATACAAGGAGAAACTGGCAGAATTGTGACTATAATGGGAGACATATTCCTCTCCATCTATAGCATTATAATAAATGCATATGTGAGGACAATTACTAAGATTTTAAACACATGCACATTATATTGCCTACAAAGAATATAGTGTCCTTTCAAATGTCTCTAGAATGTTCACAAAAAGTAAACAGTATTTTAAAAACTTTTGAAAATTTGTAATTTTTCTAATTCCAGTGGCAGTTCAGAGAAAAACTCAATAAATATTTTAAAGAATAAAGTACACACTCTGACGATAATGCCATAAAATAAT
>NW_012149507.1:6227599-6228608 GCF_000956105.1 Propithecus coquereli
CAGATATAAAAAACCAATTCTCTGTTCCTTCTATAGTTAGCAGTATAAAAATGTACATGTTTTTTGCCATTTTATTTTAGCTCTTAAATCTGTCCAAATCTACAAATCTAAGTTATGATTTAGTGTGAATTCTGGCCAAAGATTAAGAACAGTTCTGCTGTGGATGGAATCTGTTGACCCATCTCCATTAATAATGTCACCAAACTTCAGTTTGTTTCCACCTGACTGGCCTCCGAACAGGTGAAGGCAACAGCGAAGTTTGCATCCTACAGTACAATGGAATGACACCTAAGCAGAGAGCCAGTGCACAGAAAGAGGCACAGTGTGAACTTACCTGCACAGAGATTCATTTGCCCTCATGGAACAAAGTGACCCTAAGAAGTAGATTTCCCAGATTATCCTAAAGCTTTATTTAATTTTTTTCTCTATGCTTCAGCCTAATCCTCATAAACTATTATACCATAAAATAACATGAATATGTAAATAATATATATTGGGAAATAATGATATTTTCAAAGGACACTGATTTACACAGAAAAGCTCAAATAGGTGGTTAAAATCTGATTACTAGCTACTATATTGCTACCGTATGTCATATATTTGTTCCTTTAATCAGTTTCTATCTTTTAAATCCCTTCTTGCATTTGAGGCCTTTTCATTCTTGACAAGTACTGGCTTTTTAAAACAACTGATCCATAGAGTATAACTAAAAATTATTAAAGATTTCACAGAAGTATTTTTAGAGGAATAGGAGAACATTGTGGATACAGCAATGACTATTTACTATTGATTACAGTTTTTCTCACTTGGGAGAAAGTGCTCATGAAAATTATTGGCCGGCCAGGCGCGCTGGCTCACGCCTGTAATCCTAGCACTCTGGGAGGCCGAGGCGGGTGGATCGCTCAAGGTCAGGAGCTCGAGACCAGCCTGAGCAAGAGCGAGACCCCGTCTCTACTAAAAATAGAAAGAAATTAATTGGACAACTAAAAATATATAGAAAAAATTAGCC
>NW_012149507.1:6230033-6242368 GCF_000956105.1 Propithecus coquereli
TCCAAAAGGAAATAAAGCTAAGAACAATAAATTTCTTCAACCAACATTTATTAGGCTCCTACTGTATGCCAAGTACAATTCTTTGAAGTCACAAGGAATGAGAAATCGTCAATGCCTTCATGGGAATTAAAGTCTAACAAATGAAAAGAAGCATAGAACAAGCAATTAAGCAAGAATAAAGTGTGTCATGCATGCTCTGACAGAATGTATACGGATTATGGTGAGTATCCAAGGCAATGAGGATTTAATTCTACATTGGCTAGGGGATAAATTTCATGAAGAAAGTCACCTTTGAAATAATTTGCTTTGAAATATGAAGAGTGTTAAGCAGACTGTAGGGCGTAGTGGCTTGAAATGGGAATCCTAAGCAGTGAAAAAAGATACAAATCATTCTGGCAAGGTCAAGAATGATGCGATGCTTATCTGAGTCTTGAAGGATGAGCAGGATATTCAGCAAGTAAACAAAAGAGTAAAGATTGAGGGAGGGATATACGTAAAGTCAAAAATTGCATGGTTTATTTGAGAAATGCCAGTAAGTTATGATGAGTGAAGCAGCTTTGATGATCTTCTGCAGTAAAATTAGAAGTTGAAATGATAGGAAGCAGATAATGAAAAACTCTGGGTATCATATTTAGGAAACTAGACTTCCTCCTGTAGGCATGGTGAACATCCCACAACCTGCGCGTATCATCAATATCTGTTACTGAATCAATGTATTAGTTATCTGTTGCTGTGTAACTAATTACCCCAAACTTTAGCAGCTTAAAATACCAAACGTTCGTCATCTCATAGAGTTTGAGGGGCATGAATCTGGGGGTGGTTAGCAGGACAGTTACAGCTCAGAGTTTCTCATGAGGTTGTAATTAGGTTGCCTTCCAGTGATGCAATCATCTCAAGGTTTGACTGTGCCTACAGAATAAGCTTCGATCTCACTCATGTAGCTGTTAGCAGGAAGCTTCAGTTCCCCACAACGTGGGCCCCTCCACAGAGCTGCTCACAATACGGCTTCCTCCAGAGTAAGTGATCTGGAAGGTGGAGGTGGGAAACACCCAAGATGGAAATTGCAGTCATTCTTAACCTCAGAAGAAAGATTACCATTCCTTCAGCCATCAGCCATATGCCATATACCAAACACAATACAATATGGGAGAGGACTGCAAAAGAGTATAATCACAAGGCAGAGATCATTGGGGTTTATTTCGCAATAAATAATCCCAAGGCAACAACTTCTTCTGGAGAACAGGGATGGGGAAAATGCTGTTGGTGGGAACGAATTAGATCAAAAGTGATTATTGGTTTTCACTCTGGCCAGCATGGAGGAACCAAATTTATCTTCTCATATGAAAAAACTTTTAAATAAAAACAGATAAAAATAAATGAATAACAGTTTTCAAAAGATCAGGAAAAGGACAATGATTCCTGAAAGGTAAGAAATAAACGATAGGAGTTTTAGGATTACCCCGTTACTGCCTAGAGAAAGTTTCTAGGGAATGTCACAAAAGGAGGAACCGAGGCAGAGTCCAGCAGTCATTCAGACTTGAGAAGATGGAGCTGGGATTTTGGTGAGGCCAAAGTGGCTAGAGTTTGCTGGTCAGAGTACTGAGGAGAGAACTGCACAGAGATACAGCTTCAGAGATCTGCAGAGGTTCCTTTCTAATGGAGGTTCTTCTCTGAATTTTCAGCTAAGTACTGATCATGCATGTAAGGAAACTCTCTGAGACTGGGGAAAGAACCACCTGAAAGAACAAGAAGGAACAGTACCTGGACTTCACACAAAGCCAGGAATAACTGTTGTTCCCACAAGCCAAAATAGAAAACCTAATCATTTATAAAACGTTGGGTAGAATACTTGGAAAGATTTTTGCCTCAAATAGTGGGTAGAAATTAGGCCAAGACCACACACTGCTCTGATATCACCTAACCAAACTTTTAAATAAAGACTATGTTACTGCCTCCAAGTAACTTAATGGCATCCCAAAACAAAATGCAAGAATATTTATAGGAAGACAAAAATATCCAGCATCCAAGAAGGTGAAATTCATGATGTTAAAATTCTAGTCAAAAACTATGAGGCATGCAAAAAGGGAGAAAATGACCCACAATTATTAACAGGAGGGAAAAAATTGACCAATCAAAACCAGCCCAGAAATTGCACAGATGATAGAATTAGTAGACAAGGAAAACAAAAACGAAATTAGTAGACAAGGGCACTAAAACAGTTACTTTATGTTCAAAAAGCTTGAAAACATTAAACATGTTAAGTAGAGACATAAAAGATATTTAAAAGATCCAAATCAAGCTTCTAGAGATAAAAACTAAAGTGTCTGAGATGAAATATATATATACGAAGTATATATTGGATGGAATTAATGGCAGAATAGGCATTGCAAAAGAAACTACAGTTGGCCCTTGAACAACGTGAGTTTGAACTGCACAAGTCCACTTGTACGTGGATTCTTTTTCAATCAATGTATTCGAAAATTTTTTGGAGGTTTGTGACAATTTGAAAAAACTTACAAATAAACTGTGTAGCCTAGAAATACTGAAAAAACTCAGAAAAATTTAGGGATGTCATAAATGCTTAAAATATATGTAGATAATTGTCTTATCATTTACTACCATAAAATATACACAAAGCCATTATAAAAAATTAAAATTTATCAAAATTTACACACAAACACAAACTACATAGTGCCACTGGAAGTCAAGAGAAATGTAAAGATGCAGTATTAAACCTTAACTGCATAAAATTAGCTGTAGTACATACTGCACTACTGTAATAATTCTGTAGTCACCTCCTGTTGCTATTGCAGTGAGCTCAATCAAGCTTTGCAAGTATCTGCTTAAAATGTTGTATTACACTAATCATTTCCATGTGAGCAGTTCCTCTCTAGTAAATTGCATAGTGTAGTGAAAAGTGATCTCTCGCATTTTTCCTATATTTTTCTCCATGGTTAGTGCAATACCATAAACCTTGAATGACACCATGGGACCCGTACAAAGTGCTACAAGTGATATTGGAAGTGCTCCCAAGTAGCACAGAAAAGCTATCACATTACAAGAAAAAGTTGAATTGCTATCACACTTTGCTGTGTTATTTTAATGGTTGCTTTGGTTATTTAACTTAATGCAGTCAACCTTCAAGTGACATTATACTATTTCATATTCATATATAAGAATATTTTTTTTATTTCAGCATATTATGGGGGTACAGATGTTTAGGTTACATATGTTGCCCTTACCCCCTAAGCCCCCCTAAGTCCAAGTTTCAAATATGTCCATCCTTCGGGTGGTGCGCATTGCACTCATACATAAGAATATTTTAACAGTATACTTTCATTTCTTCACTACTGGCCCTTGTGCTATTGTGGTCATACATTTAACTTCTACCCATGTTATAAATTCTACAATTTGGCCTTCAATTTTCTGGAAGAGTTTGTGTAGAATTGGTAATATTTCTGTCTTAAATGCTAGTTATTTAATAGAATTCACCAGTGAAGTCACCTGGACCTGGAGTTTTCTTTGTGAGAAAGTTTTTAACTAAAAATTCATTGCTTTAATAGATATAGAGCTATCGGGTTATCTATTTCTTCTTGAATGATATTTAGTAGTTCGTGTCTTTCAAGGAATTTGTATATTTTATTTAAGTTGTTGAGTTTACAGGCATAAACTTGTACACATTTCCTTATTTCCTTTTAATAAAGGATGTATTTAGGTGGGAATTGACAAATGCTACAAATCAGGCTTTTATTTATTTACTTATTTTTGGTGAGCCAGTGGTTAAACATTTTACTAACACACAGCTGGGTGGGGGATGAGGCTGTCAGAGGCAAGTCCTGATCTGCTGGGTACTGAGTACAGGAGCTCCTTACTGTCAGCCCCAAGTTAACTTACAGTTACAGTTCTGTATCTCTGTAACATTTGCAAAATCTCTTAGTTACCAAAAAGATTGGTAATCTGACATTTTATTTTAAAAATAAACAATTTTATAATAACTATAATAAAACGATGAAATACACCATGTAAGAACTCTAGCAATTAGATTGTAAATATGATTCAAGCTTTTACTTCAAATTTCTGAAATCTTCTTCCAAAAGTCATATTCCTTTAGAACTATCCAAATCACCAGTCCTTAGTTCTGACTTCCAAATTTAGACAAAGTCTAAGTTCTGCAGGTGCTGTTTATTGAGTGTTATGGCTGCAGATCCACCACCCATAAATATTTCAAGAGATTCTGAAAGCACAGTATGCTTCAAAACAACCACCTGGACAAAACTGAACCTTTGCAGAGCCTAAAAGAAATCAGAGGATAGATATAAATGAAACACAACATTCTCCCTCTTTTCCTTTGGAAATCTATATTGGGGATTGGGAATATACTTATGTTCTCTAAAGAAGCTGAAGTGAAATGGAATTAATAAGAGTAGGAAGCCCAATTAAAATTGTGATTGCAGAAAATTTTCTGAATCAGTTATAGGATTGACAATGTTTTAAACTACCAAATTTGGAACACTAACATTTAACAATTTAATGAAATAATCAGTAATATTAGCCATGTCATTATATCATTTTCAAAATTAAATGTGGAATATAAGATATCTTTTCTAAGAAATAAAAGCCTATCTGTATTATAAGGAGTAACAGTCTTTTTCGCCAAAAAGAGGCAATGCATTTGTTTGAGGTTAAGATTCAACAAATAGCAAATAATGATCTGGTTGACAATTGAAAAATCACAATATTGAATCTAAAATATAGCTCAAATTTTCAAACAATGGAGAATATAATCATAATACAAAGATAAATTTGCTTTAAATGTCAATGCTACTTGATGCAGACCAATTAATTTTGTGCCCAGAGATCCTTTATTTCTTTTCTGTTTGCAGTAAAAGCAGAGATTACTTTAAATCACATATGTCAATGTGCTATTATTGGATGGATCTGTTTCATCCAAGGAGAGATCAATGATTGATTAAATTTTTAATCATAACATTCTAAGGAACAAAAATAATGAAAATTAAAAAGAAAAAAAGTTTCTCAGAGCAGTCATGCTCTCCCAGGGACCCACCAGAAATAACACTGGTCTGTGACTTGCCAACCTGTCACAAGCAGACCCTGAAACTGCCCTATAACTCAGCTCCAGCCCTTCGCAGCTGCAGCCTAAGAACAGGCTTATCCACCCAGGCTGCTAGCAGCCACACCCATCCATGACCCGGGAGGCAGGCTTGCCAACCTCGATCCCACAGCGGATCCTGAAATGGACCTGTAACTTGGCTCCAGGCCCTCTCAGCTGAAGTCTGAGAGTATCCGTGCCCACACAGAGACCTGCTAGAAGTCACACCCATCTGAGTCCCAGCAGGTAGGCTCGCCAACCTCAGTCCCACAGAAGATCCTGAAACAGCCCTGTAACTCAACTCCAAACCCATTCAGCTGTGGTCCAGTGGAAGTCCTGCTTGCCCAGGAACTCACCAGGAGGCACATCCATCTGGAGGCCTCTGGAGGGAGGACTGCAGACCTCAGTCTTGGGTCTGGACCCTGAAGCAGCCCTGTGTCTCGGTTGATCTTTCTCAGCTTCAGTCCAGAACCAGTCCCATTTGCCCAAAGACCTACCCAGTGACCCAGCAGAAACTCTCCTAGAGACTCAGAGGGAGCCATATCTGTCTACACACTTAGTAACAGTCTTGCTATTAGCAGAACCAACTGCAGACCCCGAAGCAGACCCTGGTCTCAGTAGCAGCCCTAGTGGCCAAGATCCTAGAGGTAGTCCAATATTCTCAGGGACCAAACAGCACCCACACCTGCTTGAGCCCCTGGTAACATGTCATGCCTGTCAAACATGGACACTACTGTGGAACCAGCCGCAACTATGTGACCCAGCTGCAACCTGACTGAACTGCGATCCCAGAGCCAATCTCAACAGCCTGGGCACGTAACAGGAGAAGGTCTTTGGCTGCCAAAATCAGCCTGTGACAACTGAAAGAGACGTTTGCTGCTTCAAGTGCACAGACAACAACACAAGGCTGCATAAGTAAGAAAAAGAACCAGGCAAACATGACACCACCAAAGGAAACTAATAAAGCTCCAGTTACTAACCATCAAGAAATGGAGATCTATGAATTTCCCCGAAAAAAAATTTTAAATAATCATCTTAAAGAAGCTCAATGAGATGCAAGAGAACACAGACAGCCAAACAATATCAAGAAAGCAATGCGTGAACAAAATGAAAAGTTTAATACAGAAATAAAAACCATAAAAAGAACCAAACAGAAATTCTGGAGCTGGAGTATACAATGACAAAACTAAAAAAATACAATAAAGAGCTTCAACAGCAAACTCCGTCATGCAGAAGAAAGAATTAGTGAACTCAAAGACAGGTCATTTAAAATTAGGCAATTAAAAGAAACAAAAAGAAAAAGATCTTGTTATGACAGGGGGCTCATTCATCATCTGTGGCAAGTGTATCTTGTTCTTGCTCTATAAACCTATCTTGCTCTTGCTCAATAAATCTCATTGCATGCTAAAAAAAAGGAATAAAAATGAGTAAAGAAAGCATACAAGACCAATGGGATACCATCAAATGAACAAATATATGACATATGACATATGACATAATTTCAAAAGAAAAGAGAAAGAAAGGAACAGAAAGCTTATTTAAAGAAATAATAGCTTAGAACTTCCCAAATCTGGAAGAGATATGGACATCCTGATTAATGAAGTGCAAAGGATCCCAAGCAGGATTAACCCAAAGAAAAATACACCAAAACACATTGTAATCAAATTTTCAGAAGTCAAAGACAAAGAGAGAATCTTGGCAGCAATAAGAGAAAAGAGACTCATCACATATAAAGAAACCTCCATAAGGATATCAGCAGATTTCTCAAAAGAAACCTTGCATGCCAGGAAAGAATGGGTGGTATATTCAAAATTCTGAAAGAAAAAAGAAAAGTCAACCAAAAATATCATACCCAACAAAGCCATCATTCAGAAATGAAGGAGAGATAAAGACATTCCCAGACAAACAAAAGCTGAGGGAGGTCATCACCATTAGACCTCCCTTACAAGAAATGCTAAAGGAAGGTCTTAACATTAAAATAAAAAAGATGCTAAGTATCAACATGGAAAGAATAAACAAATGAAAAGATAGAACACAAAGGTAAAGGTAAATATTTAGTCAAATTCAGAATAATACTGTAATGCTGGGATGTAAATCACTTCTAACTCTAGATTAAAAGAAGACAAAAGTATTAAAGCTACCTATAGCTACAATAATTTGTTAATGGATACCTGATATAAAAATATGTAAAATGTGACATCAGTAGCATACAATGTGAAGTAAGACTGTTGAGGTTTTTTATGCGGTTGAAGTTAAGTTGTTATCAGCTAAAATATAACATAAAAACATGTTTTATGTAAATCCCATGGTATAGATAAAAACCTCTAGTAGATATACAAAAGAGAAAGAAAGAAATCAAAGCATATCACTTCAAAAACCATCAACAAATCACAAGGAAAGAGAGCAAGAGAGGAAAAAAAATCTACAAAACACTCAGAAAACAATAAACAAAATGGAAATAGTAATTCTCTACCTATCAATAACTACTATAAATATATATTAAATTCTTCAATCAAAAAACATGGAATGGTTGAATGGTTAAAAAACAAGATCTAACCATATACACATTGCCTACAAGAGACTCATTTTAGCCTTAAAGACACACATAGGCTGAAATTGAAGGGTTGGAAAAAGATATTCCACGTAAATGGAAACCAAAAGAAAGCAACATTGTCTATACTTATATCAGACAAAATAGACTTTTAGTCAAAATCTATCACGAGAGACAAAGAGGTCAATATATAATGATAAAGGGGTCAATTCATCAGAGAATATGCCAATTGTAAATATGTATGCACTCAACAATGGAGCAACTAAATATACAAAGCAAATATTAACAGAACTGAAGGGAGAAATAGAAGCAATGCAATAATAGGCGATTTCAATACCCCACTTTCAACAATGGATAAATCAACCAGATAGAAATCATTAAGGAAATAGAAGACTTGAATAACACTACATGGATAAATCAACCAGATGGAAATCATTAAGGAAACAGAAGACTTGAGTAACACTACAGAACAAATGCACCTAACAAATACAGGACATTCCATCCAACAACAGCATAGCACACATTCTTTTCAAATATACACAGAATGTTCTCCAGGATAGATCATATATTGGGCTGCAAAACAAGTCCTAACAAACTTAATATTGAAATTGTATTAAATATCTTTTCCAGTCACAATGGTATAAAACTATGAATTAATTAACAGGAAGGATTTTGAAAAATTCACAAATATGTGGAAATTAACACATATTAAACAATCAATGGGTCAAAGAAGAAATCAAAAGGGAAATATCAAAAACTATTTTGATACAAACAGAAATGAAAACACAACGTACCAAAACTTATGGAATGCAGCAAAAGCAGGTCTAAGATGGAAGTTCATAGCAATAAATGCATACATTAAGTTAAAAAAAACTCAAATAAACAACTTAAAAATGAACAGGCCAAGCCCAGTGCCTCATACCTATAATCCCAACACTTTGGGAGGCCAAGGCAGCAGGATAACTTGAGGTCAGGAATTCAAGACCAGACTGGGCAATGTAGTGAGACCTCATCTCTACAAAAAATTTTAAAAATCAGCTGGGCGCAATGACACATGCCTATAATCAGCTACTCAAGAGGCTGAGGTGGAGATACTTCAAAGAACTAAAAGTAGAACTACCATTTGATCCAGCAGTCCCACTACTGGGTATTTACCCAAAGGAAAAAAAGACATTCTATAATAAAGACATCTGCACCCCAATTTCGTAACAGCACAATTCACAATTGCAAAGATGTGGAAACAACCCAAGTGCCCATCAATACATGAGCAGATTTATAAAATGTGGTATATGTATACTATGGAGTTCTACTCAGCCACAAAAAACAATGGTGATATAGCACCTTTTGTATTATCCTGGATAGAGCTGGAGCCCATTCTCCTAAATGAAGTATCACAAGAATGGAAAAACAAGCACCACATGTACTCACCATCAAGTTGCTATTAATTGATCAACATTTATGTGCACATATAGTAGTAACATTCATTGGCTGTCCGACAGGTGGGAGCAGGGAAGAGGGGATGGATATATTCACACCTAATGGGTGCAGTGCACACTGCCTGGGGGATGGACATGCTTGAAACTCTGACTCAGGTGGGGCAAAGGCAATATATGTAACCTAAAAATTTGTAGCCCCATAGTATGCTGAAATTTAAAAAAAATTAAAAATTAAAAAAAATTTTTAAAAATGCAATCTGAATTTCCTTCCAACTCACTAAGCTTGTCCCATGATCTGGACTAAATGATATCTGAGACATCCTTACAAATATATTTTATGAATTGGGCCTTTAATGTAAAGCTAGGATATAAACACGTATTTATAAAATTTAAGCTAAGAGATCAAGTAAATAAGAAATGTCCCCCGTAATAATTTGATTGTAGTTCCTTTGATGATCTCAGAGAATATTAAGACAACACTGGCCAGTCTTTGATTGACCACCACCACCTACAGGCTTCACATCACTTTCAGCACCTCCTTCCCCAGCCAGTTGCTGCAGGCACAAAACATGGAACCGAGGAACTGTCCTGAGCTAAGGCAGTGTCTCCTTTTATTTTAGGAACAATTTCTTTCAAATATTCTATTACCATCTAACGGCAGACCAGAAGAACACATTTTCAGCTGTCGCCAAACCTCACCAAGGATTGTATCAAATTTCCCATAGGCATCTTAACTGATCTTTGCATGGAATGGAAGGGCAAGGTGTCTGTTAGCTCCTTTCATTTCACTTGGCAATAAGGTATTCGAGGGGCAAGAGAGAAGGATGAGAAGAAGTAAAAGACAGCAAAGAAACATAATCAGATTTTAATATGTAGAATTTGGATGACTTGTAGTTTTATATTGCCAGGCTTTAAGAGAATTACCATATAATGATTGATACTGTGGGGAAATCATAGGATATGAAATTAATTTCTTAGCCTGGAACTTTAATTTGGCACATGAAGAATTAAGACACAACTAAAATCAAATATCTTTTATCAGCCGTAATTCTCCTCAGTAAAAATTACTTTATACTCCTACTGCTGTCAGTCAACCCCCATCTCCACTCAGGTGTCGATTCACAACACGGTGTCACCACTAACCTTTATTTTTAAACTGAAAGAATGGATTAATCAAACCCAATTTCATCTGTCACTCCTACCTACAGAGTCATGTCAAGAATTAAAAATAAGATTGGGGATCCCTGCCCTGCTAGAGACTTAGTTAAACATGTTTTCACTAAGAAATATCTTATACCAGGATAAAGAAGAAAAGATTTAAGGCTACTATCACCCAATTATCAAAGTATAATTTCAGTCTTTCAAGGATAACTTTTCCTGCACAGGATATATACTTTTGTGCTTCCATGTTTTATAGCCAACCATCCCCTCAGCCCCAGGACCCTCCCATTCTCACCCCCAGTGTTGTTAATCACACATCTCATTCTTTAAAGCCCAGTACAAGGCCACCTCCTTCCTGGAAGCGTCCTGTCACCAGATTACAGGTCACTCTAGTTCCCACTCCCGTCCTTCCCTTCACTAGTCATGGACTAAAACTAGGGACTCAAGAGAAGTAATTTGAGTGTGATGCCATTCATCAAGAGCTTAGGGGAAGATACCTTATATTACAGTATGAGCCAGAGAAGAAAGACAGGTAAAGTCTGCATTAGCATAATAAAGCCAAGTCATTCCTGAGAAATAGTAGGAAGAAATATTTAAAATATTTTAACATATATTAAGATAATTAATATTAAAATATTAATTTTTCATTTAAATGTGGAAGAAAATAATCAAATTTCTGATAAAGAAGCACTGATAATCAGGCAATGGAGAAAGCCAGCTGGCAGACAGTAGAAACCCCTTATGATTTCTCTCCCTCCCCCAGTGCTGCCCCCATTCATGGGATCGCCCTCACCCCTCCCCTCTGCAAGGCCAACAGAGCTGAGCCGAAGACGGGGTCCAGCATCCGTTGATGATGCAGGTAGTGAAATCAACAAAACACTGGGAGATAACACGTGGAATGAGACTCACATACATGAGAGGACCAAAGGGAGACATGGGAACGTGCCAAGATAGAGCCAGGACAACAAAAGGGCACACAGGACACCTACAGGGAAGAAGTTAGAGAGAAAATAAAAGGGGGAAGGAAGAGTTAGGGAACAGCCCTCAAGGGCATGCAGCATCCAGGATGAGGAAGGTTAAAGACCCTCATGGGATCATCTAATTGGCCTCCTCCCTGAGAGTCACTGGGCAGCAGGAGTATAAGCCACAGAAAGGAACTCTACAAGACAACCAGCCAGACTAACTCCCCCACCCCTCCAAACCCCATGCCCAAAAGGAAAGGGCCCCTCATGGTTTGTACCTCTGTTTGACATTCATGACTTTTTGCTGTACTTGTTTATTTTCTTGTCTCTCTCCCCGCACTTACAGAAAACATTTTGTCTTTTCCTCTTGATGTCATACCCAGTCCTTTGCCCATGGTAGTTGTCTATAGTGGACACTGTTTGCTGCCCACCCACGTCCAGCGCCTTCTTCCTCCATCCAAGTGGAAGCCTGACTTTATTCAGGCAACGCCCCTTCCCAACTCCAGTGGGGCCATCCACTGGGAAAGGATGAACTGGGTGTAGGCAGTGGAGGCAATGTTCAGAGTTCATCCTTTGGGGCTGAGTTTATATTTAGCCCTTTTAATGACTTATGAATTCATCAGTGATGCTAACTCAGATACTAAAGCCCTAAATTACAGGTTTGAAGGTATTTATCACCTCCTCTCCCTGGGAATAAAATTTGATTATTCCAGCTGTAAGGATAATAGTTCCCCAGACTGCAATGCTCACCAGTGACGGAACTCAACAGTTACCAAATCATACGTACGCCTACCTGCAAGCCTGATGTGTTCCTTCCATTTATTTGTCTCTTTCTTTCTTCTCTTTCTGTGCTCTGGTCTCTTCTTGAGGGACATTCTCTTCTCCATCTCTGTCTTCTGCTGCTGTATCTACTTTGTGATTCATTCTTCCTACTCAATTTTCATTTATTTCTTCTCATTTACCAGAATACCAGACTTAAGTATTTATATATTTATTTTTGTTAATAAAGCTTTTTTCCTATTTTTTAAAGCAAGTGAATTGAACATTTTGTCTCCTTTTGAAAATTTTATAAATTGCTTTCTTTTATTTAAAAGCTTATCAATTAATTTTTTTCC
>NW_012149507.1:6246950-6248047 GCF_000956105.1 Propithecus coquereli
TTGAGCCCAGGAGTTAGAGGTTGCTGTGAGCTAGGCTGACGCCATGGCACTCACGCTAGCCCGGACGACAGAGTGAGACTCTGTCTCAAAAAAAAAAAAAAAACAAAAAAAAACTGCTTTCACCTAAATCTTAAGCAATTTGAGAATCAGGACATTTTTCCATTTAAACCAAAACTTCAAATCAATATGCAGGAAAAAAAAATTTTAAGTTTTCCATTCCTTAGGGGAAGAGAGAAGTTAATGAAAACTCTTAATTCTTTGCCTGGATGTGAAAAGCTTTTGAAGATATTTTGATTTGAAGGGGAAAATCCTCTGGAGAGAAATTTGATATTTACACCAAAGGAACAAGATGAATATTGTCAATCTCCACCAAACTGTACTTTATTCAGCTCCTGACTTTTCAGCATGCAAAGTGGGATCTCAAATTGTCTGCTGTGAAAAGTTCTAAAACGTCCCGAGATGATCAGAGCAGTTGTTGGCAGCTGATCTGGGCTGGAGAGAGCTGAGTCGCCAGGTGTCAGAGCAGCCGATTAAGACAAGTCCAAATGAAAGTCACAAATTGCGATAGTCTAAGCCAGAGGCTAAACCAGAGAAAGTATGGACTCTCCCTTCTCCACTTTCCCCCACGGAACAGCACCAGTCCAGGGTCAAGTAGATCAGTGGAGACACGAGAATCACTTCACTGCCAAGAGAGCCTTAAAGAAACATAAATATATGTCCATACAAAGACTTATCCATAGTAGCTTCATTCGTAATAACCAAAAACCGGAAACAACTCAAATGCCCACCGATGCATGGATAAACAAACGGTGATATGTTCCTACATGGAATACTACTCAGCAACAAAAAGGAACAGAGTACCGGTACATACTACAACACTGATGAATCTCAAATTTATTACACCGAGTAAAAAAACTTTCTGATTCTGTTGGGCATAGGAAGGAGCTCACTGTAAAGGAGCAAGAGGGAACTTTCTGGGGTGATCAGAGTCTGCATTTCATTATGGGGACAGTGACAGGAGTGCATACAATGGTCAAATTCATTGTACTATACATTTAAAATGGGTGCATTTCATTACATATAATTTAAACCCCAAT
>NW_012149507.1:6249327-6253017 GCF_000956105.1 Propithecus coquereli
AATAAACATGGGAGTGCAGATATCTTTCTGACATACTGATTTCATTTCCTTTGGAGATTTTATACACACACACACACACACACATACACAAATAAGTAATCATCGGTGGATGAAAGCATAAAGAAATTGCACAATGGAATACTATTCAGCTATAAAAAAGAATGAAATCAATCATTTGCAACAACATGAGTGAACCTGGAAGACATTATGTTAGGTGAAATAAGTCAGGCACAGAAAGACAAATACTGTATGATCTCTGGTTCCCAGAGGCTGGGGAGGGTAGGAAGAAGGGGAGAATGGGGAGAGATTGGTCAACGGGTACAAAGTATAGTTAGACAGGAGGAAAATGTTCTCATATCCTATTGCACAGTAGAGTGACTAGTTAAAATTAATGTATATTTCAAAATAGCTAGAAGACAGGACTTTGTTCTCACTAAAAAGAAATGATATTTGAGTGATGAATATGCTAGTTACTCTGATTTGATCATTACACAGTGTATATATGTGTCAAAACATCGCATTGTACCCCATAAATATGTATAATTATTATGCATCGATTAAAATTTTTAAAGAAATGTATTACCCTTGGCAGAAGTGCCAGCAATTCCACTGTTATTTTATAGTGGCATAAGGTATCCAAGAAAAGTGATCTAATTTATCTAATCTTATTGTTAAAAATTCATTTTATAGGTTAAAAAATACCGTAGTTTAAACTGTACCAATTATTCTTTTAAAAACTTCTTTTCCCTGGGATAATCAGGAAGCTCCTCATTTACAACTACAAAGTAGGAGGCCTGGCTCCTGTCCATACACAGAAGACTTTAAAGAGGTTATCAGATGTTTAGAATCTAGTCTAAGGGATACATTAGATTTCTATTTTTCCTAAAGTTGCTACAATAATGTGTGTTTATAAACAAGCTTCCTGACGCAAAGGGCAATTTTAAGGCATGAAATCTGCAGTCTAATGGGCTCCTTTTCTGAGAGGATAAGACCTCTAGTTACAAATAATTAAAAGCATACTCTCTCCTTGATAAAAATAAGGGCATCTTTCAAAGTGACTAGATTAATTTTTTTATCAGTTTTCCCAATCCGAAGCAACCCTTCATATTCATTTAGGAATAAGAAAACCTAACGGAACTTCACATATAGCTCAGTTTAGCCAAAAGTCTAATTAAAAGTCCCATTCTTTCTTCCTTACTCACCCTCCACCAAATCACAACAGTCAGGCTGTGATGGTCATCCCTGAACACACAATGCATGTTGTGCCAAATTAGGCTGAATAATAATGAGGGTAACTATTTATTGAATGGCAAGTGCTTTATATGCCTTTTCTGCAATGTCCACAATAATGATGAAAGGTAGAAACTATTTTATAAATGATGGGAAAGAAACCTGAAAAGGTGTTAAGTTGTTCAAGGATAGAATGCCAGCAGGTGAGAGAGCTGGAAAAGACATGCGTATTGAAGTGGACTGGGATGAAGGGTACTGATGCCTGCAAGTTACTTTGAAATGCATTGAAAATTAGACTGATGAATGTAAGATGATGTAGCAAAATGATAGCAATGCAGAATCAAGATGGTTGGTACACATGTGTGTTCACTGCACGATTCATTCAATGTCTCGATATATTTTAAATTTCATTAATTAAATATTGAGGGAGAGAGGACAACTTGGATGAATCTCATAAACATAATGATAAATGAAAAAGCCAAATAGCAAAAGAGTACGTATTTTATGATTCCAATTACATAAAGGTCAAGAATAATGAAATAATCTATGGGAACAGAAATCCAAATAGTGGAAACCTTAGGGTAGGAAAATATCAATTGGGAAAGAGCATGAGAAAGCCTTCTGCAATGCTGGAAATGTTCTATATCCTGATTTCTTTCTTATTCCATTTCTTGATACCTGGAAATTAGATATAGATTGATAGGTTGATAGATAGATAAAAATTTACGGAGCTGTACTCTTAAAATCTGTGCAGTTTAGTATGTTATATCTCAATTTTAAAAAAAACTTTCAATAACTTACTAAAGAAAAATAGTCATATAAGTTTGCCACATTATTTTCAATAACTCATTCATGTATATTATTATTCATACACATGAATTACTTTGGCTAATACCACATTATTCATGTGGTATTAGCAAAGAGCCACTTAACCACACACACCATCGTAACTCCTACCATTTCTGCCCAGAATTCACATCTCTTTCTAACACGATGGCCTGGGCTGGAGAGCTCACAAGCAAGCCAACGGGGCTGCCAATCAGTCTCTCCTTAAGACCTGAAAACTTTTCTAGAACAACAGTCCTCCTAAAGATAACCCCAAAGCTAACGGTAATCCCAATTTAGAAAGATTAAATACAGGCAGCAAAGAAGGAGAAGATGAAAGGAGAAACAAATACCAGCCACAATCACAAGTCCGGTCTGTGATATTCACTCCATCGTGCTGCTCCTCGTTCATGCTTTGTGGGGAGTGTTTTTATTTCTCGCAGTGCTTTCCTTCCTCCTCCAGTTGACAAAAAGGAACACCGTTTCCCATAAGTATTTTTCATGTAAAAACTACAGTTATACAATGTAAAATCCTGAATAGGCAAATCAGACCATTTTTAGTGCCATATCATTCTGAGATTTTTGTAATGATCAAAAAACAAAGCTAGAAACAAAACAAATGTTGGCAGAAAAGTATACATGACATTAATAACAGCCAACTTAGAGATATACATCTTGAAAATCTAAAAAAATTGGTTACACCTGTGGTTCCCAACCCCTGGGCTGCAGGCCAGTACTGGCCCATGGCCTGTTAGGAACCGGGTCGCACGGCAGCAGGTGAGCAGCGGGCAAGCCAGCTTGCTTCATCTGCATTTACAGACGCTCCCCATCACTCACATCACTGCATAAGCTCCACCTCCTGTCAGATCAGCGGTGGCATTAGATTCTCATAGGAGCACAAACCCTACTGTAAACTGCACATGCGAGGGATCTAGGGAGTGCTCTTTAAGAGAATCTGATGCCTGATGATCTGAGGTGGAGCTGAGGCGGTGATGCTAGCGCCGGGGAGCAGCGCAAATACAGATTATCGTTAGCAAAGAGGTTTGACTGCACAATAAAGTGTTTGAGTCATCCCAAAATGATCCCTCCCACCCCCCACCCTGCAGTCTGTGGAAAAACTGTCTTCCATGAAACTGGTCCCTGGTGCCAAAAAGGTTGGGGATGGCTGGGTTATACTACATAAAACATGTAAACATTGTGTAAATGCGCAAACACTATAAAGGCGATTAGTACTATGAGGAGCAGTCAAATATTTCTTTTTTTGGTATCTGATATCCTTCAGAACTCTATGCAACCTCAAACTGCTTTCACTTGGGCCGGGCGTGGTGGCTCACGCCTGTAATCCTAGCACTCTGGGAGGCCGGGGCGGGCGGATTGTTTGAGCTCAGGAGTTCGAGACCAGCCTGAACAAGAGCGAGACCCCGTCTCTACTAAAAATAGAACGAAATTATCTGGACAACTAAAAATATATGTAGAAAAAAATTAGCCGGGCATGGTGGCGCATGCCTGTAGTCCCAGCTACTTGGGAGGCTGAGGCAGAAGGATTGTTTGAGCCCAGGAGTTAGAGGTTGCTGTGAGCTAGGCTGACGCCATGGCACTCACGCTAGCCCGGACGACAGAGTGAGACTCTGTCTC
>NW_012149507.1:6255552-6305074 GCF_000956105.1 Propithecus coquereli
AATAAAGATGCAGATAAATATACATAGAAAGTAATTGAAATATTTAAAAGTTGCAAACAATTTATATGTCCAACAATTATAGAGTGACCAAATGATGACATACCCATGACTATTTTGAAGAGGTTTTAATGGGATGGAGAGATACTTATCATAAATATTAAGTGAAAATAGCAGGATTCAGCCTGGTATACACAGTACAATTCTGAATATCTATGTCTCCTCAAGGGAACTCTTCATCCAAATTGACTGGGTAACCATCCAGCACAAATCCATACATTTTGCTAAAACTCAAGGCACGAGTGATCATTGAACTTCATTAGACTTCACCATGAAAACAATTTTGGATCAAGTCAATAACTATTGGCAATCATTTCTTGCAATTGAGAGGGTGGCAGGTGGTGCCAGGCTGTGTTGCCCTACTACCCTCCTTCCTGACTGTGTCACAGGCTTCTGTGGAACAGCAGGATGTGTACACTCAGTATACTCAAAACAGTCAAAGTGGATAAAGGATGTAATCCACCATCCTCCAATTTAATTCTTTTCAAACACAGAATGCACTCATCTCAAATCAGCGGTCCTCTAAGCAAAGGACATAAGTGATCACTGGAAAACTATCATGACTTAGTGAGAGTAACAAGCACTCAGATTCATGAAAAGCAAACTGCCTATTCGCTCCTTCTCTACAGAAAAGATAGGAACAATTAAGGAAAAAATTGTGTCAACTATCACGGGTATGGCATTCTGAGAGCTCTAAATTTGGGGAATATAATGTATATTTCGTATACATTCTAAATTTACCCATTACTCATTTGCTTATCTTGGTAAGGCACATGTGTATTAGGTAGGACGTGCTATATTATTATTCCAGGTTAAGAAATTAACTTGAGCACTCATAAGCTAAAAGTATCCTTTTGAAGCAAACTGCTTGTTCTGACTATTCAAATATCTTAACCACAAGATAAAATTAGTGGAGAAAAGGAGACATTTACCCAATATTATGTACTTTTGGTGAAATGGAGAGTCAGAGTCAAATTAAAGGCCTAATTGATGTGGAACAAGAAGTTTCCAAATGAAGAAACAGAATGCAGATTTTAAAATAAAACTGCTGCTCTAACAAGTCGTTGGCACAGAATTTTAATAATGTGTCTTCAGTCTTGTGAATGATGCACAGAACATAACCTTCTGAAGTACGCATAGCACACAACCATCAGCGCATGAGCTCCTGGCCTGGTGGATGGATCTATCCCCAACGCAGCAATCAGCATGCTGACGCCTAGAGAGCCTCCTCCATCAGACCGGGAGCATTTTGAGGCAGAGGTCCTGTTCATCATTGAATTCCAGTGCCTAGTATGGAGTAAGCACTCATACCTGTGTTGCTGAATGATGATTACATGCATGGAATAAAATCAGTGAGTGACAGACTCTTCCAGCCCTAACGCGAAAAAGGCCTTGGTGTGAGGCTCTATGTAATCTTATCCTAATGAAGATCTGCTTTCAGTAGTTAGTTCTGTTTAGCCAAATGGTCCTATCTACCATTCCCCAATTAGGTTGACAGGGTTGACTATGCACACAGTGGGTCAGTTAATCGTGCCAAGTTCTACAAAGATTGCAACCTCGGTTGACCAGATCAACACAGTTGCACATTTTAGAATCATTAAAATTTCTTTAAGTTATCAAAAGAAGTTAGACATTTGTTGTGAAAATTCACAACTGAGTATGGATATTAAAAGTGTTTTTCCTTTAATTCATGAGTCATTTATGTCTGAGGCAGGCTTATCACTAACATTCAGAGTATCCAGGACAAGCATACAAATACAGGCCACAGACCATGCATAGAATACATACAAGTCATAAATTAAGCTAGCAAACAAATAAAATGCATTCTGTCCTCATACTTGTAGCAAACACAGCTTCACAATGCCTTTGAAGGCCAGATCAGAAAATAAAATTCTCCAGTTCCTTAGAATTCCTCAACAGGAGGTGGTAGTATAGCAAGAGCCAGGTCCTGGCCCCAAGACAAACCATTGCCAGGCCTTCTCCTGTTCTCATCTCACTCCTGGCTCTGTCCTCCAGGGACCATGAACACAGGCCTGTGGACTTCTCAACCTTCAAGCTCAGTCTACGCCACTACCACCAGGGAAACAGCTGCTGCTTGTCTACCCTTTGGGCCTAGGAGTGCACAGACCAGTAACAGTTTGAGCACAGGAGCACTGAGGAGAGCTGTGAGGGCTCAGGAAGCACAGCCCTGAATTCCCCAGTCCCTCCTACCTGGAACATGGTTCTAGAAAAAGAAACTGCAGGTTCCTTAGGCCCATGGATTCCTTATCCTCTAGATGAGGATGTGGCCACAGGTGAACCAGAACAGGGCCCAAAACAAGGACCTCTCTTGCCAAGAACTGACTACTGGTCTAAGGACGAAGAACTCCCCTCAAAGACCATGATTTGAAGTCCATGTTCACACCACTGTGTTAATCCGTTGTCCTGGGAAGGCTGCTGGTGATTTCTATTGGGACAAGATTTTACGAAACTGCTGTAGGTCAATGACCAAGAAATGTGTGATTAAAAAACAAAAATCACTGTATTTGTTTTTAAAAGCTGTCTTCAATGTCTGGAATTTCCTAATTTTACATGGACCTTTTAAATACTCCATCTCTTGAAAATGTGAAAAATGCAACAAATTTAGAGTTAAAAATGTAGTTCTTATGTTAAAAGTTTACTTATTCTCCAGTGTCACATTTTACAGGATTTTAAAGGAATAGCCAGTAATTTTCTGCAGGAATACTAATTCTGCGGCTAACCTGTCATTTTTTAAGAGTAATTTACATAATAAAAGTGAAATATTTCATATTTAAGATTATCAGATCCATGTTAAAAGAAAAATAACAAGAGCAAAACAGAGAAATAGATTCCAAGTCAGTTGCTTTCAAGAGTTCCGCAATTACTGGGACAAGTATTGTCATCTGTGGAACATCAGTTCAAAGACGCCCCCTACTAGCCCGATGATTGCCTTTCAAAGCGAGTGCCAATTTGAAATGTGTAACAGGACAGTTCCTTTCCTAGATAGTAATTTTCCATATTTTACTCCTGTAATCCAAGCTGCTTTTAGAAGCAATAAGAAGAAAAAAATGGAACCAACTCTTTCTAAACTTTATATTGAAATATAAACTCACTTACAAGTGAGTGCACAAGGAACAAATGTAAAGCTTGATGAATTTTCACAAACGAGCCTCAAATCGAGAAACGGATCATTATCAGCACCCCAGGAATCCCACCCTGGGCTCTCCTCTAGTAACCTAGTCCCAAGAAGGATAGTCACTATCCTGCCCTCTAACACCTGGCTTTGTTTTGCCTAGTCTTGTATTTTATGCAAGTGACAGTCATCCACATTGTTCATTCACATTGCTATACAGTATTCTAGTGTACGAGTACAGCACAGTTTACCAAGTCTACTGTTGCTGGGCATTTGGGTAGTTCCCTGCTTTGGGGCTATAAGGAACGGTGCTGATATGAATATCCTAGCACTTGCTTTTGGTGAGCATATGGACACATTTCTGTTGCATATATAACTAAGTGTGGAAACGAAAACTCAAGGCATGCATACCTTCAGTTTTAGTAGGTAATGCCAGTTTTCAACAATGGTTGTGCCAATTTATACTCCCACTGCAGTTCCCTCTCGTATCACTTACCTCGTATAGTTAAGTGATCAATGTGCACGTGCATCTCCTTGTGTGGTTGCAAAAGGATGAAGGGGTGATGGAAAGACACCATCAGATACAGGCAAAAGATAAAAGTCTATCTATTTGTGTGAAGTAAAAAAACTATCTGCACACAGAAGGCTACCGGAACAGGGAACGCAGTGCAGTCCCAGGTGGGAGGAGGGAGAGGTAGGCAGGTTTCTATGGCCATGAGTCCCCAGTGGCTAATGATATAACTTGAGATTCTTCCAAGAATTCCATCCACCTACCCATCCTCAGAGGATCTCGATGCATTCCTGGGTCACAACTATTCTGGAGGCTCTAGGTAAACATCTGTCCGCTCACCTTTGGCTAACAAAATCATCTGAATCCCAACACATTCCTGAGTGTTTATTACTACCATGAGAAGAGGAAAATTGGAGTCAATTTCTTGGGAAGAGCCTGCCTGAGATATTTTCTTAGACTTCTCCAATAGGCTGTCAACTCCTCAAGTACAGCATATGTGTTACTCATCTTTTATCCCAAGTATTAAGGCACTATATGGAACACAATAGGTGCTCAACAAATAGTTTTTAATCTGAACTGGATAAAGCAATTATTATTATTCCCTCTTTACAGATGAGCAGAGTGTCAGAATAAGCCCCCAATTATGGTAGCTGCAAGCCAAAACAAGGACAAAAACAAGGTTGGTAAAGTAAGCTGAGGACTTTTAGGATTCTGGTGAGGACGTTGTACCAGGGCTAACCACAGGATCAGGGCTTGACAGGAAAACAAACTCCGTCTGAAAGGGCAAGTGATGAGGGACGGACAAAAACATCAGACTGTCACCGTGAACAGAAATGATTCCATCAATAAGAATAAGCAAAGGCAGTTATAGTGGTAAGGAAATGCTTACAATAAAAGAAAATTTCAGACTTTAAGGCCCAAGCTTCAGAATATTTTTTATAGAGAAGCTCAAAGTGGTTATGAAGGTGATTAGAGATAAGAACATCAAGAAGACAATATGAAGCCGTGGTTTTAAAAGAGCTGGCCCTGGAGAAATCAGGGCCATGGGAGAAGATTGAGCAATGAAAGGGGAGGACAACTTCAGACAGATGCTACAGTTACTGATGCTACAGTTACTGAGTAGCGTGGCAAGAATATCTTCAAGATCAGGAGGTTTACGCGATAATGATGAGATGGGAAAAGAGCATTTGAGAATTACCACAAAGTGTTTGAGACCTTGATTAGACCTTCTCAGATCAAGTGTTAGCCAATCAATTCACAATGGCATATAAACAGCTTCTCCTGGAAGAATAATTTTTAAACATTAAGACTGTGATTGTAGTTGGGGGAGCTTTATCTTATTTATTCAATTTTTTTCTTTAAGGTCATAGAAATCCAAGATCAGCAAGTTGTTTATTTGTTTTTGGTCACATGTAGGATGTAAAATATACTTTATGTAAGTATAGGAATTATATTTCACAACCATCAAGTGATCTAAAGAAATTCCATTAAGCATACTTCACGAAGAGCACGCACTCTCTCTCTCTCCCTCTCTCTGTCTCCCTCTCGTGCATTACAGGCTGCAACAATTTTGACATCAGAGGAATCTTAACATTTTTTCTAAAATGTATTGCAACTTTACTGAGAGCAAGGAAAGAGATGGAGGCTAAAAACTCATCTGAAATGAGACCATTTTAAGATCATCTGACAGTTTGAGAAGTGAAAATTCACAAAATTCTTTTAAAATTAAAAATGGTAGGCCAGGTACAGTGGCTCATGCCTGTAGTCCCAGCTACTCAGGAATCTGAGGCAGGTGGATCACTTGAGCCCAGGAGTTTGAGATTGATGAGCTATGATCACACCACTGCACTCTAGCTGGGGCAACAGAGCGAAACTATCTCAGGGGAAAAAAAAAAAAAAACTAGAAATGGTAAGGAAGGAGATTTCTAGAAAAGGATCATCCGTTTACATTCTTTCTTGACCAGATAGAAAGTGTAGGGGTTTTTTTTGGGGGGAGGGGCGGGGGGCCAGGGGAGAAAGCATAAGGATGGAAACCCAAAATATAAGCCTTTAATGGAATATGCACATCATACCCAGGCTGCCAAATAAATGATTATTTGCCACATGACTTTAAAATTGTAAACTGACACATTCTGAAGCACGTCCTGGGAACTGCTCAAAATGCAGGAAGTGTCTACATCCAGCCTGGCACATTTGTTCCTTGGCTCCAATTCCAAGCATTCCATATTTCCTCTGAGGCCACAGCTTATAAATCAGATGAGATTGGTCATCTTGCAACAAAATAGATTTTTTAAATGTGATTTTGAAGAGACTGGAAAGTGTAATACAACAGGTTTTTCAGTCTTCAGTGCTGAGAAATGATTGTTTTATTGATGGCTCTATTGAGAATGTGATATTAACCCAGAAAGATGTGGGCTGCTAACATTTCCAGGAGGCATACCATTAGATTTTTGATTCCAGGGCCTAAACGGTCAGATATCAATTAGGTGTTTTACTTCAAAAGACAGAATAATGATGACTTAAGAGCTCCAGTCATTGCTTTTGTTTCTGAGTTAATCAGGATATTTTTTACAAATCCATGAAGGAAACCTTAGTTATGAGTTCCAGTGAAATTTGAATATTCCAATATAGGAATCTGGTTAATTGCAATACAGATAAGTGGTTCACACTTTAAATGTCACTGTTATAAGGAGAAAAATCCAAACAAAGGTTATTATATCCAAAATGGTTCTATATTCATCATTCATACAAACAATGTATTTCCGGCCTTCACAATAACATACACAAAATAAGGAACAGTTTTAAGGTCAAAATCTTGCCTAATTAATCCATTACTGACTTTCCAGATGTCCGAGCTCTACAGGGCCTTTCACTTTTTACCCTCCACAGCAATCCGGAGCCTATCCATTGTCCCCATCACCCCTCACCCCCTGGCTTGCATTAATGACTAAAATTCATGCAAACTGGCTACTTTTACAGACTCATAAGGAGATGGCTAAATCTGGAACCAGGTGGATGACAGCGAGTTAATTGGATCTTTCTTTTCCAAACACCAGGGGACAGCTGGTTTGCACTGTTGTTCTAATGAGCAACGCTGAAATTGAAGCTGGGCACATTAGTTGGAACTCTTCTGGTGCTATGTGCCGTCTCGGAAATCATGCTCATCACTGCCAGAGGCTTTGGTGGTGAAAAGAATATAGTTTCTATACTTAAAAAAAAAAAAAAAAAGGCCATTCGATATTGAGGGAAGACAGCAGTATTTCTTGGTTCCCCCATTTCCGTCCTCACATTTCTAAAAAGTCATTTCTTCTGCCCATATTCTCTTGCATGGGCATATGTATCTGGTGTGAACATGAGTGTGTATGTTGCATGCCACATGCCGCATGCATAGACACCTGGCTGGGTAATCCCCTGGGAGAAGGGATGGTATGAATTCACAGTAGGAGAGGCAATATGACTTTAAGCTCGTAGGCTGGGTAACAGAACCAAAGGCCAAAAGCCATTTTAAAAAATAAGAAGAAAGCACAACTATGGAGTAGCTTTTCAAATCATACTGCTTAACAGACAGGCCCATGCAGTGTTAACACCTTTCTTAACTATTTCAGAATGGAAGAAGGAGAAATTACTTGGAATATTCCCATTTTTAGTGTAAGATCTACTAAGTGTTAGTAAATTATCAAAAATCAAGATTAATTAGAACACTAGAATCATAGCACTCTCTTCCCTTCCAATAATCAGGTCTCTGAGGCCACTCGCTGGTTACGTGGATAAAGCCATGTGTCGTGAGGCTGTCAGACGTTCAGCCTTTGGCCAACACTGCTGAAACCACTGTAACTGGGTCTGTTTTGATCTGAATTTTTCAGGGAGACATGTCTTTTTTTTTTTCCAATATGAAATATTGAAATGGCTCCAAATGGTGTCAACCTAGAAAAGGTTTCAAAAAGTACTTTAGCTTTGAATACTTTGCTTTTTCCTCCAGGATAGTCAGAGGGCATACAAAGTATCAGGAAGGTTAAGCAACTATAAAAATATTGATGAAACTGAAAAGTTTTCTGGCAATAAATTTTATCGGCACTCTGGCTCTCATTTCATTTTCACAGATTTCCTTTTGATTTTCTCTGTACTCTGTAATTTAGGATCTTAACATTTTCGCTGGGAGCATATAAGTCTTCCTCTTGGCTACCTAGAGGAATGAGGTGTTACTCAGCGTTAAAATGCGTCATGCTAAAACCATTCCCTTATAAAAGACTCATCTAAATGATAATGAGCATGAAAAATTGATTATCTCCTAGGTTGAACTGGTCTTTGTGTTTTTCATCTGGCAAATCTAATAGTGCTAGAATAGGTCTCAAAACATAAACATGCCAGCAGTTCAATTAATAGAATAGTGAGAGGCAAATCTACAGGATGTTACCTATTTTAGGCAAAAAGCTTCCCAAATAATAGTGATTCATATCATAATCTCAACAGAAAAGGGCCACTATGAATTTTTAACTTTCTATTTAAACTTCTACCTGGACTGTTTTCTTCAAATCCTCTTACCCAAGGCAGAAGATGGATTACAGAGTTTTCAGGCATAGCAAAATATGAATTACAATGACCCGATTCTCTAATAAAAAAATAACCTGGTAAAAATTTCTGATGAGAAAAGTAGTTCCTACACAAGACCGTATGTTGGACCTTTCTGCCTCTTCTTCGTCTTCTTTCTGATTTTCTGTCCTCAATTTTTTGTTTGCCCCTTTAAAAAATGAACCCCCTCTAAGATTTCCACTCTCCCTCTCTGTAACACTTTCCAAACTATGGCTCTAGCCTTAACTCTTTCCAGATCTATAAATCCACATGCCCACTAGCAGTCTCCACCTGCTTTGTACACAACCAAAACATGTTCTAATTCAGCATCCACAAACCACCTCCTTCTATTCTCCTCATTTCTGTTAATAATGCCCATTCATTTTATATTAACCTGTAGTTTTCTCTATCATAGCATGTTCTGCTATTTGTGAATTTCTGCCTATTTCCATGGGCACCTCTGGATTTTGAGATTTTTCAGGATATAGAACGCTTTATCTATACCCCTAGAAATTACTTTCCTATATCCTTCTGTATTGTTATTTAATGCTGTTGAATAAATAGATGAATATATAGATTTCTCATAGCATTTTATTCTTCCTACAACTATAGGGTATCACATTCAAGTTCAAAAATGAGTATGAAAATTGATATTGGTATTCTTATAAAAAATAAATAGCAGTTTGTAAAATTTGAATCTGTACTTAATATTTAATAACAATATCTTAATGTTAACTTTCCCAAATTTTATCAGTGTTATGTGTTAGAATGTTGTGTGGTTGTACTGTCAGAATGTTTTTATTCTTAGGAACTATGTACTAAAGTATTTAGGAGTGAAAATAATAAGAAACCTAGAAGTCACATGGTACTTGTCATTATTGTTGATGTTGGAAATAGTGACTTTATTTTTAAAATAAAACTTAAATGTGCTAAATTCAGATGTTGTAGGGTCCTATCCTGTGCTAAACCAGGAAAATTCTGGAACCTAATTAAGGCTTGTTACTCCTAAAGGAATTCTGTCATACCTAGTCTCAAATCATTCTAATATAATAAATACCTGTGATCCCCAAAACGAAAATAATCAGGAGTTCAGTGGGTGTTTGAGTAGTTAGATGCAATAATTAAATAAAATCCTGCTTACACAGTCTACACCACATATCATACATTTTTATTAAATATGTACCTGATTTGCCTACCAGGATTTTGGGTCAAATATGTTAAGAAATGTTAAAACCTGTAAGTTGATAAATTCAATTTCAAAAACTCATGACCAGAACTTGAAAATTCCATTAAAAGTTTAAAAAAAAAAAAAAGGAAATCTACAGGTAAGAACAATTTTGCACCTTCAAATGGGTTTCAGATATTCTCCTCTCAAATCTCTACTATGTTTTATCTAAGAACTTATATATATAAGAAATATATATCCTGAGCTTTCACCTGTTTTAGGACAGTGAGACAGATAAAAAGAGACAGAAGCAAAGAAACAGAAAGAGAAATAGAGACAGAGAGAGACAGAGACACAGAGAGAGACAGACAGACAGGTAGACAGAAACAGAGAGACAGGGAGACATACTCCACCCTCTATAGCCACAATTCAAAGGCTTTCAGAACTAAACAGAACCTTAATGATCCCTCTCCCAGAAGTGTTCCAGACTGTTTCCCAGAAATCCCTAGGATTCTTTGGCAGCCCGTAAGGACCATTTTGGGAACAAAAGGAAAACTTGACCACTCCTTCCACCAGAGCTGCCCTACTTTTAACTGCTTATATATTGGAACTCTGAGTAATATTTCATTCAATGAAATAGGATCATCTCATCACAATGTAGACGACAAAACTGAGACCAGAAAAGTTAAGTGACTTGTCCATGACCACACAATTAGCATCGGAGCGAAGACCAGAACCCAGCTAGCAGACCCTCAAACTTCCCTCCAGTGCTCTTTCCACATCTGCAGGGAGTCCCGAACCTGACTACTTATCTGCATGATGAGCTCATTCAAAGATTCCTGTGCCTCAGTCTGAGTGATTCTGATTCAGTGGGTCTGAGATGGAGCCTGGAAATCTGTCTCTCACCTGATGTCCCAAGTGATTCTGATTCAGCCAGTCACAGGCCAGCATTGGGAACCACTGCTACTGCCTCTATTAATGCATGCATTAAATCTTGCAACAAATGCAATTCATAGTTAATCAATGTGAGCACAGGGCCCAGCATCCTGCCACCCAGGATCCTTCCATCAGCTGGTTCAGGAGTTTAGAAGGCTTAAAAGTTAATTTAGCACCAATGAGAGAAGTGATTTATAGCCTAAGTGTGTGTGTATTTGCTCCCTAGGGACGGCTCTCGGAGGCTGAGGAAACAGCACGTCCGCCTTGGCCCTAAGGCCTCTTCCAGATGGCTCCTAAATGAGCCAGAGGAATCAGCGGCAGCTTTTCAAAATCCTACTTAACTCACCCACATGGTTGAAGCAAAATGAGTACTTTTAGGGAATCTTAGAAATAGGAAACAATCTTCCTGGGTGCAGGAGACAAAGAGTTGCACCAACTGTTCCCCACTGCTCCCCGCTGCTTCCCACTCTCTCAAAATGAGTCCATGGCAGAAGCTCTCAGGGCAAGATGTAGCTGATCATAGATGCAAGGTGGACAGCCTGTGTTGGTGATGCTAAACCAGCAACATGGTCCCTGGTGGGAGAAAACTGTAGGAAAATGCCAGCCTCAGCAGCCCCACCTCATGGCAGGAGCTTTAGTCCTATGATCGCATGCCTTCCACTGGGTAAACATTACTATTGGTCACAAATATCAGGGTCCACTCTCACTCTTAGGAGGTGACTACTCCTCCCAGTCTTTGTGCAGTTAGGCAGGGGCAGGTGATTAATTCTAGCCATTGAACTCTAAGTAGAGGTACCATGTGTCTCTTCTAAGCAAAGTTGTGTAAAGCTCCTGCACAAACCTCCAGTTCTGCCTTCCCCTGCCACAGTGGACTGGAATCTACATGTCAAGGTAACAGAGACTTTAAAAAGAAGAAGGTGGGATTCCTAAATCACTGCTTGGGACTGAACTGCTCTATAGAGCAACACGGCCTACAGGATAACTGTGTGTGATCAAGAAATAATTCCTCACTGCAACAAGCCATTGATGTTGCAGTGTTAATTCATTACTGGAGCATAATTTCGCCTATCCTGACTCAGCTCCTCCTCTGCCACACCTACCACTCTCTGCTCCTGAACTCTTAGGACAGGGATCTCTGCCTACCCAGACACCCAGCCAAGACTTTTATATCAGAAACAGGGGCTTCACTCTCACTGGCCAGCTCCCTCCAAAACCCTCTTAAAGAATTGGATTCTGAGTATTATTGTATCATCTGCCTTGTGGTGTTATCTACCAAGACATACTTGAGAAAAATTAGAAATAAACACCTGCTTTGATCTGTATGTTGAAGAAAAGAAAATATAGAAAAGATAGAGGTCTCTGTGAAGTCCCAACATTATAATTCTGGATTCAGGGTCTGAA
This sequence comes from Propithecus coquereli, assembly GCF_000956105.1. Taxonomy (NCBI): domain Eukaryota; kingdom Metazoa; phylum Chordata; class Mammalia; order Primates; family Indriidae; genus Propithecus; species Propithecus coquereli. The sequence continues at coordinate 6,267,325 of NW_012149507.1, forward strand.
GCAAGAATGATTGTTTTAAAAAAAAAAAAAAAAAAGCATAGTTTAAGGACCAGAGCAGTGGCTCAGGGCTGCTCCAAATCAATCCAGTTCCCCAGGTGGGTTCAAAATTCTTAATTCTACAGCAGATGCAAATACGAGATTAAGACAGTATCAGCTAAGTCCCTTCCTTCACATTAGTGATTCACAGAATTCCCACTGCTTCCATGAACAAGGGTGAACTCCCAGACAGACCCATGCCTGCCTTAGGAGTAGCCTCTCCAGGACTCAGAAAATAGGGGTCAGATAGGTTGACCTCCTTACAAAACTATACCAACAAGGTGACCTTCTGTGCAGCCTGGGGTGTGTGCAGCAGTCAGCTCTGCCGAGCAGAGCCTACCTGGAAGGTAGATAACACCCCTGCAGTTGCTGTGTGGCCATCTAAGTGAAAGAACTACAGTTCACACAGCAAGAAAAATACTCCCGAGACATACTGAAGCAGAACTTCAAGTACCTCAGCATAACTATGCCCTGAAGGACAGAGCTATGGCAGCGGTGCCCACATAGAAGCAGTCCAAGAGGTGAGGAAGAAGGACCTTGGTCAAGGTGTACTAACAAGCAGCTGCAAGTTCAGCTAACAAGCAGCTGCAAGTTGTAATGGACTGAAATTGTATTCTTTTAGCCACTCTCTCTCAGACAACATTGATGCCAACTATGACTCTGAAAACGTCAGTGTCTCTGCTAATGGAGAACAAACCTGGGATTGGTTGGTCCTGCCCATGCATGTGGTCTGCATTAGAAGCAATTCCCAAATACTAATCAAAATGCAACTACACAGGAAAGAGGTCAGCAACTCAGAAACCAGTGTGAGAAACCATCCATCACCAGTGTGGCTCCCAGATCTCAAATCAAACCTGAATGACTTGGTGGGAAGGTCTGTTCTCATAGGACAAGGATTCCAGCCTTCCAGAATCAAGCCTTTGGCCCTAAACCAGGACAAGCACAGTTCCGATCCCCGGGGCATCCCTCTAATGTCTCCTTTTCAAAGCAACTTGAAGCCTAATGTGATGACTGAAATTTCATATACTCCTAAGCAAAGACTCAGGAGGAAATGCTAGCGTCCCCTTCTAAAATTTGTGATCCAGTATCCTATGACTGGAGCTCAATGGCCATTTGTACTACTTTTCATGATTTTAAGAAGTATTTTCTGCATATAACTCTTTGCACAGTTAAGTACACATAATCTTCTGATTTCTGCTAAGTCATGATGAAATTCAAATCTAAACCACATGCTGAGGGATCATATATCACTAGAGTCTTCAAATTCCAAAGCCCCTTTGCCAGGCTAACTCTGAAAACATCATTTTAGTTGAATAATTATTTAAATGTGTGCTCATGGGAAATATTATCAAATTATAGTAAATGAACAAATGCAATTAAATAAAACTATGGCTCCTCATGAGCACATAACGATCTGAGATGTTTGGCCCCAGGAAATGCAGTTAGAGTGGACATTAATCTCTGTCGACTGACTCAGGTGTGCACAATAATCCAAGTTTAATAAATAAACTTAATTTCTGGCTCAGTCCCCATCCTGCAGCATGGTGGGGGATGCCCCTGTCTCCAGGGTCATGTTGAGGTCATCTGTCTTCATAAATATATTGCTGACATACTACTCACTGCCCCAGATTTACATGGTCTCTTCAGATCTAGAAAACTCTTGTGGCTTCTATGCTCTGTCAGAGGTAGAGAGATACGTGCAAACCTGGAAACCCCTAGCCCGAGGTCGAGCCCTCGCCTGTGCACCATGCAGCCATTCTCTTTGAGAGCTGGCTGCCTCCCCAGTGAGCACCATGAGGATGGGCCTGGCCCTCATGGCTTCTGGACCCACAGGGCCCAGCTGGGAGAATCGTCTTCCATCAGGTAGAACCACATATTTCCCTCCTGCTTCTTCCAAACCATCTGATTCTTCCTACAATCCTTCTCCCCTTCTTTCTATTACCTCTGCAAACTGCCTCATCCTCTTATAGACTTAGGTTTTTGGAAACCAGCGCAATGACTTATCACAGGCTATTTTTGTGTTCCGTGATCCTACTCAAAGAACAAAATAACTTAACCCTTGGTTTGAAAACATAAAGGCAAACCCAAATACACGGAGAATCTCCCAATCTGTTGTGGTGTATTTCAATAAACACTATTTTTAGAATCTGTCCATGGAGCACAAAGGAAGAACGGTAAACCATTTGAAGTAAATTAGAAAAAAATATGCACTTTGAATAACTACACTGCACAGCCTATTTGATTGCCTTTTCACCAATTAGTGTCACTCAATTAAATCAGATGAATTTTCACTTAATCCAGTGGATTCAAGACTCATTAAAACAGTTGAACAACTTCCGTTGAGTTTTTTTTCTTTCTGTTGATACACACCCCATCAGATTGACTCACAGCCCCACTGAGAGGCTGCCGGCAGCCCCAGATAAACTATATTGCAGGTACTCTCTTATTTCTGTTCATTCAGTCTTGATTTTTTGGCTTAAAGACAGTATCTCCAAGTGTTCATAAATATGCATGTAGAAGAACTTTTAAAACTTAGAGTTTTTTCTTTTTGGCCTTCCAGGAATTTTTGAAGTCACAGATGTCTGGGCTAAGAAGAAATGCAAGCAGTCAATAAACATGTCAAATTTACTAGAACTCAAAGAATTGCAAGATCAAACAATGAGATACCAGCTATGTAGTTGGCAATTTTTTTTTGTATTCATTGTATTTTATTTTGAGATTTCTCATCTATGGTGGCATACAGTATGTATCATTCTGACATTTGCTTTTTATGTCCAACATTTTCTTTTTAAGAGTCATTTAAGAAAGTGTGCATTGAACCACTTCTTTGCTTGTAATAGCTACATATTTCCATTGTATGCATAAACGCCTAATTTTTTCCACTATTAATTATACTTATTACTTTCAAGCGTGTTGCAGTGAGCATCCTTGTAAATGTCTTCTAGTTCATACATTTTCAGTATCTTTCATTAAGATATTGGGAATTGGTATTGCTGGATTTTTGAATGTACATTTTCTTAATTAGTTTAGGCAATTTTTTAAGTGCTCCAGAAATGTTGGTGAGACTGAAAGGAACAAGGAGGGGCCCTTTATACACTGTTGGTGGAAGAACAACCTTTTTGGAGGACGAGCCAGCTGTATTAGATAAGGAAGCACTAGGTGCTGCAACAGATGCACCCCCAGCGTCAGTGGCTGATCACAGTGAGTTATTTCTTACCTAGAGTCTGAAGTGCATAATCCTGATGGGTGGCAGGGGCCCCTCATCCTCTCGTTGATGGACAGCATAGCAGAGCCTGACTGACAGCCTCTAGTATCTTCAGTGTGGCTTCCATTGTCGCCCCGGACATCAACTTTCAGCTGACCAGAGAAGAGGAGGCCATGGAGAAGGCTCACCTACGTTCTAACAACCTTGGCCAGGACATGACACACATACTTCTGCTCAGAGTCCATGGATGAGATTCAGCCACGTGGGCCCCCTGAGACAAAAGGGGAGCCAGAAGCAGCTGCTTCCCTGCAACAAATCTACACCATGGATGGAGGGCAGGAAATTGTCTCAGCCAAGGAAGCAAAATAAATATGCACATATACATACATGTGTGTATACATATGTGTACACATATATGTATATATCTTTCAAAATAGTTATACCCTTTGAGCAAACAATTCCATTTTTAGAAATTTATCTACAGGACACAATTAGATATGTGGGCGAAGATATATGCATAAAGATGGTCACTGACATTTTGTTTATAACGGCAAAACAATTAGAAAGAACCCCAAAAAATTATTAAGCAGATCAATCAAATAAATTCTAGCATATTCATATAAGGGAATACTGTTCACAAAACAAGAATGATGCTATAAATGTTTGTTGATTGATTGATATGGGATTTATAAACCCAGATATACAGGATGATCCCATTTGTATAACAAAAATATCTGAGGAATATATGGATTAGTAATTCACCATGTAGAGTCCAGATTCTACAACTTTTATTACAGCTTCTAAAATTCAATCTTATCCATTAACTTAGAAGCATTCCAGATCTGAGGGATTGATGCCGGCTAAAATATTCTCAAGAGTCTGACAAACTAGAATGTTGATTTGTTCTTTTGCAATGAAATTATACCTCCTACTACTAGAAATGTCTGTTTCCTTTCTCTAAAAACATCTTCACCCTGTTATCAAGAAACTAGGAAATCAAATTTCTTTATCAGAAGTTGTTTTGTGAGCTCAGTCCTCAAAGAAAAGAGAATTTTATGCTCTTGAGATTTTTTTTTTCTGGCCTGGAGAACCAATGCTATTTCAAGCGATCAACTGATATTTAATACACTGCCATTCTGTGACATGAGACTTGCTGGACCCTGAGACACAAAGGTGAACAGCACAAAATCTGCCACTCGAGAACTCAGAGAGGAGCAAGGGAGACACAGGTGTAAGCAGCAATTGTGATCCAAGAGCAGAGCCCAGTGACAGACACCCACATGGTGCTGTGAGAAGCACCAGCCATGTTTCAGGTATCAAAAATGACTCAGAGAAGAGACAGTATTTGAGTTAAATAGAAAAAGAATGAGAAAGACTTCCAAATACAAGCAAAGTGAAAAAGGATCTTCTGGGCAAAAGGAAAAGCAAAGACGGTGAGGAATCAAAGATTGTGAACGCTGGAGAGATGCAAATAACGTTCTTGAACTGAAATGATATAACGCAATAAAACACCAAGCCTCACGCTGCGGACAGTGTAGCCACCCAAATGTCAATTTCCCTTCTCTTCCTCTTCTCAAACTCAGAGTAAATAAAGCAGAACCAAGGGAAGAATTGAGTTTTTGAAACTTCTATATTTGAGCGGGGGGGAGCTCTTTTCAAGAAAAATAATACAACATTAGGTTTGGGGTCTTAAAAGGGGTTTAGGCAAATAAGGGGCCCAAAAGCTAAGCTTCCCCAGCTGCCATCCATAAGCCTCTGGAAGAACATAGGAGAATATTGATAAGAGGCTAGAGGGTGAGCAGGTGGAGTAGGAACACTGTGATGCTCCGCCCAGGTCCCCCTACAGGATGACATCCAGGTGATCCACTTGGGTGCTGCTTGGTACCTCACCTCTTTGCCCTGTCTTGATGGTAAGTGGGTAAGTGCAGGAGCCTCAGCCAGAGGAAGGCTTGATGACCAAGGGATTGGATTCCCCAGGAATGAGGGCCTGGGTCACACCCACAAGGAAGCCACTAAGATAGCAGAGGTGTTAACTAAGGGTGAGGGAATCTAAAATGAAGGGTGGAGGAGGGTGATTGTGAGTGTTCATTTCAGCCCCAAGATCAGCTGCAAATGCAGGGTTTATAGTTTGTCCAACTACCTTGCTCTTCTAAGCTTGCATCAGAAGGAAGCCCCTGGAATCCTAGAGGGGCCTTCTTCCTGAACTCATGCAGCAAAATGGGCCAAAATGGCCCAAGCAGTGGACTTTGGTGACCATATGCCGCCCAGATCCTCACTCAGGAATTAAGGACCTACCCTCAGCTTTTGGGAGAGCTGAAAGCAGAAGCCGCCAGCTACCAGGCCCCTACGTGGACCACCTTGGCTGAAGAGAACTGCATCACCCAAGGTCCATGCGCCCGTCCTGGCACGGCCAGCATCTGATGACTGAGGGACATGGGAGTAGAATGGCCTGGTCCCTGGCCCAACTCAGAACAACCCTGAGGGTCACCCCAGCTTCGTTGGTAGCCCGTAGAGTTGGTAGAGGCCTCTGCTGAGGTGCCTCACCCAGTGCCAGGTGCTGCTTTCTTCCCTTGCACAGATGTCAATCACAAGGGCACCCCCTAATCAACCCTGAATGTGCATCTTCCTCAAGTCTGCTTCCCCAGAAACCCAACCTATGACATGCACCAAAATACAGGCACCGAAAATATGTGTGTTTGTCAGACAAGTTCTCTCCTTGAAAGGTACTTGATAAACACCAACACATTTACCATCCAACTCGCCTGTATCGTTACCTATCCACAGACAGGCAAAAATGTAATTGAATTGATCACAGTTTCTCTTCATGAAATATACATATTGATGAGACATGACTTACTAGAAGGGGTCATAATCCCATCTTCCGCAGCGGCCCCAGATGTCCAGAGTTTGATTAGACTTTTTCTTCAAAGATAACTCACTACTAACCTCAGATAAAATCCCTGATTCATTCTTTTGAAAGCAAGAAACTGCCAAAAAGATTAATTATGCTTCCAATGGGCTAGCTTTTTGCATGACCAGGTTGCTCCTTGATTTCAGCAGCAGTACTTGAGATCAGATTATCGCTTACGAATCGCTTGTGATTGTCAGATTATCCTTGCTCCCATCTCGGCTGTTCCAGGAAAACAGAAGGCACAGGGAGAGTCTATTTCACCCGCTCGGTTTATTCTTTCCTGCCAGGTACTCTCCCACCACTAAGGCTGGCCAGCAACTCACTCGTGTGATCTGGAACCCTTTAATTTCTAGGAAAGTGTAAGAAAATGATTGTCTCTTTTTTTTTAGGTTTTTTTCTTTTAGAAAATAATTTTTTTAATTTTTCATTTTTAATTATTATGGATACATAATAGTTGCATATCTTTATAGGGTTCATGTGATATTTTGATACAGGCATACAACATGAATTAATCAAATCAGGGCTATTGGGGTATCCATCACCTCAGGCATTTAACATTTCTTTGTATTAGGAACATTCTAATTCCACTCTTTTAGTTATTTTAAAGTATATCCTAACTTATTATTGATTGTAGTCATTTTGTTGTGCTATCAAATATTGTTCATTCTATCTAATTAGAAAATGATTTATTTCCTGTTTCCTTGGCATGGCACTGAGATAGAAAATATTGATTTTTTCAACTGTAGAATTACATGAATTTATATAAGTAATTCAACTAGATATAAAACTATAAGTTTTTCCAAAATAAAAGACTGTTCCAAGGATGACCTGTCTTTCTACATCAAAATGGTGTTGGGGAAATTAGGTAACTGAGTAACCTTAGGCGAGAAGAGAAGGGAAGACAAAAGGATGACTTTGCGTGCTCTGTACCACCTATGTCGCTCAGGGCCTACAAATGTCCCGCTGTTAAAGATCACTTATTAAGAAAAGGCCCTGTTCATAATAAAAATAATAGTAATAGAAGGCTTCTCTGTTTCCCAAGATTTTACCCCTCCATATCAAAGAAATTCCTAGATTAAAAACAATATATAGGGCTGGGTGCAGCGGCTTACCCCTGTAATCCTAGCACTCTGGGAGGCCGAGGTGGGCGGATCGCTTGAGGTCAGGAGTTTGATACCTGCCTCAGCAAGAGTGAGACCCCGTCTTTAAAGACTAAAAAAAAAAAAAAAATACAATTTATGACCATGATATAAAATAACCATAATTAAGGATTTAGGGTTCTTGGCCCAGCTACGCTTCTAAAGACGAGTCACTTTCATTCTCCAAGGTCTCCTTTTCCTTATCTGTTTACAAAAACAGGGAAGTGCAGGAGAGGTCCAACCTTTCCAAAAACTTCAATAATAAGCATGTGTAACTTTATAGTAGAAATAATAAAAATTGTTTTACTATTTGAAAAAAATCTTTAAATGTAATTTCTAAGTTTCCATCCAATGCTAAAGTTGTATGAACTTCCAAGTGGTCATGTTGAGCTAAATTGCTTTAGCTAGTTCATCACCCCTCGCCCATATCCCACCAAAATATGGCTTCAATAACCACCTATACACCAACAACTTCCAACTTGACATCTTTCAGCCAGACCCCTCTGAGCTCCAGACTTGTACACAATTGTCTACTCCATATATATATTTGGGTGTCTCAAAGCACTTCAAATGCTCATACCCAGAACAAGTTTCAGGACTTTCACCCCAAATCTGATTCTCTTCCAGTGACAAGCATCATCACCTAATAAGTACGACAAACCAGGTAACTTGAGTAAGGCTTGGCCCTCCCGCCTTCTCCACCTTCTATGTCCAATCTATCGATTCCATCACTTAATAATTCAAACCATCCACTGGTCTCCATCTCTACCTCCACCACCTAATCCAAACTACCCTGACTTCTCAACTGCACTGGACAACAGACTTTGCACTGGCCCCCCAACACCCTTTCTTGCCCCATATCCATTCTCCACACTACAATTAGTGCTGTCTCAAAATACATAAATGATCATGCCACTCCCTGTTGAAGACTCTCAAATGATTTCCCTATTCTCAACATAATCACAAAATCCTAACTCTTGTAAGGTCCTGCATGGTCTGGCCCCTGCCTATCTCATCAGCTTCATAATGCAGCCTTTTATTCCTCTCTTGGAGCTCCAGCCACACTGGCCTAAGTTCTTTAAATGCACATGCTCCCTCCAACCTCAGGACCTTTGCACATATCATTCCACGGCTACAGAGTGTTTCATTCCCTTTTCTTTGCCTGGTTAGCTCCTACTTTTCCTTCAAGTCTCAGCTCAAAAACCACTTTCCCAGGGAATCCTTCCCTGACCCACAGGCTAACTCAAGTCTTTCCATGACAAGTTCTCATAGCACCTCATACACTTTCCTCATTACACTTTGTAATGATGGATGTGGGTGGTTATTTATTTAATATCTTTCTCACTAGGTAAGTTTTATAGGGCTACAACTCCTGTTTGTTCATCATTTTATCCCTGACACCTTGCTTAGTGCTTAGCACATGATACATTTTCCATAAATATTTATTTAATGCATGAACAAATGAATGGATGAAGAGAAATAAGAAAAAGTAATGCAACATTTTTCTCATTATTGCTTTTGCTGAAATGCCTACATATTTGCCTCTTAACTTTATTCCCCTTTGATTGTGCAGGTATAATTTGGGACTGCTTCTCAAATTTCAACAATTTCAAAGGAGAAAGGGTATCTACTTATCAAATTAAATTGTTAAGAATGATCACTTGTTATTTCTCTGACAGTTATACAATGTCAAGTAAAATCAACAGTCTTGATAGTCCTTCTGGGAAAATTATTAGTGGGCAGGAAAAACAGAAGCTGGGAAATGTTTGGAATACTCTCCAGGAATGAGATACCAGCCCAGAGTATTATGCAGTGGAAAAGTTTTGAATTACCATCAGATTTACTTTTCCAAAACTATTCTAGCCAAGTGTCTCAAATACTTAAATCTTAGACCTTTAATGAGGTCCCCAAACCACTCTCTAATCTGGAGACTGCTGGAAAGGGAATGAGGAATGTTTGTGGTTGCGGGGAGGCAGACAAGTACAGCAGTCTAAAGAAACTCGAAGAAATCACATGAATGCTTTGGGAAAGTAGAAGTGAATATTTTCTGGGATTCAGCCTCTAATCACCTGACCTCCCTATCTCAATCTTTTTGCAAGTGAACGTTGTAATGCAATCCCCAACTATGAAGTTGCATAAGACATGCATTAAGTCTTCAGGACCTTAGGCCCAGGGGACAGACCCCATTTAACTTATCCTTCCACTGCTCCCCTTCAGCCAGCTCTGCCTCTAGGGAACAAACCTAACACCAAGGTTCCAAGCCAGGTCTTTCATCAGCACCCAATTCAATTTATAAAACCCTCAGGTATTACCTCCTTCAATGAAAATGCTCAGACAGACAATGTTTCAGAGGCAAGGTTTGTCCAAACTGCATGGTAAGTTTAACTGAATCCCTGAACTGACATCCCCTCCCCTCCTGCCTCTACCACTTGCCTGTATCTCTGAACTAAAGGAGAAAACACAGAAATGGGACAAGACAGGAATCAATCACTGAGACCCATATTTCTTCTTCACATGACCCAGATCAGCAGCTGCTATCCTCTCTGTCTTCCAATGTGACTTGAATAAAGGCCTCCTCCTTAAGGTAAAGCATCCATCCATCCTAGACTACAGAGAAATTTGCAAAAGGATGCATCAGAAAAGATTCCTCAGAGGCATGCGGTCGGTCGGGCACGTGAAAACAAGGCCAGCCACCTGTGTTGTTTAAGATCTCCTCTCCCACCAACCTTGGGTCCTCAGGATAAATAGTTCCTATAAGCTCCCAGTACAGAGTGAGGCTCCCAGGAGCACGCTTTTGAAATAATTAAGGAAAAGAATGGCTTAGAGTCCCTTTGTGAAGCCATCTATGCATGACTGCCCTAACCTACTTAGTTAGCTACATGCATAAGCCTCACACACCTTGAACTATCATAGCCCTTTTTTTAAATACGTAAAACTCTGCTGTATCACTGGTCATAATATCATATAATTATTTGTTTACATGTTTATTTACCCCACTGTACTGAGAGGTCTGCTGGAGCCTGGAACCACATTATTGGTCTTTAAAGCTCCATTACATAGTACAGTAAGTGTCTGTTGAATGAATAAGTGAATTAAAAAGTGCAGGAATCTGTGAGGATTTGCTAATTAAAACTTTTTCTAATACACTAAGATTGCTCAGCCAATTTATGCCTGTTATTTTTTAATGTTTTTCTGTGTTTAGAAGTAATCATGTTTAATTATGCAATATTCAATATACACAAAAAGTTATAAAGACTAATGCAGTGAATATTCGCTTTCTTAAGAAGCAAAACATTATCAATATAGCTGGAAAGTTCCTTGTACCCTCTCCCTCACCCCCACCCTTGCCCCAAGATAAACACTACTTGAATCTGCTGTCTGTAAAGTAACCATTTTAAGGGAAAACATCAGGTGTTTTGAAATAAAAAAATAAGCATGACCGTGTCATTTCTTTAACTTGGCGTGAGCAAGGTTTGCCTTACAGCCGACGGGGAGGGGAACCTGCAGCCTGGGGGCCACATGTGGCCTTCTGGATCCTTGACTGCAGCCTTTTGACTGAATCCAAGTTTTACAGAACGAATATTTTTATTAAAAGGGGTGCAGCAGAGAAAGATGAAGCTTTCCTTGCCTCCTTTGGTGCTTAAGAAAGAACAATCTTGAAGTCAGTGAAAACTTTAGAATATGATCGCATTTATTAGTTAAAATTACACAGGCTTAACAGTGATTTGAGATGGAAATCAAAGGAAATATTTCCAAACAGTCTGCAAACAAGGAATTTTACCTGGCAAGGTCAGAAAGTCTTTAGATTCACATGTTACTATCCCCTAGTAAGGAAATATATCTGTTTTAACTCTTTTGACCCTCCCTCCAGTGCAATATAGATAATAGTAACGGTGGGAGAAGGAAGGCATATTCATAGAGAATGCACCAGAGACCAGGGCTAAACAAAATGTTCTTCTGAAGCCAGAGGAACAAGATGAACATAAGTCTATAACTTAGAAAGGAATGGTGAATATTAACAGGTAAAATAAAGAACTATTGCACACTATAGATGAGGATGCTCGTGCTAAAAAAAAAAACAAAAAAACTAATGCACACAATTCTGTGTGTGTGTGGCAGGGTTGGAGGAGAGAGAGAGAGAGAGAGAGGAAGTCTAGCTGGAGCAAGGTGGGGAATGATTAAGCAGCCCAAGATAAATATAAAAGTAAGGTAGGATCAGGTCATTTTAAATGAGCTCGAGCCTTAAGAATCAAACAGATTTTACCCCAAGAGGGTGAAAGAATGTTCAGATTTTATCTCTGAACCACTGAAGCTATCTTTTAAGGAATAATTTTTTTACAAAGTGACCACTGCCCCAATTTACCAAAAAGGGGGAAAAGATGGATCCCAGAAACACCAGAAAAATTTTAGACTAGTTTATTAAACAATAGATTCATGAATATACAGAAAATAACATGGTGATCTCCGAAACCATTGCTAGGTCACTAATAATATTGTGGAAAATTATCCACATTTTCTTTTATAATAAAGTATTTGACAAATTCTCCCATAATGTTTCTGGATAACATGATAAAATAGAAGTTTGATGATAATACATTTATACAGATTTAAGCTAGTGGAACTAGAAAGCAGATCAATTGATCGATCATTCAATAATTAGATGGATACAGATACATAGGGAGATTTAAGACCACTCCAAATTCAAACTGATCCATTTTGTTCCTATATTTAATCAGACATTTCCTTGGTTTCCTGTGGACAGACACTGTTAGTTGCCTACTACACAGCCACATAACCTCTTTTCCTCGGTAGCAAAACAATGATTTTTGTTTAGGCAGTAATATTTCATGTTCCAGGCAATGCATCTTGATTGGCCTAAGCCAGCCATAGCAATCCTAATCCACTGGGCCAGTGATTGGGCAATGAGATATATAAAGAAAAGTATTCTGGGCACTTCTGGGAAAGATTTTCTCCCTGAAAGAAGACAGATGTGCAAGGAAAAGGTTCTTTTTTCCCCTACTCCTTTCATTCCTGCTGCAGACAATTTTTATAGGAGAACCTGTGCTTGGAGCTGTAGCAGCCATCTTGAAACTAGGAAGCCACAAATATTAAGGTGAAACTAATCCTCTGAGGATAACAGAGGAGAAAAAAGAAAAGAACCTGGATCCTTAATGACATCATTTATTCACCAAACAAGTCTGAGATTACATTTCTCCAGGCTTCTTATGAAATAGACAATAAATGTCCTCATGGCTTGAGTCACTATTAGCTGAGGACATCGTGGCTGGTATACTTGTCAACACTCAAGGAAGGAGAAAATGACCTAAGGGCTTTCAGTAGGCCAGAAATGTTTGGTGAATCTTCTTAAACAGGAACAAAAAGTCTTACACTACAAGACTTTTTTTTTATGTATTTATGTATCACGTAATTAATGTACCATTGGGGTACCATAGAGAATAGTAGTCCCACTCTGTTGTCTCTCAGTCCAACCCTATTTATTAATAGTAGCCTTTCTTCAGGTCAGGGAATTCTATTTTAGGAGGCAGAGGGAAAAGTCAAGTATAGGTAGTAACTAAAATGATGAGGAACATAAAAATGTATATATCTGAAGGGAATGGATGAATTACTTTTAGGCTGTATAATAAAAGACAAAAAGAATTATGATGGCTAATTCAAATATCTGAAGGTTTTTAATGCAGTATAGATAAAAGAACAAAATGTTCTGCCACTTTGACACAAAATTCCTCCTCCTGCATCCTCTATCTTTATAGTTATACCATTCACCCAATTGCCATGATGTCAGAAAACTGAGTCATTTTTTTCTTGCTAGTCTCTCCCCTCACCTAAACCCCACATCTGATAAATTGCAAAGGTTTTTGGCTCTATTTTATCAGAGTTTTTCAATCCCCATACATCCCTTCATTTCTAACGTCACATCTTTGGCCACCATCATTTCTCATGTGGACCACCACAAGAGCGTCCCCTCCAACCCAGTACAGCATCCACAACACCTTCCAAATGAGCTCTCTAAATAAACAAATTTGACCAAATTGCTCCCCGACTAAAACTCTTTCAGTGCCCTCTGCTTGCATTCAGAGTAAAATCCAATATTCTGAACCTTTCATAATTTGGCCCATGTCCATTTTTTACACCCTCATCTCACTACTTTCCCACAAGTACTATATTCTTATACCAAACTGTTTGCAGTCTCTTTGAAAACATTCCAAACTATGTCAAGCTACTGTGTCTATGTTCTCATTCCATATCCATGAGAAAAACCCCACATTTCCTTCAAAATCCTGCTCAAAATTCTCCTCCATCTTTGGAGCCCCTAAAGCTCTCCTCTCTCAGACAGAAAGACCCCAGCATATTGAGAAATATATAAAGTATTCCCAAAACCCTGGGCCAGGCAGGAGAACAGGGGGTTGTGGGCTGCAGTAAGGAGGACCACCCCGGAGGCTAGGGAAGCCAGGTCAAAAAGTCAGATAAACACTGTAAATGGGACTTCACCCTCCTGGAACCAGGCAGATAGATAAAATTTGGGTAAAAATCAACAGGATGGAAATAGGAGAACCCAGGAGAGAATCAATATCTGAAATAGACAGTGGGAGCAGACTCTGGATCAAGTAGCTGAGCCAATTTGGTGGAGGGGTGACTATTAATTTGGACATGCATACAGTGGGAGCTATTCAAGCCACCAACTAATGGATACTTTATTTATACCTCTCTTGGTAATTATCTCATTGTACTGAAATTATGTACAACTCTTTGTTTTCCCCTCTGTTCTATAAGCTTGTCTAGGCAAGAGACCATGTATTATTTACCTGTAACCCATAATTCCCCAAGCCACCCCAGCCTAGAGGAAAAGTAGGATGAAATTAACAGTCAAAGCTAGTATTTCTCTGTCTCTGTCCTTAGATACTCTTTAGAGATCCTCCAAATCTCTTCAAATTCCTTCTAACTCAGGAGCCCCCTAGGGTCACTCAGCTAGTCCTCTTGGCCATGTGCTATCTGCCGTTTTTCCTCTCTTGTGATCCTGTCACAGCTCAAGGAATAACACTTTCTGTGGCTACCATATCCCTTTCCTGATGCTGTAGACAGGACCAGTGCTGTTCACTGAAGCCACCACATAGATCACTGCTAGAATCCCCTGGAGTCCACCAAGGGAGCTAATGCCCATGCCTTCACCAGGCCAGTTATACATTCCTGCTGGCCCAGCCATCCACTCAAGCCTCAGCATTTGTTCTGGACTTTGTCCAGTGAGCTCCAAAAGTAAAAAGAACTGAACTCTTCATTGCCATTTGCTTTACAGAGGCAGTATTTCTCTAGGCTCATCACTGAAATTTTGGTTAAATGATTCTAAGCCTTATTTTTGCTCTCTGTCCTCTGAGTAAGAATCAATTCTATGGAAGATTAAACCAGAGGCCAAATGAGTGTTAGACATCCTCCTGTCCTCCAAATAGAGTTTCTCCCTAAAGCCTTCATGGGCTTCACAATCTGCCTTTAGGATGAAGCCCTCATGCTAATAGATCCCTGACTACTCCTTTCAGTCTGAAATCTTTTCCATGCCTTTCTATGTCCCCAGCGTATAGCACATACCTGGAACATAAATGTGTGCTCAGTAAATGTTTACTAAATGAATGAACAAGGAAATGTTCCTCAAAATGAAAAGTTAAGATAATTGCATTTCTCAAAAAAAGATATACCGATAGCAAATAAGCACATAAAAAAATGCTCAGCATCATCAGCCATTAGGGAAATGCAGATCAAAACCACAATGAGAAACTCTTTCAGCTTCACTAGGATAGCTATGATTAAAAAGATGAACAATAACAAGTGTTGGCGAGGATGTGGAGAAATCCGGACCCTCAGACATTGTTTGTGGGGACGTAAAATGGTACCCCTGCTGCGGAAAACAATTTGGTAGCTCCCCAAAAAGTTAAACATAGAATTATCATATGACCCATCAATTCAACTCCAAGGTACATACCCAAGAGAAATGAAATTATACATTCACACAAACACTTGTAGTACACAAGTAGTCTGTGGCAACTTTATTTATAATGGCCAAAAAGTAGAAACAACCCAAATGCTCATTATCTGATGAATGGGTAAGCAAAATGTGGCATATCCATACAATGGAATTATTCACCTATAAAAAGACACAAAGTACATGCTATGATAAAGAAATGAAGTACATGCTAAATACTACATGTTACAACACGGATGAACCTTGAAATCCCATGCTAAATAAAAGAAGCCAGACACACAAGCCCATATACTGTGCGAGTCCATCTATATGAAATGTCCAGAATGGGCAAAGCCATAAAGACAGAAAGTAGATTAGTGGTTTTATAGGGGTTGGGGGAAGGAGAAAATGGGGAATAACTCCTAATAAGTACAGAGTTTCTTTTTGGGGGCAATAAATTAGTAGTGATAGCTGCATAACTCTGTGAATATACTAAAAACCACTGGATTGTATTTTTAAAAGGTAAATTTGTGCTATGTGAATTAGACCTCAATTTTTAAATGCCCCCAAAAAATTTAAGACAACTGGGCAGACATTATATCATTACAAATTGTAAATTACAAAGTAGATTTTGATCCAATTTTTTTGAAGATGTTATTGTTCATTTATTTTTATTTTTAAAATATTAAGGGGGTACAAAAGTTTTTGTTACATGGATACCTTCTAAAATGCCTATGTCAGGATTTTTAGTGTGCCCACCACCAAAATAGTTTTCATTTTACCCAATAGGCAAGTTTTTATCCTTCACCCCCTCCACTCTACCCTCTTCTTGGTTTACAATACCCATTATGCCTCTTTGTGCCCATGTGTACCATCAGTTAGCTCCCACTTATTAGTAAGAACATATGGTGTTTGGTTTTCCATTCCTGAGAAACTTCGCTTAGGCTAATGGTCTCCAGTTCTAACCAAGTTGCTGCAAAAGACATCGAAATATTCCTTTTTATGGCTAAGTAGTACTCCATGGTATATGTATACCACATTTTCTTTATCCCCTAATGAATTAAAAAGCTTCTGCGCAGCAAAGGAAATAATCAACAGAGTGAATAGACAACCAACAGAATGGGAGAAAATATTAGCAAACTACGCGTACAACAAAGGACTAATATCCAGAATCTACAAAGAACTCAAACAAATCAGCAAGAACAAAAAAATCCATCAAAAGTGAGCAAAAACATGAACAGAAGTTTTTCAAAAGAAGATAGACAAATGGCGAACAAATGTGAAAAAATACTCAACATCACTAATCATCAGGGGAATGCAAATTAAAACTATAATGAGATACCACGTTAACCCTAGCAGAATGGCCATTACTAAAAAATCAAAAGCCAGTCAATGCTAGCATGGATGTAGAGAAGAAAAAACACTTATACACTGTTGGTGGGACTACAAATTAATACAACCCCTACGGAAAACAAAATGGAGATTCCTCAAAGAACTAAAAGTAGACCTACCATTCGATCCAGCAATCCTGCTACTGGGTATCTACCCAAAGGAAAAGAATTCATTTTATCAAAAAGACACCTGCACTGAAATGTTTATTGCAGCAAAATTCACAATTGCAAAGATGTAGAATCAACCTAAGTGCCCATCAATTCACAAGTGGATCAATTTTTAAAAAGTCCTTTCTACTTTTAGAAATAAACATGCCCATCTATAGAAATAAATTCCTCATTCAGGTGGTGAGCTGCCTATTTTAGGGACTATTCAAGATAGGTTCAGCAGAGGTGCTACAGAAGGAATTCCTGTGCTGCACTTGAGATGAGACCATCTTATAAATTCCATTTCATGTTAGGCATCTTGCCCTATGCAAAGCAGACACTCTATTAATAAATAAATAAATGTCAACAAATCCCTGGTGGATAAGTTAACAAACAAATCTTCACAAAGCATTTATTAAGCCTATCTTTGCACACAAGGCTGAGCTAATCAGCAAATGCCAACCTTTTCACTGAAAGCTTTCTGTGGGTGGTAGCCAGTTTGTCCCTGGGAGGTGGCAAAGTGAACCCCACATATTCTGCTTTGAGTTTTATCAGCTGTTAGAGAAGTTATTTAGAAGAAAACCAATAATGGCTGATAAATTCCAATTGTCCAGCTGAATGAATATAAACACTGTGGCCAGCGCTGCCCACAGAGGAGCACCAGTGGCCTCATGTCACCCTGCTGGCTGACAGAGGCTGCTGGAAGAGGACCTGCAGCCCCAGGGGAGGAGGCGGAGGGAGGTCTGTGTTCCTTTTCAAATCATGTGTGAACAGGAGACATTATCAGAAGAACAGCATTCCCCAGATGTCAGAATAATGTCAACAAAGTCTGCAGAGGACAGTTTCATTCCAGTATTTATAGCACGTAGCTCAGTGCTGGGCAGAGAGTAGGCACTCATTATATTTTTTCTCTCAAAAAAAAAGGTTTCATTTTTTTTTTTTTTTTTTTTTACATTCCCTGGCCCTATGTTATGTGTTGAATGTATTCTTCCTAACCCAAGTAACTCAGAAGATGACATTATTTGGAGAAAGGTCTTTGCCAATGACCAAGTTAAAATGAGGTAATTAGTATAGGTCCTAATCCAATATAACTGGTGTCCTGATAAGAGGAAATTTGAACATGGACACGTGCACAGGGAAAAGCCATGTGAAGATGAAGGTAGAGATTGAGATGCGGCGACTACAAGCCCAGGAACGCCAAAGATGTTCCCTACAAGCAGGCCACCACAAGCTAGGAGAGGGCATGGAACAAATGCTCCCTCACAGCCCCAGCGGGAACCAGCCCTGCTGACTCCTTGCTCTGTGACTTCTGGCTTCCAGAATCAGAGACGATAAACTTCTGTTGTTTAAACCACCCAGTATATAGTACTTTGCTACAGCAGTCGTAGCGGGCTGGTATACCCTATGCCCCCCCACACATCAGCAGCACCACTCTCTACCCTTGCTGTCATTGTCATTTTCTGGTCTTGACTTCCTCTTACCAGAGGCTAAGTTTAAAACTCCGTTGGAAGTCCAGCCAGTCACCAGGGAGTGCCCAAACCCACAAGTGTGCAAGACCATGTTCTGTGAGTACAGTCTGTGTCCTGTAATCACCTGCAGCAAATGAAAAGGGCTGGAATGTCATGATTCCTCCTGCCCCCATTCTTTTTCATGATATGTCATTCATCTTTAGCAGTGTGGCAGAAAACTGTCCTTACAATGGCAGTTCCATGAAGTTGAGCATGATTTTAGGTAAGTGAGCCCCAAGAGCTCAATAAACAAATATGAACAGATGTTCCAAATTGGGGAGGAATCTGACAATAGAAGAAGAGGGAATAATGTTGGCAGACTGACATTTCATACCCACAGCCCTGTCTGAGCGCCGAGTCACCAGTACACCTGCTGCAGGAACAGCATTTTGATATGATTTAATAGACTCTGTAATGAGTTCAAAAGTGCAGCATGCACATAACTTCATTCTAAGGCCTGTAAATTACAGTGATCTTCTAATGAGGAATAATAAGTTGCATTTCCCAGCCTGTGCTTAGGAAGGCACAGCAGCACAACTCTCTGGCTCAGAGACAAAAGCCCACTCTCTCTCTCCTTCCATGCTAGGAGGTGGCCAGCCAGCCAGAGAATGGCACTCCTAGCCTCACTGCACCCAAGCTCCTGGCCACAGAGCCAAGTATTGTGGGTCTACAGAGCCAGGAGTACTCCAGCCAGTACCACTGACATACTACCCTCCCTACACCAAAATCAGCCTCAGTGTTTGCTAAAGGCAGATGTAGAACAAGACACTAAACAGAGAATGCAGAACCATTTGCCCTAGGGAGAAAAAAGTCTTGCACCCAACCATACAAAGACTATTTCAGAGAAGACAAATGTAATTCAATAAGTTTACAGCTTTAGGACAAGAAAATTCTTTTGTGTGCTTCAGCAGAGCTCAGTCAGTCAAGCTGTTAGATCATCCTTGAGTGTCTACTCTGTGTCAAACGTTGTACAAGGTACTGACATAAGGTAGTGGATGAGGCGGACACAGCTGCTGCCTGTGGAGATACAGCAGTGGGCAAGAGACCAGGCCCAGGGGTCAGACCCAGCCAGAGTCCCTTCTCCATCTCGATTCTGTCATTTCTAAACTGCGTGATGCTTGAGAGGTTGTGTGACCTCTCTGAGCTTCAGATTCCTCATCTGTAAAACAGAGATAGTACTAAGTCCTATGCCATGTTCTATAAAGTTTCCAGTACTGAGCATAGTAATCACTTGAACATGGTAGCTATTTTTATTATATCTTAATATATAAATGCTGATAAACATATCCTAGCAGATTAATCTTTCAACGTCTTTCATGAGCATATATTCTGCCTTTCCAGCCAGAGGCAAATATTCCTGAGGGCAGAAACCATGTCTTCTTTCTCTTTTGTAACTTCTAACTGCTTGTGGCTGCCTACAATGATGGCTGCCTTGCTGTCCTGCTCCAGTGTTTAAGACCATTTATAAAGAAAATGCCAGAAAATTACATAGTCGAGAATTATAGATTATGAAGCTGCACAGAAAGAATCAATGGAGTGACATTAGAAGCAAGACTTGTGAACTAATGATTGTCATGATTGTGGTGTCTGGCCACATTCTCAAAACAGAAAGCTTAAAGCTCTGCTCTTCCCCTCCTTAATGAAAACCACCCTAAACTTGGAGTGACACATTCTCTGGCCCCAGAAGCAATGAAAAGATTATTAAATTTATAGAATGCCTTGCCATTGTATAAACTCACATAGCATGCGTATGTTCCTATAGAATATTACAGTTTTGAAATCTACAGAGATTCACCCTACTCCTGAATCACGAAAACTATTTTTTTTCTTTTTTTTTTTTTTTTTTTTTGAGACAGAGTGTCACTGTGTTGCGTGGGCTAGAGTGCCATGGTGTCATCCTAGCTCACAGCAACCTCAAACTCCTGGGCTCAAGCGATCCTTCTGCCTCGGCCTCCCAAGTAGCTGGGACTACAGGCATGCGCCACCATGCCCGGCTAATTTTTTCTGTATATTTTTTAGTTGTCCGATTAATTTCTTTCTATTTTTTTAGTAGAGATGGGGTCTCGCTCTTGCTCAGGCTGGTCTCTAACTCCTGAGCTCAAACAATCCGCCCGCCTCGGCCTCCCAGAAAGCTAGGATTACAGGCGTGAGCCACCGCGCCCGGCCTGTAAACTATTTTTTGAGCAATTTCCTCACCCTGAGATGAGAAAATAAGCTGTTTCTTCTGAGAAATCAACAGCTTTCCTACAAAACCAAATGTTCTCCAGGACAAAAATTGTTTGCCTTCCAAAGAGACACTATTTTCTTTCTTCGCCAGCAAGAGCTGGAATCTGCTACTTTTAACTCACAAGGTATGCCTACGCTAAAATGGTTCAAGACTGTTTTCATACATTGTTCAGATATTTCAAGAGCTTATAAGAATATATTTTAAAATATAATCAAAGAGTTATATGGAATATGTTATTCCATGTTTTATCCCCTCAAAAGTGACACAGATGTCTTCTTCAGAAAGAATAGGAATAGATCTATGTTATAAAATTTAATAGATTCCTCTTTGGCTCAAAAGGAGGTATTTAACGGAAAAGGGGAAGTTATATTTAACAAGGGAAAAAAAGATCAATAAATGCTTCCAAAAAAGACATTGAACATAGAAGAGATGGTCACACACATTCAGCTCTTAAAGAGACTCAGAGCTCCCCTCAGATGCTCCTTAAAGAATTGGCGAGGCAGACAATGGCTGTGTTGGAAGTAGACTCTCAGAACCTGGCCACGTTCCTAACTCTTGCTCCATTCACCAGCCCTCTGCAGCTCTGCTTGCTCAATCAGCAGGCCCATGTACATACTCCCAGGGCCCACACTTTCAAGACTAGCCAGCTTCCTCCTCCCTTGAATGGCTCAGGGATCTGCAGTGTCTTGTCCCAGCCTCCCCACACCTGGGCCCTGCCTTCAGGGGCAGCCCTGACAAGGTTGGGCCATGACCCAGAAAGGCTGCTGCAGACAGCCACCTGCTTGTTCTGAATGATTTCATCTGCTCGAGACAACTGGCATGGATGATACCTTGAGGCTTCCAGTTCTGATTCTAACAACTTATGAATAAATCTTCCCAGGAGAGCTGGATGGAAAAATGCCCTATCCACTTAAAACCTAAACCAAGAAAAGACGGCCGGTGGTAACATAACTTAACATCAGTCCAAACCTATTATCAGCAGACTAGCGAGCTGGCGTAGACCTTTCCAAATGAAAATGCGGGCTTTTTAATGGCATGGATGTGTGATAAATTTGGGGTGGGGGGAGAACGGGGTGAGATGAACATCTTCATCTTAGCATAACTAAGAGCAGATTATCCCTCACCTCTGAGGTTTGAATAAAAGGAAAAAAAGCCGAGGAAAGCAATTAAGACAGCTTAATAAGGGTCTGAGAAGGTTTTGCTGCGAGCAATAATAATACAGCTTGGGCACAGGGAAGCAGGAAGAACGACTCAATCCTATTTAGTACATCTGAAGCCAGATCTGCATGTGGAACTGAACACTGGTCATTTGTACTTGGATAATTCACCAGTTGCCACTGAGAAATTACCCCAGGGAATGCTTTCTGGGAAGGAAATGGGGGAGGGGAGAGCAGAGGACAGGCTGTGTCCTCTCACCTCATTGTTCAGAGCCTGGACTCATTTGCATAGCCCTCTGAGGATGAAGGCTTTTCTGCCATTTGGTAGATTGCCATCAAATTTCAAGTGACATGATGCACAGGAGATTTATGCACCGTGAAGCAGATACTGCAGGGGCTTGGTGTATTTGTGTTTCATTTCCAGTTAAACAATACACAGGGGGCTGTCACACTAACAAGGTTTATAATGATTGACTTGTTCAGCTGTATCGAGACCTTTACTTCAATAGAGCAGAAGCCTCAATAAACAGGAAATTTATATTTGAACAGATGTCTGTCTAGAGGGGCGGTACCGTATTTCTGCCTGACTCGGTGCAGAGTGAATCATATCCACTCCCCTCCAAGGCACAGGGTATAGCTAAATTTGGACAATTTGCAGGATCTCTGGGTCACTAGCATCTTACTTTTATAAAATCCCATAAAATGTGTGCTTAAGTCCTCTGAAAGAACTATCAGGCATAATTCAATACTTGGCTATGCTCATTTTTAAACATGAATTCATGATTTTGAAAAATGCAAACATCACACCAGAACAAAAAAAAAAAAGGCAGTTTTATCTCTGTGATTTGAGCAACTTAATTCCCTGAGCCTCAATTTTCTCACCTCTAAAGTAGAAATAGTAAAACCCAGTGTTAAGAGGTTGTCATGAGAATTCAATGAGAAAAAGTCTATAAAAGCCTAGCACAGAGTTGCTGTCCAATAAATATTTGTTTAACAAAACACACAGAGATGATATAAATGACCCTCTAGGCCTACCTGATCTCCCCTTTGGCAGATGAATTCATATTATTAGTATTTGTGGCAGAATTAAAGACAGTACTAGCAATCGGAACAGAGCGATGTAGGAATGCAGGACACAGGGAGGAGAGAATGCTTCTCTAGAACCTGGTCTATGCAGCGACCCGGACAGACAGGGCAAGTATGGCCACTGCCAGGGCCCAATACCCTGAGGAGCAAAATAAAACTTGCTAGGGAGTATTAAGATAGGAAAGCGTGGAAGGAACTCAAAGAGAACAATTTATTCTTGCCTTGGATTCAAAAATACCTAGATACGTATTGAATGAATGAATGAGTGAGTGAACGAACAAATGAACAAACATATCCCTATATAACCACCTCCAGATGGTCCAGGGTATTTTAATGAACCATTTATGGATTCAGAATATATTATTGAGCCCACACCCTGTGCCAGACTGTGCTAGGCACTGCTGATAGAGAGGTGGGAAGGCAGACACTGTCCTTCCCTTCCTAGAGCTCACCACCTAGCAGGGAGACAGAGACGCAAATGATCACATAAATGAAGGTATGAATCCTGATGGGTGCTATGATGGAAAGGCAGAGAATGCTGTGAAAGTGTTTATACCATGGGAGACCACTTTCTGAGAACTGAGGTACGTGTAGAAGTTAGCCAGGGAAAGAGTAGGGCAAGAGTGTTAGGCAGAGGGAACAGCGGATTGGCAGAACTGGAAGGAGGCTGCAGTAGCTGGAACAGTGTAAGCAAAGAAAAGGTGGGCAAGAGTTGTGAGGAACTACATCTGGCAGAGTCTAATTGGCTGTGTTATTTACTTTGTATTTTACTCTAAATGCAATGGGAAACAATAACTTGATCACATTTTTGCTTTTAAAAAAAATCATTCTGACCATAGTACACTGAATAAATCAAAAATGTATAAAAGTACATATGGGGAGACTTATTGCAGCAACCCCAGCAAGAGACGATATTGGCTTACACTACGGTGTGGAGATGGATTTGATACGTATTTTTGAAGAAGAACTGACAAACTTGCAATTCAAATGTCTGTGGCCCAAGCAACACAACAGAGTAGACAGTGGTACCACCTACTGAATGGACTAGGGAGTGGAGAAGAGGGCAACAGGAAAAGATCAAGATTTTAATTTTGGACAATTCAAGTTTAAAATGTCTGCAACCACCAAAGTGGATGCACTCAGAATGCAATCATAGATAAATGTCTAGAGCTCAAAAGAGAAGTCAGAGCTAAAAATACAACCTGGGAAGTCGCAAGCATATTCACACAGTCAACAAACCCACAGGAGGGGCTGAGATTGCCCAGGGAAAGTGTAGAGCAGGAAGAGAAGGGGGCTCAATATTCCCGGGTTGGTCAAGGAGACTTCTGCGGCAAGCCATGAGATGGGAGGAAACCCGAGAGTGCTTGGTGCCCAGGAAGTCAAGAGGAGAAATCATTTCAACAAACGAATGTTGGAGGTTGCTGCAAATGAAGTAAAATGAGAGCTGAAATGAGCCATTGGATTTAACACACAGTAACACTAGTAAGTACTGATATATTGGAATTGCAAGGACAGAAGCCAGGCTGCAGAGGGTAGAAAACACAGAAGGAAGGAAAAACCTGGGGTGCGAGCAGACCAGGCTTTGGCGAGGTATGGCTGTGGAAACACAGTCGCAAGAGAAACACAAGGCTCAAAGGAGGAGGGCGGCCGTGGTTGTCGTTGTTGCTGTCGTTGTGATTGTTCTTGGTGGGAGATTCTACAACATACTTTAATATTGATCAGACAAATCCAGATAGATGGAAAAGGCTAGCGGAAATGGGATTCCAAACACGCATGGAGCAACCAGCCTTGGAGAAGAGGAGGGGCACGTCCCCATCGTAACTGTTGTGAAAAGAGGGGGCAGACACAGGCTCTGCGTAGCTCATGTGAAGCGAACATGGGGGCACTTCCATCTGAGAGCTTCTACCTCCCCTTCTGAGGCAAGGTCATGTTCTGAGATCAAGGGAAAGTGAGGAGTTTTAAGGAGAATGAAAAAGGCATGAAATAGCCCTTGAGGAAAGTAAGATGGACATCACCATACTGTGTTTGTCATGCCACGGGGAGAAACCAATCAGGCTGGTTACTGTGAACACACAGTGTTACCATCTGCCAGGCTGTGTGACATTCTCCAACCACGCCAGGGCATTCAGGAGCAGACCTGGAGAAGGTTGGTGGCTGGGTTCATCCAGAACTGGGGTTGTGTCAGGTGGGCGGGACAGAAAGACAAGGAAACATGAGGGTGTTTGCAACAAAGCAACGGTGGCGATGAACGATGACGCCTAAGCTGGACAAAGGGAACGCAAGAGGGTCTGACGGGGAGGGAAAGCGGAAGGGTGGGCACACTGGAGACGGAGGTGGGGGTGAGAGTAGGGGCGGGAAGCGCAGCAGGCGGCTCTCAGGAGGTGTGCCGTTCAGAGATGCTGCGGACCTGGGAGCCTCCAGTGGGACAGCCGTCAGGGCCATGGGAGAGGGCTGCCCGGCCTGAGAGCAGGCGAGGAATTCCTTGTGGATGAAGTGCTCAAAAACTGAAATGCTGAAATGCTGAATAGAGTTAGCTACAGATAGTCAAGCCAAGTAGGATAAGGACAGACGATGAAGTGCACAGGAAGATTGAGAGCCAGGTTCTAAAGTCTTCAGTGAGAAAGAAAAAGTACCACAGAGATTTACTTACCAAACAGTAAGAAAATTACAATGAAGAGCGGGAGCAAGGGGACACTGGGATGGATTGAACCTCAAAGGACTGAAATTTTTATTAAAGGAAAGGGCACTTACATCTAAAAGTGTCATGAGGGAGGAAGGAAGACCCTTACCTCACTGTCCAACCCTTAGACAAATCAAATGTGGGAAAATAACCTCTACTCAAGAGCACCTCAAGAAGTATAACAATAATGATAATAATAACGAAAATCTTTGAGTGCCAACCCTGTGCTAAGAACGTTTTATGCGTTACTTTATGAAAACCATTATTATTCCCCTTTTATGGATGAGGAAACTGAAGCTTGAACAGAGATAAAGTAACTTGCATTAGTTGTATGTCTAGTAAATGGCAGAGCTAAAGCCACAACCTGAAGGAAAAATTATAGTAACTGAAATGTTCTTGAGGGCTTCTTATACTGACAGGACATGATGTATCTTTTATATCCAGAGAGATCTTGGAGCAGCCATTATTCCTTGGACTAATAATGGAGTAGTGAAAGTGACTGCCACATTCAGGTGAAGGTGATCATATCATTCTGTGTTCCTGAGGAAAGAGCTGGGCATGTTCCCTCCCCTCCCACCTTCTTCTTCCCATCACTCTCCTCCCACAGTACCAACTTGTGAAAGCTGTATCACATTAGTCTTTGTCTACCGTGAGTCTAACATAGTGCCTGACACATAGTAGCTGCTCAATAGATATTTGTTGGCTGGGTGTGGTGGCTCATGCCTGTAATCCTAGCACTCTGGGAGGCGGAGGTGGGAGGATCGCTTGAGATCAGGAGTTTGAGACCAGCCTGAGCAAGAGCAAGACCCAGTCTCCACTAAAAATAGAAAAAACTTAGCTGGGCATGGTGGCGTGTGCCTGTAGTCCCAGCTACTTGGGAGGCTGAGGCAGAAGGATCACTTGAGCCCAGGAGTTCGAGGTTGCTGTGAGCTAGGCTGACGCCATGGCACTCTAGCCAGGGCAACAGACTCTGTCTCCCAAAAAAAAAAAAAAAAATATTTATTGAACTGGAACAAGGAAAATGTCCAGACTAAACCAGCGAACTAACCTTCCCTCACTTGCTGAAATGAGGACCAGAGAGAAGGGATGAAGTGGAATCTCTTATTCTCATCTTCCTGCCTGTCAAGAAAGAGTCAGAAACATGGTCACTTTATCGTACATAATAATAAAGTGAAAAAGCAGGCACTCTAGCCTTTCAAGGATGGTCTGTGTTTTAAGGGAAACCTCAGGTCTGGAGATAGCAAAGCAACTTCACACTGGCATGGAATGCTCCAGTTCCAAGAATTTCGTCTTCTTATCTTCCCAGGGCACGAGGACAGAGGAAAACTGATTCTCCTTTACTACGAACTTCTCTCCTGCTCTCCCCAATTTTCAATCATGAAACATCTAGGTATTAAAGAAATCTGGAAGGGCTAAGATAAGAGCCCACCACCCAAGCCAGAGCAGCTCAGTCTGAAATGATGTCATGTACCTAAAAATGGCAGTATGTGAAGTCTGAGCTTTCAGTCTGGCCAGATTCAGTTTACAAGTTTTGCATCAGAAAATTTCCACATGTGGGCTAGTCCCTCTCTGCAGAAAACCCACAGAAAGTCTCCACCTCTCAGGAAAATGACTGTGATTCCAGTATTTACATATTCCACTTTAGTCAATCTTCATTCCTTTTTCAACTAATAGGTGCTGGAAGCTACCAAGATCCCATGACTGTGATTGGTGTCACAGTCTGCCAACCCAGCAAGAGCTCTCTGACCGATGTCAATCCTAGAATGAAAGTGGGAGAACGAAGCTTTCTGCCCACTCATCAGAGGCGGGTGAGGTCAGGTCAACGAATCCGTGCATGCTTGATCCAGACCCGATGAGGGGAAAGGGCATGGACACAGGGAGGGCTCCGATTTAATTCATCGTCACCATGCTGTGTGCCTCCATAACATGCCGATGACCCCACAAAGAGGGCAGCCCTAGGGCCCCAAGGCCCCCACCCTCAAGGAGACTGCAATCTACAGCCTCACATGTCACTGAAATGCCTCTTTAAAATGTCACTGAAATGCCTCTTTTTCCTTTTTAATATTAATATCTGATGATTTCAAGAGGAAAGAGGCAGCCGCCTTTGCAGTGCTCCGAAGGTTGTCAGTAATTCCCCACATCTGATCACTTCCTGAAGGTAAGCCTGTTGTGCTGGTGAGGCTTCAGGTGTGTCCTTCGAGAAGGATGCAGGTCAGAGGGTGGTCCATGCCAAAGACAGAGACCAACTGAGGTCAAAGGGAATGGCTGGAGCAAGAAGACCAAGTGATGACTTTCCAGCAGTGATTATTTTCAATTCTTCTCCAACATCTTTAGCCAGACCCTCCTAAGGGAGATACAAGAACACTGTGATCCATTCTCCAGCTTTCAAGTTTTACTGGCTCAGTGCTGTCACCAGGTAATAACACCAATGCTTCCTATGTACCAGACACTTTTCCGGATTCTTTAAATGTCTATCTCATGTCATTCTTATGAAGGCTTTACTGGATTACTAGCCCCATCTCGTATATAAGAAAACTGAGGCACAAAGGTACTGCTAATAAGTAGACAATCCTCAGACTTCATGGCCCTGGTATTTGACCATTATGCAATGGTGCTTCCCAGAAGATAAAACGTGAAATGTTTAGATACAATGTGGCAGTAGCAGCCCTGTTTGCCAAGACTCAAAACTGACTCTTATTCTTCTCCATCCTCATCTCCTATGCACAACCCAAACACCACAGAGGACAGAAAAGACAGTGAGTCTGCAAAGCAGGAGGGAAATGTCAGAAATTAGGTTGCGAGCTTCAACAGAAACATGAGGATTAAGAACCTTTGGGTTAGAGTGCAATGCGTACCACCCGAAGGATGGACATATTTGAAACTCGGACTTGGGGGGGGGCGGGCATGGGCAACATACGTAACCTAAACATCTGTACCCCCATAATATGCTGAAATAAAAAAAAAAAAACCTAAAAATAAAAAAAAAAAAGAACCTTTGGGTTTTTTCATCTTGAGGATATACCAGGAGAGATTTCTCCAGACTCTTAGTGAACTTGATCATGAAACATGGTGGGAAACAGAGGTCCATGGTCTAAAATTGTCACCTGGTAGGCTCCATCCCACAAAGAGAAAGCACTTCTCCTTCCTGCCACACCTTCCCACCAAGTGGCAGGAAGGTGAAGGACGTGGTGAGTCTGTTTTCTGCCGCAAATCATGACTCCAGATGCCCACGGACACCTGGGAAGAGAGGATCTCAGGCAGTCAAAAGAGGTGGGCGTCATAGCTTCAACAATGTGAGAAACAGGAAAACAGATCAGCAGGAGCCTGGCAGAAAAGAATGTGAGAGGACATGAAATTTTCTTGGTTTCAGTCACATATACAAATTATGAACTAGTTGGAATTCATCAGAAATTTTTTGTGGGCCAACTTTTTAGTGAAATGCTTTGCTCAGTCTGGAGAAGTGTGAAGAACTGGCAGCTGACTTACGATGGCTTGTTTTGAGTTGAAGTCTGGGTTCATCCCAGCAGTTTACACCTCCAGGGACCTCCCGACACCCAGCTGAGTCAGCAACTGCAACCACAAGCGTCCCCGTGGAGAAGTGTGTCACTGGAGGCATCACACTCAATTAAACGATATGGCAGCTTCCAAAGAAAAGCCTTAAATAGTGTGCTCCTCTCTAAGTGCCCACAGGATTACTTCACAAAGCCACTGGACTCAGCCTGCTATTATCTTCCATGCCTGAACTCCTGGATTTGTCCTGGACACTTAGTGAGGGCACCCAGTGTTGGGTGCTGAGAACTCTGCTATCAACTTTCATGATATTATCTCGTACAACAGTGAGGATGGGAAGATGCGTCAACTGTGGCACGGATAGGGCGGCTGGCTTGCCAGAGTGAACTGCTGGGATCCAACTCACTGCACAGCAGACCACAGTCTTCAGCAAGTGCTGCCTTTAGCCCAAGATGACTAAGACATTGCCATGATCCTTCAGGAACTGACAGTCCATTGGGGTGTGTTTCACCTCATGGGTTTCAAATACAGATTTTTTTCTGCTACTTTTTAAAATACTATTTCTACTCCAAAACATTCATTGTCTATATTATTCATTTGGCACTTAGCACAGACTCTCTGGAATGATATTTATCTTCCTAAGCGTATGGGGCATATTTCTACCAGGATTTCAAGCTATTTGAAGGCAAAGGCTATGTCATGAACCTCTTGTTCCTGCACGTAGCACTGTATCCTGCACTTAAAGGGCTGGCTCAGTAGGTCTTTTGTTCCTATGTTGGTGGTCCTGGTGCTGACGTGGGAGAGGGATCAAGATGGGTACTGAGTAGAGAAGCAAGAATTAGAGAGCATGTGTCCCCCCAGTACCAACAAAAAGGCATGCTTGTGTGGATGTATTATGAGAATAAAACTCATTTAAGGAAACACTACACACTAGTGACCTATAATTCAAAGTATAACCTCTAGAGCCAGACTAACGACATTTGAAATCCATTCCCAGCATTTATGAATTCACTGTGTGACCCTAAGCATGTTAATTTCTCTGGGCCTCATTGCCTTATCTGTAAAGTGGCAACAATAATAGGGACAACCCACTCTTGTCAGGATTGTGTGAGTTAAAACATGTAGAGTTCTCAGAATAAAGCCCGACACGTATTAAATGTTCAAGAAAAGTTAACTCTTGCTACAGATAATTTTGCTTCAGTGCAATTAGTATATAGTCGTAAGATTTGCAGAGACAAATCACAGGGCAACAGACCCTATTTGTGGATTTGTTTGAAATAATAACTTCTAAGGAACATACTCAGTCAGTATGCATTTAGTTCGATGCTTTTTTCTCTATAAATTAATAATTTAGCCAATAAATATTTATTAAATATCCATTGTGTGCTAGAAGACAGAGACCTAAGATATAGCTTCTTCTCTCAAAGAGCTCCGAGTCTGGGGTGAATCTAGCACAATAAGAATGGGGACAAGAGAAACCCCACACTATTATGGAACACAAAGAAGGGACATCCAACCTGTCCCAAAGGAATCAAAGGAAGTCTCTTGGCAAGGCCACAACTGTACCAAAATTTGAAGAACAAGTATTTAATAGCAGTGAGCCAGATAAAGAAGAGATGGAGAGAATGATTTTTAAAAAAAATAATTATGTTTATAATTATAATACCGTGTGTTTCCATATGTCTTTACAATTTACAAAATGCTGTATATCAATAACCTCATTTAAAGAAAACTTACTGATAATTGGTCCAAAATGTGGCCACATGAGTTGCACCAGACCAATCAAAGTCCTTCTCTGCCCGAGGATTTTTTAATTCGAGTGGTGGAAAAGCATGTCTTTACCTGTCTGGTCATAAGCTACAAAGGAGAGAGGAGAGCGCTGCCTGCCACCATGTCCCCAGCTGAGCAGAGAAGCAGCTGGTAAGAGAAAGAAGCTGCTGGGCAGAGAGGCAGAAACGAGAGGGATGGTGTTTGATATGCTGGATCTGGCTGTCCCTAAAGCCAGCTCCCCCTGCCCTTCCACTGGGATTACATGCACTGATGATGATGACGAATACTTATAATAATCATATTGCTAATCACCATGGATTGAGTGCTTAATATGTACTAAGGGCTGCACCAAGCTCCTCACACTTCCAGTAGCACAAAATTCTTTTGTAAAATATGGGCAAATAAGGATCAGTTGCCAAACAAGGAAGAAATCAGCTACAATAACTGCCCATTTCTTATCAAATTGAGTTAAATCCCTGCTTAGCCAACAGCCAAAAACTGTGTCTGACTTAAGCAGTATCACCAAAGAGCGCAGACAATGAAATCTGGTTACTTGTTGCTATTTTTCAGATCTCCTGTAAGTCCAAAGATGGCTTTGTACCATGGAAAAGACAACTGTTTAAATATAGCCAGTGTCTGGTCACTTGCAGCCTTGTATTTGGAAGACAAAAGCCTGGTTCTATCAGGATACTTCTCATAGGGCCGGCTTCCTGACCTGCTGTCAACCTGCTGCTCCCCAGGGCTCTCTGACACCCCCAAGGCCACCAGCCCCACTCCATCCCATGCCGAACTCATTTTAAAACAAATGCCTGTACAGTACTCTGCCAGCAATAACTCAAGTGTGAATTTTAACTCTGTTCATCTGTACATATCAAACTGGGTGTTACCCCTCTAGTAATGTGTTCTGAAGGATCTTTAAAATAGTCCCCCTGTGCCTTTCTCTTGCCAGGGGCAAATTCTTCCTTCATCAGCAAAGACAGTTCACTCTGGGCCACAGCTCCAAACTGCTAGCATGCTCCTCTCCAACACCATAAATTCTCCTTTTTCACTGTTCTACTTTTTGCTGTTGCCAGAGACAGTTTCCACACTACACAAAGCATTAGAAAAATAACAAACTCACAGATGTTTGGCCCTTAACCATATTCTGAGTACATATGATTTATGTACATAAAGATGTACATATGATAAAAAAAATTTACCTAATTTTTTTTAACAATATAGGAATTCTAAAATGCAAGCTGGACAGATACTTTTATTCCCATGTTACAGTTAACAGAGAGCACAAACAGCTTGCTCAAGGTTATCAGACTGAAAGTGACAGAGCCAGGCAAGGACTCCAAGCATCTTGCCTATAATGCTCTAAGAAGAGGGTAACCATTATAAAGATCTAAATCCCAAACCAATAACAAAAATCATTTAAGTTTAAAACCTTGATTGCTTTTTCCTTCATATTCTTTTCGGGATATATGATTCTTGGCTTTAATGAATACATATTGTGTGTGCAGAAAAATCATTTAATATTTATCTCTTTTGAATAAACAGTCCAAAATACTTCTAAAAATGATGCATTCTCATTGAGGGCTCTCTTGGGGGAGGGCGGGGAGAATGGCAGTGGGTCTTATGCAAACCATTTTTCATTTCATAGTTGAAATGAAAAGACAGAAGCAGCACAAAACTGACAGGTATAAAATGTTTTTCCAAAATAAGGCCTTCAAAAATGAAGTAAAATATCTGAGTGTCCCCCACACTTCATATCATTGCATCCCCCCGACAGATAAGTCACAAAACTCCTGAGGAAAATGTTTTCTTCCCAGTTACTTCCCCAGGAGAGATTTTAAATGTTGATCGTTTTCTCACTAGAGAAATAGTGTTCATTTGAAAGGAAGAATTTTGTCATCCTATTCAAAACAATCCCCACCCACCCAAGAGACTGGAGCAACACGATCATCAAATGGAACCATTTTGGTGGCGTCTCTGGTGCCCTGAGAAGACACAATAGAAGGATGAGATGACAGGAGCCTCAAGTAGCAGCAGATAACGGGGGACTATGCCACAGAACACTTGCTTTCTTTAACTGAAAAGTTAAAAACAATAAAAAGTCATGCCAACAACAGTTCAAACACTAGCCTCCAGGGGGCGCTGTTAAATTTCGTAGCCACTTCTACCCCAAGTCTCCGAGGAGCCAAGTCAAAAACATTTTTCTCCAGCCAGAACTTTCATAACCTTTGCCACAAATATAAACAACACTTAATGACAGAATATTTTGGGACCTTAATATTCCTTGACACTCATAGTGAAATCTTGCCGTATTAAGGGGAAAAAATAGAAAGTGAAATATTAAAAATTATATATATATGTTCCTTGACAAATCTATTATTGCGTTTTGAAAAAAAAACCTTGAATATCATGGCTTTTTACAAAGTTTTCTTTTGATTTCAAGAAGCAAAAAGCAATTTTTTAATAACTCACAGCTAAGAAAGTCACATAACTTGCAGACTTATCAGGCACCCATTAGTAAATACTTATTACTTCTCCTAAAATCATCTATTTCCCATTTCTTTAAAGTTTATAAACACATAGAAAAGGAAGGATTAATTCAAATTTGGGCAGAAAGAAGGCCCAGAAAACAACTCAATAGAAGGAGTATACTCTATTCATATATGTACATATATATATATATATACACACATACGTATATGAATAGAATATTCATGTACGTAAGAATAGAATCATGTATTAGTCAGTATTCTTACATATGATGTAATAGGCAGGCTGTTAAAATCCCACAGATAGTAATATATTATTTTTAAATTCTCTTAACTTGTATGCAAAAGTATGCAAAAGTAGCAAACAATTTAATCCCAGAATTACTAATTACCAAGGACACTTAAGCAACCAAAAACTGAGCATTCATTTTAACTATAAGATTATTTCAGTTTATTTCCAGCCCATAATAACTTTTTCCCAACTGTATTCCCTGGTGAAAGAAGTTTAGAAATGCTACAAAACCATTTCCCTCTTTTGCAGAAACACAATGCACAGAAAGAGAGCTGTTTCATTTTGTTTCTTCAGCCTGGCATTTCTTAATTTATTGAAATGAATTTGAGCACCAAACAAATTCTTCATTGACTACCTTTTCGTTTTTCATGAAATGTATCATAATAAACAATAAAAATAACATTATAAACACAGTTTGGAAAACACTGGTCTAATGTTTTAGTTAGCACCAAGAAGATTTAAGAATTTTTAAATGCTATATGTAAATATTTATTTTTATTTTCTTCTTGATTTTTGAGGTTTCCTTATTTTTGGAGACTATTTTGTTATCCAGAGAATCTATATCAGTATACATTATAATCCAAGTTTGTCAATTTCATTTCCATAAATCATGCTCTAGTGCTATAAAAATGCACATTCATATACTAAGCTTTATCAATTCCACACAATGGTAGTAGTTTATATTTCTCCAAAGGAAGCTTGAAGTATACTGCAGGCATTTTGTAACACATTTTTATAATACTACTGTGACACAGGTGGAGATTAATTGCTCCATTTTACAGATGTAGAAAAGGCATCTTAGATAGAGTGAGTCACAAGCAAAGTTGGAAATAAAACTCACTTATTGAACCTTCAGAATGTAATCTTTCATCCAGATGGCAATGTTCCTACACAAATTAAAAGTATGATTCTCTCTGTATGTGGCCATTTTCTTGGGAAAAAGCAAAATAAAATAAAGAACAAGTGAAAAGTACTATTGATGGAATCTTCCCTACAATAGAAACATTTGATCAAGGATCTTTCCCACAAGGACTCTGAATAACAAGCTAAGGGAGCAACCTCCTCCAGCCAGGAAGAGAGAGCTCTTGGTGATACAATTCTAACAGTGAGACAAAGAGCTTAGCATCAATCATCAATTTGCAATTATCTACTTCCTTTTCAAAGAACTACAACTAGGGTTTGCATAGTCATTTGCCCTAGGCCGCAAAATAAAATACAAAACAGCCAAATAAGTTGAAATAATTTTAAATCTCTTAAAATAATTGAATCTTCTGCATTTATTGAATATGCTTAAAACAGTTAATGATTATTAAATCATAATATTATTGCTATTCTCACTTTCAAACAGTTTGGGGGCTGTCATTTAAGGAAAAGCTTCCTAATAGCTTTCCCAGCTCCTTACATCCTCCTGCGCACACAAGCACACACACACACAATTATTTTCTAGTCGCTGTCAGGAAAAAAAAAAAAAAAAATCAAAAACAGAAACTATTGGATTTTTTGTAACATTTTTGTTTTCAACATTTAACCTTGCCTCCTGGTGCATCTTGCCCAGCAGAAATGCTTCTTTGGACAAAGTCAGTTGTGTCTCTATGTCTAACATAAAGACAGCCCAGCCTGCTCTCCCTGAAATTTCCATCTCCACACCCAGAACCACTTAGCCCTCAGCTCTAAGCTTAGGCTAATTCTTGGCCAATTCCATTACTATTCAAAGAGAATTTAAGGATCCATAGGCTAAGGTTTGATGCCAAAATAATGCTCAGTTCCTCCATCACGGGTGCCCTCCACCCATTGCAAGGCCTCCTGAGAACTCAGGTCTAGCCCCAGGATCTCAGCCCAGGGCTGGGTTCCTTCGCTCTTGACTGCTCAGCTCTCCCAGATGCCACTCACTGTCTTCATGGTTTCCAGCATATTTCCATTGTCTGTCACCCACCGCTCTGTCCCTGGGCTTTGTCAGACCATCCAGATCACTTCCTCTTGCCAGCCTCCAGGTACTACAGGCTACTCAAAGACCTGGCCTCCCCAAAGCCATGTCTGTTCTCCAGTCCCCTCCTTGGCCACCTGGACAGTCCATCAAAGTACTACTAAGTTCTAAGCATTTGAGTATAAGCATCCAGAAATGCTCAACTGCTCCAAAGGCACTGGAAGAACCAGAGACTAGAAGTTTCACAAGCAGGACAGTAGACACCCACAGCACCATGTTTAGGGAAGAAGGAAGGTCTGAGTGCCTGTCACTATAGACAGACACCTCTCACACTGCCCTCTGCTCCCTCCCTGTGAAACTCACCCCCCAGTCACCAATGAAGAGAAGCCGAATCATCAGATGGCAAGATAAACTGTCGATTCAGTTTGCCTTGGTTCCACCCCGTGTCCGTCACTTGCTAGCTGTATCATCTCTGGAAATTTACTTGGCCTTTCTAAACCTCAGTGTTCACATTGGTAAAGTGAAGGAAATAATCACTGGCCTCATTAGGTTTTTGTAAAGACTACATGAGATGATCCACCTAAGGCACTGAGCAAGCACGAGGCTGTAGTTGACACTAGGGAAATGTTAATGTTAACTATTAATATTAAACCCTTTTTCATTAGTTACAGCCCAACAGAGGAATAAGAAACAAAATAAAATAACTTGTGCCTGAGAAAGTCAAAATAGGCAGACCGTTGTATTTTTCCCCAAACTTTCACTTTTATTCCTCACTTTCATTCTGTTTACTAGTGACAGCTGGCCCATGACACCATGACAACGAGCGAGTCGACAAGTGCAGCATTTCTCTGCAGTTGAATCCACCTTGGCAAGCTTCATGAGCCACTTGAGTTCTCCTCGATATGCTGCTGAAGGGTGAGAGGTGAGTTTCTGCTTGAGGAACTACTAAAAATCCAGGATTACTTTTATCTTTGAATACTCTTCAAGAACTCTTGCCCTAAGCAGGAGAGCCTTTATTCCCTGACTCGTTGGACTTTGTTCTGTGGTAGGTATTATTCTACTGGGACCCTAATTCTAAGGCTGAATTTCTCAGTGCTCCAAAGCAAGCCAGATTTATAGTCTTGACCTCTTCCGAGGAGAGAATGCCACCTTCTTCAGGGTCCTCTAGCGCTGCTTCACCTTGGCTATTCCTCACAATTTGAAAAACCCTGTAGAGGGATGCTGAAATGTGTAGCACTGTGCAGAGAAATTCTGAAGAATGGCAAAAGTTATCCATCTAAAGGAGCGTTTTTCAAAACTGTGGTCTCTGACCTATTAAAGAGAAATGAAATTTGGTTGATCTCAAGAGACCTGTTTTTAGTAAAATAGAACAGGAATAGAATAGAATAGAACAGAACAATATCATACTATGTTCCACTTAGTGAGGGTAAAGTATTGTCGTGTTTTAATTACATATATATGTATGTGTGTCCTGGATCATAATGTAAAAATGTAATTCTTACTATAGATCAAGATGAAAATTTTTTGGAAGTTGCAGACATAATGGAATGACTGATTCAGTATTGATCTATTCTTTTACACACGATGATAACATTTTGGAGTCTGGAAGAAGTTGAACATTGGAAAAACACTGCACTGGAATATGTAGTAAAATTTAGCTGCGTGTCTAAAAGTTATTCAAACAACTTTAGGGAAAATTCAAGGCACCGCTTACATCAAATGGCTGGAAACCTAAGTAGTAGTTAAAGAACGGAGGTGCAACACCACACTGCTGGGGCTCGAATCTGTGTCCCTTGTTGGCTGTGTGATCACAGCTCCATACCTTAGCCTCTGCAAATCTAAGATTCCTAGTCTGTGAAATGTACATAAAAGTAGAGTTACTAGGAGAAAAAAATTAGTATAATGAATTATCAGAAATGAATTATACAGCACTTAGCACCAGTGCCTAGCACAAAGTAAGCACTTTCAACTATTACTATATTTGCCACTGAAATTGGTAATTATTATTATTGCTTATTACATGCAAAAATATACTGCTGTCTAAATAACTTTGTCTCAGAAGATAACACCCAGTACACCATAAAGACCAAATAGCTATTTTTTCTCACTGAAGCCATCCAGCCTATTAAACTCCTAAGGACTCAAAACACCAAATCTACCCAAACAATCCAAAGAGGCCTGGAGCTCCATTTCCAGCCGGAGCTCCCCAAGTAGTGGGTGTAAGTTTAGAGAAGTCGGGTTAATCCCATGATATTTTGTTCTGTGTAGTAATGGCCAGTGTGGGTTCAAAAATAAACACCAATACTATATGT
>NW_012149507.1:6305504-6319472 GCF_000956105.1 Propithecus coquereli
ATTTTATTTTTAAAATGAATATATTTAAAATACCAAATAATAAAATAAATTTCAACAAAATAATCCTCCCAGATTGACCATCACAATTAGAACATTAGTAAGCCATAAGGGCTCATTGACAGCTGCTACACTCATGATTTAGTTCTAACTTCCCTCGGCGGACTGACACCGCTACTGCGCAAGGCTGGTTGGTGAGAGTTTACAGGGGTCAAATACGCCAGTCTGTTAATCAGCTTTTGACAACCATGCACTGTGTTTCTGTCTAAAGTGGAATTTGTGAATAGTTGCACAGCTCGACAGTATTTTTTAATTGTCTGCTTAACAGCCCATCATGTCAAAGAAGACCAAGAGAACATTCAAGGAAGAAAACAGATTTTTTAAATGAGGATCAGGAATTGCAATAGTATCTTGTTTCTGCTACAGATAAGATGATTTGCCTGCTTTGTGATACTACAATATCAACATTAAAGAAATTCGATGCTCATCAGCATTGTAACACTCATAAGGACAACAAATATTTTAAATTACAGGGAGAAGCATGAACGTTTGTATTGCAGAAATTAAAAGATGAAAGCAAAAGCAAAGAAAGATAATTCTTTCAAGCAGCAATAAGACCTGGAAATAATGCCACTGAAGCAACTTACAGAGTAGCTCACATACTTGGGAAAAAAGGGAAGCCATTCGGGGATGTGGAAATTGTGAAAGAATGCATTGTCAGAGTTGTAGATGCTTAGACCCCGACAATATTTCAAACTACAAACAATTGCCTCTTTCAAGGAGAACCAAAAGTGATCAGCAACATGAATTAGCCTCAACTTAACAGAACAACTTCATGCAATACTTCAAAAAGAAAATATATATTATTCAATTGCTTTGGATGAATTGACATACTACTGACTCGGTGCAGGTTTTATACTTTATTCAGGTCATAACAGAAGATTTTCTTTGCTATGGAGAGTTACTCACTTTGGACACTCTTGTGAACAGAACACAGGGAATAGATATCTTCAACAACCTTCAAGAAAAATGTCATGGAGTTGGACTGAATTCGTTACTTTAGTGAGTACAGACAGTGCACCTTCCATGACGGGAAAACAAAGGTTTATTGGACAGATGATAAAAAAAAGTAGTAACAGATCCAGATCCTCTCATTTCTTTTCATTGTATCTTTTATCGGCAAAATCTCTGAGCTAAAGATACTATTTTAAGTGACACTTTGCAACAAGTTATAAGTATTGTTAACTATATTCATGCAAATGCAACATGGCATTGTCAGTTTTTTAACATGCTAAAGTTGAATGATGAGGTATTCAGTGTGGATTTGCCGTATCATTCTAAAGTGCATTGGCTATCTCAGGGACAGGTGTTAGCCGAAATTTTATCTCTGTAAGAACAGATGGCTAAATTTTATGAAGAAGAGTATCAGCAATGTGAATTATTGAAAGAAGATTTCTATAGGAATGCAACATTTCTGTGTGATATCATGTCAAATCAAAATGACTTGAATATTTCTTCTCGAGGTAAAACTAAGTCTGTATATGATATGTGGCAAAAAATCCAAGCATTTCAAAAAAGGCTATCTTTTTTTAAAACACTTCTTCTAAAGGGAATTTTGGATGAACATTTTCCCCAGTTAGCAAAGGTGATGAGTAGGATGATATATGCGAATCATTTCAAGAACATGCAGCTGTTATAGACCTATTAATTGGAGAATACAATGAAAGGTTCACTGACTTTGAGAATCATGACATCACACTCAAATTAGCATTTCAGCCTCACCTGTTAATATCACCAAGGAACCTAAAGAACTACAGATGGACTTGATTGAGCTCTCAGTAGAGGACATTTTAAAGTCATTGTTTGATATCATGAAAGATCCAATTGAAATATGGAAAAATGTAGTAGAATACCCACGCCTTAGGCAACCTACCTGAAAAATGCTTTCTTGCTTTTCAACCACTTACTGCTACAAGTCTACATTCTCCTACCTAACCCAAAGCAAGATGTCCTTAAGGTCACAGATGACTGATACTCATCTAGAGGATCAGCTGCTTTAGGGTGAGTCAAATGTGGGAATCTTTAGTGAAGAAGAGGTTTCTCCAAGCCCCAGATTGCTCGAGAAGACTATAAATGAAATTAGGGTAACTTAGACATGGACATTTTTAAAACTCCACCCTCCTGCTGTGTTGTCTTAATTCTAGCATGCAGTCCCCAGGGGCAGGGCTTCAGAAAGCCTGCAAATCACATTTTTCATGTTAACCTTCAACTGAAGATTAGCTTAAACATGTGGGAAAAGGAATTTCTCAGGGCAATGAAAACACAGGCGATTCTAGTTCTGATTAGGATACCCTAATCTTCATTCTATGAAGTAAATATGTTTATCCCCAATTTACAGATGATAAAAAAGGGGTTGAAAGTAGCCAACTAATTCATATGAGGTCACATAACTAACAAATAGTGCAGCCAACTCTGGAAACTGAATCAAAGAGCTCCTCTGTTACCCACAATGGCCCTGCAGCAACAGCGAGCACCTGGTCTTCACACTCGCCTTCACAAACCATCTCACAAACCTCCAACAATAGAGGGGAGGGTCTGGGGGGAGGTAGGCAGAGCAGAGAAAAAGGAAGCCTGGTGGTGACTTTCTAACTCCATTCACAAACTCCCTCACAGATCAGAGTCCACGGTGACAGCAGTAAAGTGTCATCCCAGCCTGGGAAAAAATGCGTTCCCAAGTCTTTTGGCACCAAGCCAAGCGAGAGCCACCAAGAGTAGAGCCAGATTTCTTTTGGGAGTAGGGTGACACAGGATAGGCTGGGCATTCTCAGCAGACAGGGAGCCTCACTCCATTTTGAATGAATAGCACCGAAAATGACAGATCACATCATTTAAAGTACTCTCGATTTGTCAGTGTCTCAATAAACACCACCTCCACTTAAAACAACAAGCTGAAGATATCATAATCACATTATGTTTATGTTCCAGCCATGTTTGAGCTAGAAAAAAATGTTAAATTTTAATTTTAAAAAATTCTGTAATTCATATGACATTTCCTAGTTGAAAAATGAATTCTCTCTATTCCCACAGAAACACACAGGATGTAGACCATGGTTATTGTTTTAGGAAGCAGACAATCCATGTTAACATCGTCTGAAGAATTCTTTTTCAGTTAAACATTTGCCATAACTCAAGATGTTCACATAACTCAGCATTATTAAAAATCAAAATGCATATGCAATCCTATCCGAGATCATCTTCAAAGCCCTGCTCCTATCAGATGTTCAGACAGATGAAGAAATTCCATATAAAGCCTCTATTCTTAATGAAAATCCATCTTTCCTTCACTCCTCACCTCTGGCTGATCATGACAAAAAGTAGCTTTTCCCTAAAGGAAGTGGATCAAGTAGGAAAGTGGAAAGAGACATAGAATGTGTATTCAAGCCTCTGCCTGCACCGCTCCTGGGATTTAACTGGCTTTGAAATATGTATAAGCTGGGGTGACTGTTGTATTATTCATCAAAGATTTATCGAACCTTTAAACCCAATTACACATAGTGACCATGGGAGGCTTTAAAATAACAATAATAACAAAATGGGTAAAATGGATTTTTTTTTAAATGCTTTCCAGGAAAAGAAAAAAACCAGAGAACATTATTGTTTAGATTTCTAGGCTTCTGAATAAAAATTATAGCAAGCTTCCCTCATCCCCCAACACTGTGTCTTAAAAATAATAACTCAACAAAGAGAGGTAAAGGTCACAGGAAATCAAGAAGGGGGAGGGGAGGAGGGGAGGAGTTGGGTACCATGAACACTTCGGGTGATGGGCACAGTAAAGCCCCAACTTAAGCATTATAAAAAGTATCCATTTAACAAAAACATGTGTACCCCTTAATATTGTGAAATAAAATAACGATAATAATAACTCGGTCATCAAGGGTCCCCTCCTCAGCTGGGGCCCCTGACAAGCAGAGCTTACCAATAAAGAATCAACACCTTCATTCAGGAAGTAAACACTGCAACAAACCTTTGAAAAAGTCATCATGTCCCAAAAAGTTAAATTATCCTAAAAAAAAAAGAAAAGAAAAGGAACCCAAAACACGCTACTATTCCTTTCCAATCCTAGCTTTTGTTTTTTTGTTTGATTAAATGCCAGGAAACTTGGACGACATCTAACGTGATTTTCCAATTGTAGAGACTGGATTGCATGGATCTAACTGTACAGACCTGAGCCCCAGCGATGCTGTGACTTGGCCAGATGTTAGCATAACCAGATAATCATATTCATTACTGTATTCAACAAACATTTGTTGAGTCCCTAATATGTGTTAAGCATTACAACAAGCACAGGGCATAGGGATAAATAAAACCTTCCTGGCCCTGCCTTTCTGGGGCTGAGTGAGTACCAGGGCTGGGCCTCCCCTGACAAGCCACTCCGAGCCCACGTCTCAGGCCCAGTGCATGAGGAGGTTTGCACTTTTTGAAGACAGACAGTGAAAAATACCAAGTAGGTTTCTATGAAGCTGAATGTACTCCATTTTAAAAGACTCTCCATTTTACCCCAAGACTATTTTCATTTTGTTCAGTTAAAATTTCCTTCCTTTTTATGAAATGATGGTAACAAAAGATAGTAGGGACTTTTCTATGTCCTCACAAAGAAAACTATTGTTTCTTTCTAAAATCTACTGGTCTATGGAATCCAAGTCCAGGATGCTCTGAATCACACCACGATACCCTCTCATGCGGAGTTAGCAGATGAAGAGGTCTGCAGATACTATTACAAGACCAAAGGCAGGAAGCCCCCAATGGGTGGTCAGTTGAAGCGGGCTGGGTTTGACAGCTCTTTCTTCCTTACATCTGCAAATCCAGCCTTAAAAAAGTGTGTTAATGAAGTTAATCAAGTGGGTCCCTTGGCTCTGTGACTAACTGTTATGGAGATTGAAGAGTTGGGCTGCCAAGACTGAGTCAAAAAAAACTCTTGTTTTATGAAGTGAATTAATGAGTTAATATTTGTGGAGTGCCAAGGGTTATGTTTATGCTGAATACAATCAAGATTCCAGAAAGGTGATTTCTCTGCAGAGAAAGCATTTCTAGAAATCCCTAAGCATTACATCATTAACCTAAACACAAATGAGCAATTTAGCTACCTCCAGGTGGCGGCTAAATTGTCTCTCTGGGCAGCCGCGGGTAGGGAAGGGGAAGGAGAGAATGGAGCAAAATAGCGCCTGTCAGCTCGGGTCTGTCGGGCGGGAGGTGCCCCGAGGGGGCTGGGAGCCTGGTGCCCTGTCCTCAAGAGGCCACCGCTCGCTGGCGGCAGCCGCCTCTGGGCTGGTGTCGGCAGGTCTCTCCAGCCGCTCAGGAGCCACCAGCAGTCCGCGATGCGAGGGAGGGGGAAGTTAACCGCTCCACCTACCCTTGTCTCTGGTCTCCAAGCCTCTCGGGACCTTTCTCCTTCCAGTTCTCCTCGGCAACTTCTTCCTGTGGAGTCTCCTGTATTTTCAGGCACCCTTCCTTCCGCCCCTCATCCGATCTGTGTTTGTCTGCCTGTTTATTTTTTTACTTTCTTCTAAAATCTGTCTTTCTTGCAGAGACACTCTGGCTGGCGGCTTTTCTCATCCGCCATCTTGCCCAACCTCCAGGCTCTTCAGACACTGGGATTCAACAGAGAAGTGACAGAAAACACCCGAGGCGTGGAAGGAGAGGGAAGTGAGGCAGTCTGCTCGGTCAGGATTGGTTGGGAGCCCAGAGACGCTCCCCAGTGCAGGGAAAGGGTAAATGAGAGATCCCCATTTGTCCACATTTCCACTGCAGAATCTTGCAACTCCAGCCACCGGAGAGCCCTTCAGCCCTCGCAGGCCCTGAGACTACTGTAGGAAGCCACCTAGACCACACAACAGCATCGCTCCAGAGAGGGAGCTCACCCTGGGTCCCACACTCCCCCCAAGTCCTGTGTAGATGTAGTATGGTGCCATGTTGAGAGCCCAGCCACCACGAGGCTACATCTGACCCTGGAGCCCAACATCCCCCGCATCTCCACATCCCTGAAGCCCTGCTAACATTCCCCCATATTAACCCAGAGGGATGCAACATTTTGATACTGGGTATGCCCGGCAGAGTGGGCAGGTCCCCAGCACTCTAGCAAACAGTGTCTGCACCCCGGAGAACAAGTGGTGCAGTGCACCACGGAGTCTGCCCCTGGAACAAAGGGAACCAAAGAATGTGCTTCAAAGAGCCTCAAACCTGCCCGCCTGGGGCCACTGCCACTGACAGCAACCCCGCCCCACCAGCAGCAGGGCCACAGTGCACTTGCACATACCCTAAGGATGGGCTCTCCCCACTACCCGCTGCCACTGTGCTGCAACCCAAGAACTCCACCAAGGGGCCTGGAAATCACCTAGTTCTGCACATCATAGCCTGCACCTGTGCGTACCACCAAG
Source organism: Propithecus coquereli (assembly GCF_000956105.1). NCBI lineage: Eukaryota > Metazoa > Chordata > Mammalia > Primates > Indriidae > Propithecus > Propithecus coquereli. Next base: position 6,311,936 of record NW_012149507.1, read on the forward strand.
GGACCTGAGGACAGGCCTGCCAGCCTGGCACAGCCCCTCCAGTGCTCAAGCATGCCACCCAGGGGTCTGGGAGTCACTCCACCCTGTCTACCACTGCTGGCATCTGTGCACTTCTGGGAGCCTAAGGGTGGGCCCAGCCCATTGCAGCTGGCAGAATGCACCAAGGGATCAGCTGAGGCCTATGCTGCAACCTCATCCCAGTTCATCTCCCCCCTTTGTCTAATCTCATATTGCTCAGTTCCTTCTAAATGTCATTCCTAAGAACACTCCCCAATAAACCACTTGTGCACAAATCTGTCTCAGGGTCTGCTTCCCAGGAAAGCTAGAATACAACGTTTATAATAATATATATTGTTATGTAGCGTACCACTGTTGTAACAAATGCCATCCTGAAGATTTCTCTGTGATAAGGAATTTGTTCTACTAGAAGTCTATTATTGAACGTTCCAAATGTCCCTGCCTGGTCTGTAATACTGAAGCATAATATGCTATAATAGAACTCTCCTGTCCTTCTTATTGGTTAATATCCTATTATTGCTGCCTCCCACCAAACCTCCATCTTTCAGGGTGGCTGGCTTTCACAAGGTGTTAGAAAGGAAGTGCCAGGATTGAAAGCATCCTTTCTAAGATAAGTTTTCCAGGGTAGTCATATTTTAAAAGGAGAACTTATTTATCCACATATATTCCTAATAGATGAAATATGGATTTCAGTCTGTGTGCCCAAGGAAATGAAAGAATTCCAGGACTGTGGAGAGAAGAAGGACATTATTGTCACTTCTTGAGGAAGATGGCTCCTGCCTGTGATGCAAGGACCTTCGCTGTCTGACTCCTCCCAGCACCTATGAGATGCTGTAAGCATGATGGCTGTGAGTCACACTCCTTGACCCCGGGTGGTTTGATCTTCATGCCTTTTCTTCCTATTTCTAGACTAACAAGATTTCAATAAATTATAGGTGCACATTTATGCCATTAATATTTCAAATGCCATACCAAAATGCTGTCCAGAAATTGATGTTCAAATAAATCGGGTAAGAATTCTAACTTGGCTAGAATATATGGCTGTGATCTCTAAATGGAAGTCTAATATTCAATCTCCCAGTTCCACATATTCATTTTTAAGACTATTTCTTCTTCCCATGTCTATTACTTCCCATATGTGTATGCAACCAGAAAGTAAAAACAAAGCAGGAACTAGGGTCATGATCATTAGAATGTAGGTGGTCTGATGCCCGTGTTAATAGAGGGCACAGTGTGGGGTTACAATAACCAACTGACTTTATTAAGCATCATCTAAGTGCCAAGCATTAAGATCCATCCTCAGCGTCACAGCTATATCCCTGGAGAGAGATGCTGGCATTGACCTAAATGCCTTTGATGAGACCACCATTATATATCCCCCTGTGGACCCCAACACACACAGTCTGGTCATGGAACAAATAGGAGCATCATCACAGGTCTACATGCTTAGAACATGACCCAGAGAGACACAATAAGTGAAGATGGGCAGGTTTTCGGATTTGCAGAGAAGGGTCATTTGTAAGAAGAATGCTTCTAAATTCCATAATTCACATTTAAGCAAATGTAAATCAAGTGGTATTGTTGGAAAACAGAACATATTATGAACCAAGAAACATTTTCTAATCAGATATTCACCTCATCCTCCTCTCCAGAAAACTCCTAGATTTTTCCCTGAGCCTGAATCTTCAATTTAATGCCTTGTATCAATTGTTTACAAAACGTAGATCCAGTCATTCTCTATTTTATTATGAATAGTGTCTACAGTGCCTAGCACACTGCCCTGCTGGTAGCTATTGAACAGGCACTTAATAAATGTTTGTTGCGTGAATGAATGAACCATTAAAATCTATGACTCATATTTTAGACCATAGGAATACAAATGGTGTTTTTAATTAATTCAGCAACATATGGTATTGATTCTAAATGTGCTTTATTAAACAATAAGCAAGCACTGAGATACTGATACCACAAAAGCAATTCTGCCACCAGGATATAATTATAGTAATGCATGACTAGACTTGTTTTTTAAATGCAGACTATTAATGTGGATTAATTGGCCCTTTGTTAAGTTTGTGCAGGGAATTTTTAAATGTTGAAGTCACCAGATTTCTCTTTCCTCAGTAGCAGCAGTAGAGAAGTGCCTCCCTTAGATACAGGCAAGAGGGGTCTTGTCCTGGATCCCCACTCTGGGGTCTGTCCAGCTACAGCCCTGCCCATGGGGCAGGCTGCAGGGCTAAAGGGGTGTGCACACCTGAAGCCCCCACTCTCTCCTAGACCATGCTCTGAATATCTAGGACCCCAAAGTTCCCAGGTCAAATGACCCCAAGTCTGCTTCTAGGACCTATATGATACCACTTCCCAGGGTCCCTCCTCCAGAAGGTGGAGCACACAGCTAGAGTGTTCCCCCGGGGCCTGAGGAGTGGCATGCACAGTAGCAAGAAATGCTCACAGGAGTGCATGCAGGATAGAGCCAGGGACAGGAAGAAGCTGGCCTCAGGCCGAGGACCAGGACTTGCCCTCACTATGCCACCACATTCTAGCACACACCACAGAGGAGTCCAAAAATTCTAAATTCAAAGCTGCCTCCCAGGTTGTCATGAACATATATGTGTCAAGACAGGAAGTTACAACAGAGTTACAGTTTGGCAGCTTGATGTATAACTTTTCAGTAGTTAGACTTATGGTTTGTGGATCTCTATTTATACTCATGATCTTGCCTTTGCAAATATTAGGCATTTTTTTCTTAAAATTTTTTTCTTGAACTTCAAATTTTCAAATATACTGAGTATGCTTAATAAGGTATCACAAGTGAGAACCTGCCTATTTAAACCTCTGAGATTTCTTATGTTCTCAAACTTTACCAACAGAGGTACTTGGTCCAAATTTCTCTTGAGATGCAGCGTACGCACATCAACAAAGTTCGTCTGTGGTGGTAATATTAACAAATAATGATGTTCGTTGAGCATTTAGCATGGGCCAGGCAGAGCACCAAGTAATGTGCATGCATTATTTTCATCCAATATTCAAAGTAACTGTAAGGTACATACTAACATTATTTTATCTTACAGATGTAGAAACTGAGGCTTGAAGAAGTTCAATAAATTGTCAATATTTTCTCAGCAAGAAAGGACAACATCCTGGGGGCCAGCCAAGCTCAGCAGCCTGCCCTCCGCCACTTTTCTGTCCTGCCTCCGCAGCCCAGTCCTCTCTCCAGCTCGGCATCCTCTCTGCCTGAGACCCTCTCCTCCTTACCTTCGCCCAGCCCCACCCGGCCTCAGGCCTCCAGCCTCAGGTTTCTAGTGGCCATTGCTTATTCTCTTGGCCATCGAGATGACTTTAGGGACTGATGACTTTCAGCACACACACATATACAGGAAAGGAAAGGACAGGTACTCTGGAGTTCAGGAGTGACTTCAAATCAGGGAGGCCACACCCCACGGGGCTTCATGCCGGAGAAAACAGAGGAAGAGGAGCTAAGCACGGTGTCAGACCTGGGAGGCGCACGCGTGCGGGAGTGTGCCGCGGGAGGGCCTGACTGGTGCGTCTGTGCATCTTGAAACAAAAGGACAGAACTGAGAAAGCGTAGGGATGTGAGCCCCCTTGCAGAAGCAGGGCACAGGGGTCCAAAGCGAAGGAGAGCCCTCCCGGGATGGGGAGCGCAGGGTGGGTCAGAACCAGTAAGTAAAATTCACTCCTCTTCATTAAACTCCGAACCAAATCCAATCTTTCTTGTTTGTTAAGTCAGATCCATGTTTTCAAACACAGAACCTAATCTACGTATTTTTAAAATATAGAGACCAAAGGAGGAAAAGGTTATAAATTTTCTCAAAACTGGTATGTGTGTTGGTTAGAATTCCTGAGCCCAAGAGAGATGGAAGATGTTCCCAGGAGCATATCTCTGGACAAAATAGTTTGGGAAAAAGCAAGAAGGAAAGTGGAGAGCCTCTTTTCTCTCCATCTCCCTTCCTCTCTTTCCTTTAATCTTCAAATGCAGTGACTGAATATGCTTACTTTTGGGGAATAGATTCAGGCACAATCATGACATCTGCCCTCTATATATAGAGAGAGAGATGAAAATGATATTTCATTTTAAGTCCACATTTCAGCTCAACCTCACCCTTCTTGTTGTACAAAAGCGTCTAGGGCACTCAAAAACTCTTACTTGCTCTTGTTTCTGTTACCATGACAACAGGCATCTGCTTTGAATGGACAGGAAGAGTAGAGAAACAAATATGTTTCAACCTATTTGAGAAATACTTTTTCATTAATAACCCGATGCTTCCAGTGTTACTGGATCCTAAGTGTATTAAGTGGTTAATGGAAGTGCCTTCAGGAACCTGATTCTCTCCAGGATCTAAGGCATGTAGCTAACGGACAGCATACTCCATGCAACTCTTCTGCCTGACGGATGGCAGCAGGTGGGGCTCGCGGGGACCCCTCTGTCAACTCAGTGCAGCTAAGGCACCTGAGCCCTCCGTCTCTGAATGGGGCCAGGCATGAGCACGGCCAACTTAGGTGTGGCCCAAAAGGGCTTGTGGGAGTTGAAGCCAAGAACACTTTGTGGAGTCTGAATCTCTGGTTCCAATTCAAAGGGAAAATAGCAAAGCCCCTCTCCCAGCCACCCTCACAGCAGTTGTATTTTCATACCTGATTCCGTTCAATGTGTTTTGAGTCCTGTTATGTGCTAGACCTGTCAGAATCCCGGGTTTGTACACCAAAGATGTCAGGGTGGGAGTCTGCCGTTGGTTCTTGGTGTGCTCTTGGCCAAAGAATGACCAGACACACTAGTGTCAAGTCCAGACTAGTATCCCAGTCCTCTGACTCCTTGCTTGAAAAAATCACCAGCAAGGCCAATACAACGGAGCAACCTCAGGCAGGGAGCAGCTTCTCAAGAGCAGCTCTTTATTATAGAATAAAATTGGTCTGTCTCTGCAAATGGAGACAGACCAACTCTCTCAGTCACTGACCCACTCACTTCCTGATGTCTCACATTGTTCCTTTTTATTAGCCCACTCTGGAGAAGGGCTCTTGGGAGGTGTAGGAAGTTATCAAATGATCAACAGGTGTCCTCAGAATTCCATCTGCATATATGAGCTCCCTCTAAGAATGCCCATGGGGGTGGGAGTTGAACCGCAACGCAGATTCAAGCTGATGGCATATTAATTACCCTTAGATTACTCTAGGTCACTTTCTAAATCTTATTATGCCTGGGCTGGGGAATTCCTAGATTGATAAAGCATTCCCTCCTTCCCCAGGTGTAGCAGGTGCTCGGGATTAAGGGCAGGGCAACACCAAAATGGAGTGCCCACCTTTGTCATTCCTCCCAGGTGGAGCAATTGCTTGAAACAGTACAAAAACAGGGAACCCTTGTCCCAAGAAGAGCCGGAGATCCTAACTATCTACCTAACAGACCCTCTAGAGAAGTATCAGTATCACAGTGAGTCATCTCAATGTCTTTTTGAAGTAGGTGCAATTATCCCCACTTTTCACCAGGAAAACTGATGCTCAAAGAGGTTGAATAATGTGTCCAGGTTCACACAGCCATCACATGGAAAATCGAATCTTCAAATTCACTCAGGTAAAAAGAGGAGTCTGTCGGTAAGGTCCACCATAGTCTGCGAGTGGGAGGGAGATGACGCGTAGCCCACACACTGACTCACACCATGCTGGTCATCAGTGAACTAGCAGCTTGGTCTCTGCTCTTGCGTAGCTGGCACATTGAGACAATTCAGGCCACAGACAAGAAACAAAAATACAGATAATTACAGGTCATGGTAAGTGCTGTTAAGGAAACGGTGCCCAAAGGAAGAACGGTGTCCTCATCCTTATTAAAAATTCTGTCCTCTGGAGTCCTCCCCCTTGCAAGACAAAGGCAGAGCCTTGATTCACAGACCTGAGAGGTTGTGTTTGAGAACAGCTTTGTTTGGTGACTAAGAACCTGAACTTCCCTCTCATGCCACTGTTTAAGACCCGAAGACCCAGCGCTGCTACTACCTAATTGAATGAACTGGGACAAGCTACTTAAAACTCTATGGGCTTCAGCAAATGAAGAAATATGTGCAAAGCACTTAGCCAAACCTGGCGTATAACATAAATATGAGTTTCAAATATATTATCCTTGTCATTACTTCCCTCCCACGGCTGAGGGTCCTCCCGGATGTTGCCTGTTACGGCAATGGGAAAAGGTGGGCTCTAGAGTTTATAGAACTAAAGTCATGGAAAGTCAGCTCAGCTGAATGGAAACATCCGCTTCCTAGCTCCTTGCCCTCGCACGTATCTACAGGCTGATGCAGCAAAGGCTGTCGGTGACTCACTCACCTGTCCTCAAATCCCTTTACCATTTTTGTGCTCACTGGCTCCCAGTGCACTTTCATTCCCAATTGCAAGCATCCGTGTCTCTTTGTGGCAGCCTGACCTCCAGCTTTCTGCAGGTGCAGAGCACAAACCTGCAGCTTCTCTGCAACCTGATGGAGACAACACCAGCTGTTCCCCTTTGCAGGACTTCGCTCCACGCAACACCCTTGCCTGTTCTCATCCCCTTCCAAGTCACACTTCTCAATACCTTACAAGCAGATACTCCCTAATAAATAAATCGCTTTCACAAGAATCCTCTTCCCAGGGTGTGCTTCTGGGGAAACAACCTAGGACAGGGTAGTGTTAATTGGTCCAAGTACTTGCTTTAAAACATGGTTAGAAATAAACACTTTGGTGAGAAACATTTCAGTCTTAGCAAGGCTTGACATACACAGCTTTAGTATTCTCGGAGAATTTGAGAGAGAGCAAATAGGCATTTTGTCCTTCAGTATGAAAGATGGAGCACTATTAGAGTTGAGAAGCGTAAACACAGTGATACATTTTGGGACAAGATGCACCTTCTGGGCAGCAATCACTCCTGAATCAGAGTCATCAGACTTTCCACTGTTGCTTGTACCCAAACGGAATGTTTCCTGAGCAGAATTCAGAATGTGCAAGAACAGGCAAGACTTTCTGAGATGCTCAAAATAACAATGAAATTGTAACCTTTTAAGTGAAATACAACTTAGAGTGTGACTGAAATATTCATCATTTGAATGTTTAGTGGAATTCTATCTAAGAGAATCTCTTTATCCTTAGAGCTATAAGTGTTTGTAGGTACAACTTGTAGGCACACAATAATAGCGTCCACTCTTTCAGGGTAGCTTTCAATTATATTAAAATATACTTAGGTTTTTATTTCAGAATAAAACTTAACACAGTTCTAATTAGAGATGATTTCCAGCCCAGCCTCCCTCACCATGACTTTGGCCATATGGCCTTAGATATGAAATTTCTGATATTATGATCACAGCATTCAGAGCTTAAAGATAATCAAGCCCAATTTTTCTTTCTAGTTTTCTAGATGTCCAGTTTTTCCACAATGGGTATGTAGATATAGATAACATACATATTTACATATACATACACATGTGGATATGCATAATTATACCTGTTTTATGTGTGTGTATAAATATGTGTGTATATGTAAATATGCAAAGAGAGA